>NW_004524602.1:955825-971362 GCF_000260255.1 Octodon degus
AAAATCTAACCATATACAACCTTGAAGCAGGACAGTCCCACAATATTCCTTTTCCTGTCTCTTGCTTTCATTCACCACCCCCTTCTTTTTGAACAACCATCTACCCGAGAGACAGAATAGCAGCAACTGTCATGTCATGACAAACAGCCTGTGTTCAGAAGACCAGAATGACAGTGGAGTGCCTTTTTGAAATCTTCAGATGAGATGGCCAGTTCATGAATCACAAGTAAGAGCCAATTAGGTCTTTAAATTTGCTGAAATTTTATTTATTTTTGATGGAACAAACACACAATCTACCCTATGAGGCACACCTGAATAGCTGGAAGCCAGAAGGATAAACCTACCACAAGTGAGTGATAAAAAAGAGCTATGTGTTTTTGGCTTTCTTTCTTCTGCAAATGATGGATATGGCCTTCTGACCCTGGGGAAACTCAGGATTTGAAAGAAAATAGAAGATAGCTACTTATAAAGTTCAAGATGACAGAAAACTTAACTTTGGAAAAAAAGATCAAGTCTAACAAAAAGAAATTCTTTGAATGGACTGGTGTAGTTTATTGAAGTCATACACTGAGACCTAACCCCAAACCCTCAGGAAATAAACTATGACTTTTCATTAAATTTTCATGTTGGACATTAATCTTCCTAGAGTAATAATATAAGGAAAGCTTTAACTCTCTGAATGCTTATTAGGTAAACTAGTGTTGTTCTAAACACTTTACATGAATAGATTAATTTGTCTAACACCATGACATTTTGACATGCAAATAACATTTCTATTATAAATAAGGAAGCTAAAACACACTTTAATGAACTTGCCCAAGTTTTTAAGTAGCAAAATGTGCTACTCAGTCAGTTTAGTGTTGCAGGCCATGAGTGGGATCCACTCTGCAAACTATACTACCTTAACCCAAGTCAAACTCTGCCTAAATGAAAAATCAGACATTAGTTTGAGTGGTAAAGATGGATTTTTAATCACTAACCTTACAATAGAAAAAAGAACCCAGCATGAACTAAACTCAACCTCGATTCATACTGAAGTGACTAAGCAGCTTAAAGGGAAAGTGACAGAAAAGACAGGGTTGAGTTCAGTAGTCAGGGAAATGAAAATTATAAAAGCAAAGAGGTTGATCTACATGGAACCCATCTGGGTTTGTAACTGTTGCCTCCTGAAGTTAGACTTCCACAAAGTCTAGCAGACAAGGACCTAACTTCAGGTGTTGGCTGTGACCAACAATAAATTCTTTTGGAAACTGAGCTTTTTCAGGCAGGTACTTTTGGCAGACCTCAGGTCATTCTAAAGATGTAGATTTTGACTGGGCATAGAGGCACACATCTATAATCCTCAGAATCATGTCTATTCTCATTAGCCCCATATTTTCCTTTGGTTAGTGTGTGAGCACTTCCTTCTTTCCCTCCCTCCCCGCTTTCCTCTATCCCTCCTTCCAAGTTCCTAGCCCCTCCAAGTAAAATAAAACTTCTGGACCGGATAGACTTCCAAATCCCTGCCTGCTCTAATTACTCTAACAGGTCTGATGAAAGAGGCCAGGGGCACATCTAGGCAGGGTATCTCCAAGAAACCACTGAGGGTGACATGTAATTGTTCTATGTGTAATGTCCATATAAAAAGCTCATGATATAAAAAGCTGGCACACATGGCTATTATCAATAAATTTTAAAAAGGCAAAAATAGAATAGCAAAATTCTTGAACTTCATGTCAACAATTAGAATATAAGTGTTTTCTAAAATGATGAAAAGGATAGCTAGAAGGAAAAAGTACAGGTTCTGATATAAAACACTTAAAATAAAATATTACTTTACAAGTAATAAGCATTTACTATGAGTCAACAACTATAAAACTAAAATAGTATTCTATACAAAAGCCATGACTTTACATTGAACCTACTCCACTGGACTAAAAATAAATTTTCTATTTGGCTGTAAACATTTTAAGCATTTCTTACTATATACACACTGCAGGGAAAGCCAATTTTCAGCAGGTGTTCCCTAACTATATTAGAAGTACAAGGCTCAACTATACCAATATTCTATTCTATAAAGTAAAAATGTAAAGAGCCACACATTGAGATGTATATTGCTAAGGTCTGGACAGGATTTGTTTTCCAGAGCTTCCTATGTGAAAAGCTGGCCCTGGGGTAGCAGTGTTGGGAGACCAGATGGAACCTGTAAAACCAGAGGCCTAGTGGGAGGTCTGTGGTCATTGGGAGAGCTGCCTTTGGAAGTAATTAAGGAGCTCCTGTGGAACACTTGAGCTCTTAAAACAGTGAATTGTTACAAGAGGAATCAATCTTGGCTTTAGGTTTGTAGATACAATCTCTTTTTCTCACATCTGCCCAATCCTGAGGATGCTGCACAGGTCCTCATCAGGGGCTAACTAGTACACCTGGCTAATCATAGGCTTTGAACCTCTAGAATTGTCACCTCAATCCCCTCTTTTCTTTGTAAAGCTAGCTTGCATCTGGTATTTTACTATACTAATGAAAACAGACTGATATTCCCATAAATGACAACACTGCAATGTAATTTTACATGTGAATCAGCATACTACACAAACTTAAAAATCTTTCCCTGGCATCAGTTCTCAGCCTTTTGGCTATGATCAAGTATAAAAATCTTTCCCTGGCTTCATGTAATCATTACTGACTAGTAAGGCATAACTCACTCACTCACACTCTCTCTCTCTCTCTCTCTCTCTCTCTCTCTCTCTCTCTCTCACACACACACACACACACACACCTTTGTCCCTAATGTAGCGAAGAGATCTTCATAATATATGTAATACATTATGAAGATCTAATACATAATCAATTTAGAATTCTTTGAGTTGTAACAAAATCTAGTTCATAAGAGCATAAACAACTATTAATTTCTCTCATAAGATAAGTCTTGAACAACTGTTAAGTTTGGCTTACTAATCAATAATTGCAAAAGTATTTTTTTTTCTTTGCTATATATTAATGCTTTGTACTCACACTTATTGCCTAATAGCTGTAAGATAGTCACTACAGTTTTAAGCATCAGATCTAAGATCAAAGCAAGAAAAAAATGGTCACTCCAAGCCTGTCTAAACCTTGTATTAGATAAAAACTTTCCATGAGGTACCCAGAAGATGTAGACTAATAATCATATTATATATAGAATTACAGCAGTAAATGTTGAACAATAGGCACTTACCTTTTCTAATTTTTGTGGTACAGGTAATGAATGGACAATATATTGGCCAACCAATGGCATCTGCCACAGTCCTCAATGCAATATGAAAAAGCATCCTTCTTCCCAAACCATGTATTAAACAGAACACACGTTCTTTATTCAACAAAGACCACCCACCATATCATCCAATAACTGCATCTAGCTGTGTGATTTTCTAGCTGCTCTATCAAACCCAAATATGACAACTTTTATTATCCATTTGCTTAGCTAAAAATAAACTTTCACTAAACCACTCCTCCTATATAAGTAATTAAAAAGAATGACTGGAGTAACTTCAATAAAAGTTCTCATTTAGAAAAAGTGATAATGGGAAGCAGACAGTGATCAACAGTCCAAAATCTGTATATTTTAAGTGGCAAAATCATACATTATTTGGCATGCAACAAAATTCTTGGTTAGACACACAGACTTCCCTCATTTAAGTCTCAGGAAAATCTCAGGAGGCCGCATTGACCTCTGTGGCCTCTTGTATAGTAGGTTGTGAAATGGATAACTTTCCCAGGGGCTCCACAACTTTTATAGCATATTTAATACTGTTTTGTGTTAGGGACATAAGAATTGTTTGAAGGTTAAAAAAAATTGCATGTGGGCTGGGGTGTATCTCAGTGGTAGAATGCTTGCCTAGCAGACGTGAGGCCCTTGGTTCCATTCTCAGCACTATTTTTAACAAATCAAAGCTAGTGCCAGTTTTGTAATACAGTTCCATCAAAAATATATCAAACTTCTGTTCTATTTGCTTCAGACCAATTCCTTATATATAAAAAACACAGACAAAAGAAATTTCCAAATAATCACTGGGCCTGAAGAGTTTTCTCTCTTAGCCACTGACCACTGACCTCTTCTAATAGACTTAGACAGTTCTAAAAATAGCCTTATGTGGGGAGATATTATTTATAACCTCCACAAAACTCCAGATTTTTGTCAATTTAGAGTGAGAGCCAAAGGCAAACTATTGCTAAAACAAAACTGTATTTTTTCTCTCTGTTTTCATACTGAAGAGTACTAATTTAAGTTCATCCTCTCTTATAGGATCCTTCTGAAAAGTCACAAAAGATAGACAACACATGAAAATATTCCAAAGCTTTTTTTTTTTTTTTTTGCTCTATTTGGGATTGAACTCAGGCCCTTGCACTTGCCAGGCAAGCGCTTATTCCACTAAGCTATCTCCCCAGCCCCTACCATAGCTTTTTCTATCATTTCTCTTAACATTGCAGAATCAAATTTTGAAGGAATATCAGGTACAGGTTAGCTTTCCATGGAATACTAAGTACAAATTAACCAAATGCTTTGCTATGCTAGCAAGAGTTACAACTTTTCTTTCCCTAGTTTTTCCCAAATTCTTCTGATCCTTCTCCCTCAAGGCACTCACCTTGTTACAAATCACATTTTAAGCCTCATACTTGATATCTCAGGGTTCAAAGATAGCTGCTACAGCTCTTGGCTTCACAGTTGCATTTAAGGCATGAAGGGGAAAGAGGACAGTACTAGCCACTTATTCCTCTTTATCAGAAAAGCAAAAGATGTCTCTGAACTCAGCAGACATCCCTTCACAATTACCAGTAGGCAAACGGGATTGTTATGACAGGTTCAATGAAAGGTTTTTGCTGGTTATTCTGGTGCCCTAAGGAAATGAGGGTAATCAATGGGTTATGCATACTAGGGAAGCCACTATGAATTTCTGGAATACATAGATATTTAGTGTTTTAAGAAACCAATCTAGTTGGCGAAATTTCAAACATTATATCAGTAATGAATGGGGGATCCCTGCATGAAGTTACAAAAATACATTTTTTAGTAAAGAGATTTTCCACTCAAGCGAAGGAATCCTACCTAGGATCTATCTCTAAAATCAATGCCCTTTAGCATTTTTGGTTTTCTCAGATTCTTCTCTTCTTTCAATTCTGAACCCACATATTTTCTAAAATACCCATGTTGATTAACAACTGTTTCTATGGCAGCAGAGCCCCTGGTGGTGGGGCTCAGAGGTGGAGGCTATTTTTAAAGATTGCCTATGTGCCAATTGCAGTTACTATTGATGAAATACTTGAGGAATTTCTCAAACAGATAAATATTATAGAAAAGAAAACATATTCAAAGTGCCTGTTATTTATAAAGAAACATCTTGATTATAGTTTAGTTACCCATCTAGTTACTTCTACCCAACTAGAAGAAAATACAATGATCATTCTGGCACGAGTGGCTAATGCAACAGTTTTGTCTTGAAATAAATGAATAAATTTACACTCTAGAATTACATATTAGGTGTATCAAGTTGTAAAACTAATTTAATCCTTGTAGGGACACGCCTGACGAGATCAGATTCTAACACCATTAAGAATCAGCTCTTCAAAATTGTACTAGGGTTATACTGCTAGGTAAGGTCTTTTGAATAACAGCAAATGGTCAGCCTCAGGCAACAGCCTTTCACATCACTGACAACTTAGTGAACTGGCATGATTATCTACCATTAAAATGCTTATAGAAACAATAAAATAATTCATTCCATGTAGCAACTCTCAAAACCAGTTTGTATTGTGTAAATTGTACCACCTATAAATATATTCCTGTCATCAAACAAAGTATGGTAGTTTCTTGGTAACTCTTAACTTATATTCTATATTTTATATATAATATATGATACATAATATATATATATACCATATACTATATACTATACACTATATACTATATACTATATAGACGCTGTGTAGAACATGGATTCTGGAGCCAGAAAACTAGTGTGCAAATCCCAGTTCCACTGTAGGATGTCTGAGGCTGTAACAGGTATATGACTCTGGCAAAAGTTATCATTTCCTCATCTATACATGAGGTCAGAGAGAGGAGGGACAGAATAATACTGCATGGTGGGCATCCCCACCCTGAAAATCTGAAATGCTCCAAAAACTAAAACTTTTTGGGTATCCTGTCAGCATTCAAATCTGGATGCTGAATCCTGGAGCATTTAAGATTCTAAATTTTCAGTTTAGGGATGCTCAAATAGTAAAGACTATACAAGTATTACAAAATCAGAAAAAAGTCTAAACTCAGATACTTCTGCTCTCAAGCATTCCAGATAATACTCAACCTATGCTCACTTCAAAGAGATAGAAGAGAATAAAATGAACTTATAACTGCAAAACCTCTGGAATGTAAGGGCTCAACAAATGGTGATGATCATCATTATTCCCAACCAGAAAATCTAAGCTGTGCATGGCTATATTTGATGCAATATAAAATTATTTCATAATATAGATTAACTTATGTGCAAAATATGAATATAAACTCCCTCAGATTAGTACTTCATCAAGAATTGCACTGTCAATACTGGCTAATAAGTGATTTATAAATCTTTCAAGCTACTACTACGTGACAACAGAAAACTTTTTATTCATTCCTGTCAGGGACAGTCTTCATCACATATGTTTCCTACAAAATGCTACAGCTCTGCAGAGATGTGCAGGAGGTAACCATTGTAGTACTCTCTACCCCACAACCTTCTCATGCCCTGGTCCTCTTATTTCGTTGTAGCCTACAAATTCAGTCTACAATCAATACCCAAATAAAATACATCTCTGACATGTCTTGGAGAAGCTTCTCCTTGGAATAATACAGCCAGTCATCCTAAAATAGGGGTAACTTTTCCAGGAAATTTTGTCTTACGGGTTCTGAATATCCTCTAGCCTCATCTATTTTCTCTTGTATATAAATGTTTCTTTCATGTGTTTTATTCACTTTCTCACAAGCACAAGTCTCTTTTGCATTTGATCTTCACTTACTCCATACTCAATTCTTCAACTTCTTCTTCAATCATCTTCCTCCCTGTATCCCAACCCCCAATCATATCTACTAGATGGTCTATATGAGGATAAACTCTTTTCATTTTAACTTACAGTAATACCTTGGTTCATGAATCTGTTCGCAAGCAATTCGGTTTGCAAACAAAAGTGTCTGGCAAAATTTTGTTTCTACTCGCAAACTCCATATTGGGTGACAAACTGACCACCTTCCCCACAAAATCACAAACACAGCCACCTTTCCCAAAATATTAAAACAAATTTAGTTCATAAACAGAGGTACCACTGTTTTTTGCTACTTGGTTTATTTGTTTGAGAAACAGTCTGTCTATATAGTTCAAGCTTGAACTCATGGTGATTCTCCTGCCTCAGCTTTCTGAGTGCTAGGATTACAGGCATATACCAGCACAGCTAGATTATTTTTCATTTCTTGACACTAATTTTCATTAGACTGAAGTTAGATCCCTCAGATAATAATTATTAGTTTTTAATCCTTTTTCCCCCTCTTTTGTATGCATTATAAAATGATTTCATAATATAGACAGAGGTCAGGAATAGCCTTGTTCTTGCTTCTGAATTCCACTTTCATGTACCACACTCTGGACCACTTTTCATTGTGAAATCTCTATCCTATCCCATGTTTCAGAAAATCAGCCTCAACAATTATATTTGAACACTGTATTCTTTAAATTTTTTATCTCATCCTTGTCTTAGTAGAGGTGATTCATTAAGGGTCCACAATTCCATCTTTGTCAATGTTAATGTACACGTACTTGGAGATTAATTATCACATGAACTAGAAAGATTAAACACGTAAATGATAGTCAGATGGCCAGCAACTGAGTACAACATGACTATATCTGTGCTTAAAGAATTTTCTATAATACTCTTCAAATCAATTTTTGTGCTTATTTTCTATCATTAGAAATGCATGTTAGCTATTGCCCTACACATACATCACCATTTGCTTTCCAAAATTAACCATAGTATCACGAGGTCCATGGTATTGTAAGGCTAGAAAGTTAATTGGGTATACAATCTATGCTAGGTAGATAATCACTACTTAGAAGATCTAGAGTGAGACAGTAAAAAAGTACTTAATTTCAAAGCTACCAACTTCTAACCTTGTTTCTCTTACTTCCTTTCCCCTGTACATCTTGGTAAAGGACAGCACTATCCCCAGTATGACAGTGTTTCACCTACCTGAAATATGGTCACCCTTGATTTTCTAAAGCATCATAATTTATTTCTCCAGATTGCTAGTCTCCAAAACATTTTAAAACTTCTATTCATATTTAAGTTGATGCATGTAATTTTTCAACGACAAAAACCAGACTTAGATTTAACAAACTTATAGTACTTTGCTGTTTCTGATAACCTTTTTTAAATAGTTACCACATAATTAAATATAGTTCTAAGGGTTGACCAGATAGCTCAGCAGACTAAAGCGCCTGCTTAGGTAGAGCACAGTGGCTGGGGTTCGATCCCTAGCGTGCCATGCCAGCCCCACCCCCAGAGCACACTGAGATGGCGATTGAAACTGGGCATGATGTTGTGCACCTGTAATCCCAGCACTTGAGAAGCTGAAAACAGGAGAATCACTATGAGTCCAATCTGTGTAATGAGACCCTATAGACCCTGTATACCCTTGTACTCAACACGTTAAAAAATAAATAAATAATTCTATATACAAGCTTCTCAAATATTAGAAATGAGACCTGTAAAATTAAAAATTACATGATTTTCCATATTGCAGACAATCCTTTTTGTCTTAAATAAAACCAGTGATCTACGTGGCCTGCCCCTTGGCTCAGTTCTTTAAGCAGCTGTTTCAACAAAGCAGTCAGGCTCAGGTTGCTGTGGTTCGATCCCCACAACTCAAGCCAGCCAAACCTGCCCTGAAGGCATTCGGAGCAAAAAAAACAAAAAACAAAAAAAAGACCAATGATCTAGAATTAATATTAACAAAATATAGCTCTCTCTCTCTAATCCTCAAAGCATTAAAAAGAATAATTACTCACTTGCTTGCCCATGGATAAAAATTCTTATAGATTACAAGTAAATTGGCTATTTAGAGTTCACATCTTCTACCTGTTCTATTGTAGCCACCATAAAGGCATCAAAATAACAATTTAACAATTTTAGTCATACACAAAAAGGTCAGAAAAATGTATACAGATAACATATAAACCTTTCTTTTACTTAGTAATATCTCAAAAGACTTCATAGTAAAAAGCAGAAGTTTCATTTTGTTGATGTTTAATTTATCCTTCTTCCTTACCTTTTTCTTTTTTAAAGTTTCAGGAAAACTATTTTTTATTAGTATTTCCAAAAACAAGGTTAGAAGTTGGTTAAAAGGAAAATTGAATTTTAGAAACATTCCTCATTTAATGACAGAGTTCCATTCATGCAACTAGGTTGTTAATTGGTCACTAAATGAGACATTATACATAGGCTATACATTACAATATTTAGAATAAAGAAATAATCAAAGGAGCTCCAACTGGTGACTTTTATTCACATAACCCTCACATTCTGTACTATAATATAAAACTACAGTTCCTACAGTACTATCAGCAAAAATTATAGTATTGTATAAACAAAGTATACTGTACAAAAAAGACTGAAGCGCTATCTACAAGATGTACAAAACTAAACAAAAAAAGGATGCAGCCTATGTCTGAACAACAAACAGGTGGGTCATTAAATGAACAATATATATATTTGAAAGATTACTGGACAGGTAAGAGTCCCTTCAAAACACAAGTACAGTGGTACACGATTATATGTACTTAATTTGTTTTTAGTATTTTGGGGAAGGTGGCTGTCATGTTTATCATCTGATGTGAAATTTCAAACGAAAGTATAATTTTGTTAAAGGCTTTTGTGAATTGAATTGTTCACAAACAGAAGCATTCCTGAACGGAGATATTAAAGACTTGGAGAAGAACACAGAATTACAGATATTCTTCATTTAATAATTCTGTGCTTTTCTTGAAGTCTTTACAGTAATACCTTGTGGAGAATCATCTGGGTGACTTCCTTGAAAGAAGAGCAATTGTCTCCATTTTGGCTATGCCTGACCCTATTTCCATGTATTGATATGTACAGAGCTGGCTACGACTTTTCATTATCCTTTCAATTGGCTTTAAGCAGTGCATATTCGTCTAGCTGAGGTGCTGGCAGTAGTCACTGAAGATGCACACGTGTTTCCCCAGTAACACCCAGTTGCTGCTCTTTAATATGAAATAGAGGCTCTGACTTTCTGGGGCTTGAAAGATTATACATCAGAGATGAAACACTGGACCCCCAAAACATTAGATACCCTCTCAATTGTATAATGCAGATTACTCTCTGCATATCCTTCTCTCTGCATATTGCAGAGGTAAATACAGACCTCCTACCTAACCCAGCTCACACTACTCACCTACTTCAGGCTATTCTCAGTCATTCATCCTCAAGCCACTCCTCCTTTATGACTGTATAAAACCTGGGTTTGGCCCTGGGTCAAAGCTTCTGTTCTGAGAGCCATCACCATGGCTGGACTTATGACCTCTTGGCTCCCCTAACTATAAATATGCTTTAATGTATTTATTCTAGCTGTGAGTTGCACTGGAAGTGGTAGATTGGAATTAACTTGATGGGATTCCAACAACTTATCTATGGGATTACAAATATAAACTTCCCAGCCAGAAAGGACCATGAAACGCTCTCCATAATACCTTGGTTCACAAATGCTTCTGTTTGCAAACAATTTAATAACCTACCTGTGTAATGATTGTTCAGACTTACAACCAAGGCTCATTTTTCAGACTTACAACCTACTGCTTAGACTTAAAACTGTCTTGTCTTTTTTGTTTTTTGTACTGTTATAGATAGAGATATAAAGATATATATATAATATATATATATATATATATATATCTTTTTTTATGAATTTGGTTGCTACAGGGTCTCACTATGCAGCTCTGACTTGTGGTGAGCCTACAGCTTTCAGCCTCCTCAGCACTGGGATTATAGGTGTGTGCCACCATTCCCGGATTCTGGCCAGCTGGGGGTGGGGCTGGTACGGCATGTGGACCCTGCACTTGCCTAAGCTTGCCAAAGCAGGCGTTGTAGCCCACTGAGCTACCTCGCTGGAAATACATATATATCATCAAAATATATCTACATCTATATCTATATCTATATCTATATCTATATCTTGATGCTAGAGCCTCAATGTCTTTTTTTGTATAATTCACTTTGTGTAACTTCTATAATGTGTAATTTCTGTTGGTTGTACTGTACAGTACTATAGTTCTTTGTTCTGTTATGCATTATAGTACTGCCTGTAAGAGTTATGCAAATAAAAGCAAAGTCACCAAGTTGTTGAAGCTTTTTTGACTGTTTCTTTGTTCTGAATATTGTAATGTACATATCATATACAATTCTTCATTTGGCAACAATTTCATTTAACAATCTAGCTGCAGGAACAGAATTTAGTCGTTAAGGAGAAGCATTTGTATATTTTTTAATTATGAAAGCTACTCTTGTTGTGGTTTCCCCTGAAAAAAAATTTATAGGCATTACCACATACTGAAGATTAATAAGAATTGCCATTTGATTAAGGCCTTCATGGGAAACGAGGGGGACATGTGATATATAATAATCTATATTCTACTTTAAAAGTTCATTTATTTTTTTCTCCATGCATTTGTTTTATACAACACTGAGACAGAAGATCAGGATGTGGCTCAGAACATCATAAGTATGTATAAGTGTCACATGTGATTATCATAAATTATATCAAACTAATTGCTGGAATTCAACAATCAGTTCCCCCAGAAGTTTATGATCTTCCTATTGTCATACAAATAACAGACATGAGTTTAGCCTCAGAAATTTTACCTTCAAATTTCATCATAAGGTTTTTAATTTTTCAGGTTCACTTTTAGTTTGTGAGATAATTGCTTATACACACAAATAAAAAGTTCAAGGGGCTACACACACTGACAAGGTTGAAGTTATCAAATTTTGATGCTTCATCATTACAATTGACATGCCACCACTGTTTACTAGAATATGCTATAAATTAGGGATATGTCCCAAAAAGGTGGTAGAAATGAACTATGCTTGAAGCCCCATATTACCCTGAATTTATGAATTCACTTAAATAAATTTATGTATGTATGAATTTACTTGGAAATATGAACTGTCTATGTTTACTGAAGGCCAACTGTACTGGAAGGAATTCTCTAAATTATTTTCCATGTGGAATACTGTTTATTAAAGGAGAAATATGTAATTAAAATGTGCTAATTTTTCAGGAGTAGGGACTGCTAGAGACTGAACTCAGGGCCTTGTGTGTGCAAAATGTGCTAATTTGAAGCTTACATGTGTTAATAAAACTTAACAGAAAGTACAGAAATTGTTTAGACTCACAAGTGATTTTTCAGGGAAGCGTATTTTATCACTAACATCACAGATATGTGGCTTTACTGACAGCCTACTGAGTACTTGCTACTTTGGTTTTTGTTGTATCCACATGAATACTGAGAATTAAAAATGAACTATATTTATTCACTAAAGCTAACTCAGTAAGGTTTAAAAGATACAAAAACTGTTAGCAGTCATTATATTTGAATTTCAAAATAAGTATCACACAAAGTTATATATATATTCCACTTTCAAGCATTAAACTCAGGCCTCCTTGCACATCACAAACAACTGAAACTATACTGTAAATCAACAGGTATGATGGCTTTTAAAGTATTAGCAGTTATACAAATATTAATAATTTAAGGACTTGGGAAATTATTCACATTTTCACAAATTAATGGGATCAAACTCTTATGTTCTATTGTTTTCAAGTAGCTACCTCAGAAGAGCAGTAATTTTAACTTTGATATTGATCATTCTCAGGCATTGCTAGGTTATGAACACACTATCCAATCTGTCTTCCCATAATCTTGCAGCTGTGTATATGTACAAATTTTCTGCTTATGTGATCCCTGTACTCTTGAAAGACAGTTTTTAACTAAAAGAAAATCTGACTTACCTCAAAAGGCATGTGGGTTTGTGATGTCATAGTAATTACTTCCAAAAATTAGAAACAGGTGTATCTGCAAGAAATGGACACACCAAGCTTAGTTTCTTCCAAATGTGCTTTACAATCCGGTTGCTACATAGCTCTTTCACTCACAAATGCCCTCTACTGAAGCAACGCCTACATCATTTGCAGTTCTCAGATTCCCTAACTTCCTTCATAAATAAGAATGTCTTGGGGCAGATAAAAACAAAATTCACAAGTAGACCCTCTGAAATTAAGCTTCGGTAGGTTTCAGATGAAGCTCCTCAGTCTCATTTTAAAAATATACTCCCCATTGACTCTTAAAGACCAAGCCAACTTGAAGAATAATGCTCCAAGCAAAAGGGAATCCTATAGATCTCCTCTAAATTGATGTTCCTCTAAATTGATCAGTCTCAAGAGCTAATCCTCCTCTAGGAGTTCAGATTTAGGGGATTTCAAAAGAAAAATGAAAAAATAAAGAGTGGGCCAAATTTAGAAAAAACAGACTGGCACTTTATACCTCTCTGATTTTTGTTTTCAACATACTAAAGAATACTATATCAAAGGAAGGATTTTAGTTTGGGTATGTTTTGTAAAAGTAGGACACCACCAGGGGGAAACACAGAACTAACAAATCATGGGTGTTTGGGGATTCTTTTAACTTCACACTACAACAGAAAATGGTGGCACCCACAATTTCCAGGAAGAAAGAGGAAAATAGCGTTTTAAAGACATGGGTAAAAGATATCAGCATGTACTACAATTTTCATATAAATTTCTCTCAAGAAGATCTTTATAGAGCTACTGTAGAAAAAAGTTCCTTTAAAGTTGCATGCACTTGAATTTTTTTAAAAAATATGCAAATACAAAGATTCCAGCCCAGTTAAACCAAAGTGGTCTTTAAATTTTTCTCTGCAAATTTCAAAATGTTTGCACTACTGTTATATTTAATTAGCATTATAACAATGCTTTTCAATGATTTTAATCAAATCTTAAGTAGTATTCTGCCAATTGGGGGGAAATGGATGAGACAATAACTTGGGCCAGCTATGCCACGGGTATCAAGTGTTGTTAAAATGTTGCCACCACCTATCAGAAAACTATGCTTCCCATCCTATGCATCCTACATTAAGTTTCCTTAACTTACCTCTCTTTCCCTTTTCCAGGGCATAATTCTTCCTTTTACTGATATAAAATATCTTGTCAAATCAGTCAACTTCTACAAATACCTCTCCAAGAGCTTTTTACCTCTGAAATTCCACTGTTAAAAGATTAGAATTGGTTAAGAAATGCTGAAAAGTGAGGTAGGGCAAAGCTTGATGAAAGAACTTTACTCCCCCTCCCGCCAGTCTGCCAAAATTAAATACTCCATATCTGGATGGTGATATGTCTAAGAAAAACCTGGTCCAAGCCCCCATGGCAGTTCTATGACCTGGATTTTGGTGTTCTCAACCCTAATCCCATTATTTCACTAGAAAGACTACAGTGGGAAGCGCAGCCAAGAAAGATAAAGGTGTATTCCTGGGAGTACACCCAACCTAACAGGAAAAAACAAAAAACAAACAAACAAAAACAACAACACAAAATTTTCCTTATGAGACCCAGAAATCAAGGCTGTCAGGGGCGCCCTAGGCCCCAAGAACTTGGCGTTCTAGAAACTAAGGCTTTCCAAACTTTCAAACGCGCTGCACACCACCATGAAAAGGCCACAACCGCTTAGGAAAATGGCTCTATTTCAGCTTGAATTGGCTCTATTTTCATCAAAAATTGCAAAGGCTACTCAGAACCCAGAAGCTGCTTTAATGACTGTTCTCAGCAGCACCTGAGACAGAGGGAAGAGCTGTGTGTTCAAGAGTGAGGACTTCAACCCAGGAGACCGCGTGCAGAGTGTCCGGGTGCGACCCCACGCCCGCGCCACCGCACGCCCACCCGGGACCTGGCTCTGGCACAGCCCTCAGGGGCGGGTCCACCCCGTGACGCGTGGTCACGCATGGTCCGCGTCAGGAGTGTGTCACGGGATCCCCGGGGGGAATGTATGGGGTCTGGTGAGGTGGGGAACCCTGTCCTGCAGCAGCCCTGCGGGACACCTCCGGGTGGTGAGGACAGGTGTTTCCTCCAGGCCGGGCCGGCCGGGTCTTGGGTTCTGACCTCAGAGGGGACTCACGAGGCACGGTGAGGCGCGGAGGCCACGGGGGCGCCGCAACGGGAGTCCGAAGCCCGGGTGGCCCCCACGCAGGTTGTCCTGCCACCTCCCCTCTCCTCTCGCCGCCCGGGCCCCGCGCTCCCACCTTTCCCTTCACTCCCGCCCTCACTCCTCACCCCTCAGCCCTCACTCCACGAGCCCGCGCTGCGTCTGCTCGTGCGCGCGCCGGCCCCGCCCCCTCTCCCCCCGCGCGCGGTGCCGTTTCCTAGACAGAGCGGGCGCGCGGCGGCGAGAGCGCAGGCGCGGGCGCGCACGG
>NW_004524602.1:971462-1091010 GCF_000260255.1 Octodon degus
GGGCTGCAGGCGGGCGGGGGGCGGAGGCAGCGAGAAGCTGAGCGGAGCTGGCCGGCCGGGCGCAGCGGACGCCAGCCGCAGCAGGTAAGTGTTCTCTCCGGTGCGTGGTGCGGGTTGCGCGCCTGGGACGGGGTCTACCCCTGACCTTCATCCCCTGGCAGGAGCCCTCGGGGTGCGTGCGCGGGGCAGACCGGGGCTTCGATACAGCCCCAGGACCCGTTGCTGGTCACATGCTTCTTATTTATTTTTTACAAACTGCCCTGGGTCGGGCCCAGCTGCTGATGCCTCCTGTGCTTTGCCTCCGTGTGCCATCTTGCATTTATTAATAAATCATGCAAGCGGTGGGGGGGGGGTGCTGCTGGGGAATCCCATTGCAGTAGGACAAGCAGGCGCCAGTGTTCAGTTTTCAGACGCGGTGGAGAGGTGGAAATCCCGCACTCCGGGGATCTGTGGTTTGGTGTGTCGTGACCACTTCCAGACCTGGTGGATTCCCAGGGCTGATGAAAGCGTCTAGCGGCAGGGCAGGCTGGGCTGGCTGGAAAGAAGGGTGAGTTCTCAGCGTCAGGCCAGAACCTTGTTCAGGAAACAAGTGAAAGCTGCAGACAGGTCTCTGCTTGCTAACTTGCCAGGGAGGTTTAGACCCAGAAAATTGCCTCCCTGAATTCCCAAGAGGGGCCTTGAACAAAATCCCAGAGACTTACATATTCAATCGAACACATTAAGATTTTGCATTTGAAGATGACAAAAACTAGCCACCTGTTGGAAGTCTGACCCCAGGAAAGCCCCATACTCCACCCGATGCCGGTCCCCAGTTTGGGACCGTGATAGGCCCATGTGGGGACATGCTATCCTTTTTAATGCTGCTTGGCTTTCTTATTTTTAAAATAAAATCCATGATGTGTTGCTTTAGATGCCACACGCTGAAATAATACGATGTTTTTACTCCATATGCATACCTGTAACATTGAATCCTAAGGACTGAATTTCCTTTAGGCATGTGTTACCTATTTCCCCTGCTCTTCACCTTATGTTGAGGAACAGAAAAGTGCCATGTCTATAACTGCTTATCTGTTTCTTCCCCCCAAGTACTGTGACAAAAAGGACAGTAAAAGCTAGAAGCATAGAGTCGAACAGTTATTACAAGATGTTGGAGTATGGAGGCTGGATCTTAGTGCAACATGTAAGGATGGGGGTGGTTCTGTATAGCAGTTGCTGAGTTAAAGGTGTTTGCCCATGATCTGCCTGAGTTTTCAGCACAACCTGTAACCCCCACATCAAAGGTGAGGTTGCTAAAACAGAAAGGTTAATTGACTTGCCCAAGGTCACACTGTCAGGGACAAGGTAAGGATGCAGCCTCAACTGCATGTGGTTACTGAGCTGGGGAGAAGGGAGGACAGCCTTTAACCCTAGTATGCAAGTTTATGCATGAGCACACCAGCTTGGATGTGGTTTTCCTTTTCACTGATTCCACACCAACTTTTTTGTGGTTTTCCGCTAAGAAAAACTGTTGTTTCAGAATGGGTCCATGTAGAATTTTTTTGAAAAGATAACTAGGCCTGTTTTTTTAAAAAGCGGTCTAAGACAGCCTTCTGTTGAACTCTCCTACATGAACTGTCCTGGTTCCACTGCCAGTCATCACAACAACACTATCACACATTCACCAGTGTGCCTTAATGGGGTGAAAGAATCCAGACCACCCGTGGACCACAATCTCATCTCTACAGTTGTATCGGTTGTTCATCCAAATTTATTGGAATGTGTTTGTGTTCAACCGTGGATGTGTATTTAATACTTTTTTGGCAAATACATTGTTATAAGAAAGTATACCAGGTGCTGGTTGAGATAGTGGTGAGGAAGATATACCGTAGCTTTGCTCACTTTGAAGCACATATCCTAAAATTGGAATGATAAAGATATTAGCGTGGCCCATGCGCAAGGGTGACACAAATTCATGAAGCATTCCGTATTTTAAGAAAAAGAAAGATAAGTACATCACAGGTAAATATGGCACAAGAAATTATTTGAAAAGCACATCCTATTGAAAGTATAGTTTTTAATTATCAACTGATGAGTACTATTAAGTAGGAAATATAAGATTGTCTGTTACAAATTCTAACAAGCTCTGGGTTCTTTTCTTTCTTGGGCAATGTGACTTTTAGAGTACCTGGGACTTTACCTTTTCTGTTATACAGAACTGTGTTCTGTTGACAGTAAAGCACTATGTATGGCACTCTTGACTCGTGGAAATCAGAAAACACTCAGCTATGGAAGAGTGCATCACCCAGTGCAGATGGAAGTGCTGAGGTGGAATTTTTTTGCCCTGGAGATTTCCAGCCTATGATCATGTAAACGCAAGTGGAATCCTGATCATACTGTACTGGGAAAGAGCAGAAAGCAAAGAGAAATGTTGCTTGATTCCTCCCAAAAAAATGAGTTTTCCTGTGGGAAATATTACTCTCCTCTCCAGTCGGGAATGTCATAAAATTGCAGGTAATAAATGTCTACTCCACTGCCTCCCATTCCAACAGGGTTTTGTTTAATATAGAGCCAGGCACCCCTTTTGGTACAAAGGCCAACTCAGGGAATTTAAAAATGTTTCTATACTTACATTTCCTCCCCTTGAAATGTATTTTTAAAGTGGGAGATTCCGTGTGGGCCATTATGGATGCTTAAGCATTATTTTTTATTCCCCTCAACTGAAGTATATTTTTGGAGGGGAAGAGAGAACTCAAAGTTTTCTAAGCTGTAGAACTCATTGGTTATAATGTACATTTTGATCCATTGAGACCCTGGGAACAGGAATATCTGTGTTCCCTTGCCTAACCTTATAACCTTCTTAACTGTGAAATGTAGTTTTTTTTTTTTTCTCATCGTATTCCTTAATGTAATATTCTCTAAGATGAAATTTTGGGGGCTGAGCATGCTAATGCATGCTTGTAATCGGAATATGTAGGAGGCTGAGGCAGGGGGATTGCTGTGAGTTCAAAGCCAGGCTATATTACATAGCAAGATCCTGTCTCAAAAAAAAAAAAATGTTTTTTTCAATATTGACAGTCTCAAATCACGAAAGAAGTTCACAGTTAGCCTACTTTGAAATACTTGATTTTCATCTGTTTCTATTTCAATCCTTGGTGGCAGCCATGAGAAATTTTCATTTTATTTGGAGAGTAGTTCACTTTCTGTTCCCACCTCTTTCCTCGGGACCTTGCACTTGCCAGGCAGGCACTTATGCCACTCAGATATCTCCCCAGCCCTCTGCCCCCTTTTAAACAGAGTCCACTGTGTAGATGATGGTCAAAGGCCATCTCAGGCTTCATTCTTCCCAGGACCTTCTCCTTTGGCCTGGGTGTTATTTGAGGGCCCTCACTCTGCCTTTGAACCTCTGTCTGCTCAGTCTTCCCCACAGAAGAGCTGTGGAATTCTCACAGTTGATCACACCCAGTGCCTTCAGTGAGGTATGGGCTGGGGGATACACAACACTGACACAGTACTGACGCCAGCTAGCAGGTCAATTCCTGTGCATCCACAGGAGCCTGTGTTGTGATTTCTGCTTCTGAACATGTTCTGTGCTCCTTGTAGAATCTTCAAACATTTCAAAATTAAAAATGTTGAAAGTCAGTGGTCAAAATCTTTGGTAACCTTAGCCCTCAGTGATGACCACTATGAGCAGTACAGTGTAGATTCCTCCAGATTTTTGAAAGCAGATATTAAAATGTTACATTTGTCAATGGTACAGTACTCTGTTTAGATGAAGGCTGTTCTTGCACTTGGTGTGATGCAAGTTGGATCTTTTGGAGGACCAGGAATGTCCTGCTTTAAACATTTTTTATTTTACCACAATGGGCAATAGATAGGAGCCCGGTAACCAGGCAAAGAGGGAAAGACTGGTGGTGGATAGGACCTGGTGTATGATGTATATCCTGTGGGAAGTAGAGTCACATTCCACACCCTTTGCAATGAACTTTTGTGGCCAGTTGTTTATAGATGAGAGGAGGATGCAATGCCAGAGCAGAGCTGAGAGTCCAGGTCAGCCTGGCTCAAACTCCAGCTCTGTCCCTTTTGCTGCCCTGATTGCAGAAGGATACATTCTCTTCTTTGAGTTCCCTGGCCCCTTTGCCATCCCCTGCCTGAAGGCCTTAGCACTAGCAGGTTTCTCCCAAGATGCTTTGTTTTGCTCATGTCTGTATGGTTTTTTCTTGTTCCTCTTGTAGGCTTGGCTTGAGAGTGAACCCACCCTTCAGAGCCCCACTCCCCCATCTGTTCCTACCCATCCTCCCTGCCTAGCTGTGTCCATTGTGCTGCATTCAGGTGTTTCTAAGTTCCTTATCCATGCCCTCCATAAGATGAATGCCCCCTAAACAGGGGCTTTGCTTGTCTCCACCATAGGATAAGAACTGACAGTCACTGTGTCATCCTAAATCCTTCCAGCCCCTGACTCCCACACCACCTGCTTTGTTAGCCCTTACTGTTACCTGCAGCAAGTGCTGGAAGGTTTTATCCATCCTTAATGTTTTTTGGGGGAAAATATTAAGAAACGTGAAGGAGAACCAGGAAGATGATCTTATTTTGTGGACCTACCTCCCCGATAGAAAGATGGAAAGAAAGTCATCTACGTTGGGAAGAGACTGTAGTGAAGATCTGCCCCTACTCAGGGTACGTGATGTGTTTGAAAAACCAAAGGGGGAGGCTCTGGGTCGCTGTAGTACTGCCAGCTTTCCCAGTGCCTGGGTAGAAAGGAAAAAAAGGAGAAGCTGTGGTTTCTTCTGTGTGTGTGTGTGTGTGTGTGTGTGTGTGTGTGTGTGTGTTTCACCCCAGTGGGTTAATCATGCACCGCCCACAATGGATTTCTGGATTCCTAAAGTTTCAACACCTGTGCCAGTACCAACCTAGGCTGTCAGCAGTCACCAAGAGCACCACTGTCTGAGGTTCCTTTAGCCTAAGCAGTCCCAGACCCTGTCCCCATGTCTTCCATAAGTCTGTAGTTTGTGATAGTGTCATTAAGCTGCAGCAAAATCATAAGAACTTTGGAAACTCATTCAGTCTTAGAACTTCAGACAGGAATACACTGGAACATGGGAGGAAGTTAGCTGTTACAGGAAGTCTTGGCAGAACTGCTCCTGAGGCATGGATTAACATCCTCCCCCTTCCTGCCTTTCTCCTCTCCCTTCCCCTACTTTCTTCCTCTTTGTTCCCCTCTTTCTCTCCTCCTCCCATTTTCCTGGTGGCTGTAATTAAATTGCTGTACTCTATGGGCTGAATTATCCATCACTGTGGAATTTTGCCCTCAAAACACAGCCTCCCTAAAACTGCTTTTGATGTGGAGTAGGGATCATCCAGGAGCTAAGACAGAGGCCCCTACCTCCAGTTCCCACTGCTCATTAAACGAAGAGTTTTTTTTTTAAGTTTTGTGTTTTCAGCCCAAGTGTTTAGAAGCACTAGCTGGATTCCATGTCAGGGTGTAATGCGTGCAATGCTTTTGCCACTTTCCTTTGGATCAGCACAAGACCGAGGAAGTTCTCTCCTGCAGGGTTCCCTCAAGACCTCGCTGTAGTGACAGCTGCCGTTGTGTCCAGCCAGTGCATTCTATGAGCCCTCACAACCTTTTTCCCTAACAGTTTCTCTCCAGGGGCCGGGGAGATGGCTCAGTAGGATAAGCACTTGACTGGCAAACGCAAGGATCTGAGTTCAATCCCCAGCTGAAAAAAAACCAGTTTCTCTCCAAATAGTAAAATCTTTGCATCTTACCTAAATGTAACATGGCACTTAAAACAAAAAACAAAAGCACAGCTTCTACGATTCGTGCTAAGTCTCTTTACCAGGATTGCTAAAATGCATTGCTTTTGTTTATGAAGACTAAGGAAAGGGGAGAAACATACTGCAATCCCTCAAATAAAATATTCCATTATTTTGGAAGATGCTCAGAAGAAACTCCTGAAAAATTTTCCCGAGCTCTCCCAGTCTTTTCACTGCCAGGGCTCCCAAGGGCTCTATCTGATATCACTCCCCACTTTGTGCTCTGCCAAGATTGCTCATCCCTTCCCCTCTACTGAAACACAACTCGCAAAGGTCATCAGTGACAGCCTCATCACAAATCCAGTGGCCATCTCTCAGATTTCGTTCCTGATGGCTCAGCAGCATCTGACCCCTTGGATTCTTCCTCTCCCTGAAATGCTCTCTTGGCAGCTCCTTCCCATTGTATCTGTTTGTCTCTCTTCTGCCCTCTCACCCTCCTGCCTTTGCCAAAAAGCAGAGCGTGGGCTAACTGTAACATTGAGCCATTCAACCCTCTATGCCTCCATTTCCTCATTTGTGAAATGGGGAGAGGAGGAGCTAGATGTCACCTTTGACTGTTGTGACTTCCTGCTTAGATGTGCCTGTATCTTCCCAATAAACTCAACTCCTCCTCATGGTGAAGGCCCCTGAAATGGAGTTCCCATTAGTCCCTGTCCCTTCCCAGTGTGTGTTGACTTCTGAGTTTTCATCCCTACAGTCCCCATGGGTCCCCTAGTCCTTTCCCACTTGGCCCCTCCTTCTCTGGCGGGAAGGCAAGGGATTGCAACCTAAACCACCCTCACTGGGGCAGGGAGCCCAACCAAATTACTCAGGGACTATTGCTGGGATTTATGCTTTGAAAATATCTTCAGCTTTTAGTATTACACTTCACACACAGTAGAAATTTTAATTCATATTTGAGAAAGGAATATATATTTTTATGTCATTAACCAGAACCATATCACATGACCAGTTCTTGCCACTGTTGCATTTGAGAATTCAAGTACTTTACTTTCTGGGCCACAGTATAGGGGGATACAAAGAAGAAAGGAATTGTCATGGAGATTGTGAGATAAGTCAGCATATTCATGACAGAAGAACATGGCGTTTCCACAGAATCGTAAGGTGTTGGAGAGACAGCTCAGAAAAGAAGCATGGTGGTGCAGCAGCAGGAGTGCCCTGGACGCTAGGCCCATGGTGCTGCCATACCCTGAGATTTCTCCTCCCAGTATAGTGAGACTTCTACACCTTTGTGAAGGATCCCACAGCTTTTGGGAAGCCCAGGCCACATTCCCATGCTGGGGCTACATAATAGACCTTCTGTCCTGGGGCTTCCAGAGTAGAGGACAGGGCATAATGACAGCCACCTACCTTGAGATTCCTTCAAAAGGAGAGGTGCTCCAGCACTAGGCAGTCCAAACGACAAATAGTTCTCATCCCCCAGTGTTACAGATGGGGACATTGGGCCCTGGAAGGAAGGAAGGGGCTGATCCCTGGGAGGAAGCTACACTCAGTCTTTCCTGGCAGTCCACAGGGTAAAGAAGTGGTCTTGGGGTAGCCTTCCCTGCCAGCAGTCCATGGAACATCCCAGGGTCTCCCCTGCCACTCTCTTTCTTGGAGAGAGAAATGTCTCCTTGTACTACCCTATTCAGGGTACCTCTCACAGTATGCTATGAAGATGTCCAGTGATGAGTAGTTCTGCTTTCTGATAAAGCACAGCTAGCACAGCTCCCCCAGACTTAGGAAAAGGGTTGATCTGGGGACCATTGCCCACCAGAAGCCTGTGTGAGGAAAGACGAGACATTCAAGGAGGGTTGATTCCCTGGGTAGAGCAGGGAAGAGCAAGACCTGCCCCTTTCTCCCAGTACAGGAGAGGGAGATTCAGGAGCCCCTGGCTCAGACCCTCTGGAGATGCCTGCAAGGCCTCCAGAAGCACCAGAGCTATGGTCTGTGGACCATTTAGCCTGTGGGTCTGGCTAAGCCAAGACCAGAGGAGCTTGGAGCCAGAAATGAAGTTGAAGATTTAGGGTTAGACCAGATTTTTTTTTTCTAAACACCTAAAAATTAGCCTCAGGTGAAGTGGTTCTTGAAATTGTGAGTAATGAGAAAGATAGAGAGACTGTCAGAGTTGTCACCAAAGGTCAGGACAAAGGATACCAACAGGGCCAGTTTGAAGCTAAAGGCAGAGGGAAATAAAGCCATTTCCAGTTGTAGCTGCATTCAGACTGTTACTGGCTCCTCTCCGTTTCCAAAGATACTTTGCTTGATTGTACTCTGCTTTATTGTATGTCACAGAAGCTGCATTTTGTACAAATTGAAGGTTAATGGCAACTATGCATGTATCATGTGTATTGGCACCAAAACTCAGATGATCATTAACTGTTTTTAGCAATATAGTATTTTAAATTGAAGTTTGTACATTGTTTTATATATATTGTAGAATAGAATGTATCTATGCAACGTATTGTGCAACTGATAGACTACAGCATGGTATAAATATTTTTGGGAAAATGAAAATTCTTATGACTTGCTTTATTGTATTCACTTTATTTCCATTGTATTCTAAGTTTTAGAGCTCTAGATGAAGGCATTGAGATTTCTGGAGTCTAATCTTAGCTCTCTCACAAACTAGGAGTGTGACTTTGCTTTTCTGGGTTCTGACATTGTCTGCTATCTGGTGATGAGACAGGGCTTTGCGATTTGGTTACCAGAATAATTGATCTATGCCTCAAACTTTGCAGAGCCTTAAAGTGGTAGGAAAAAATAATTCACACTGTGAACTAGCTTTACAAATTGCACTTTGGTTATATATATTTTTTGGAACAGTCAAGCATAGATGAATGGCATTTGGCAGGTGAAAACCCAAGTCTATCTGAAACCCTTAATTATACACTGTAGGCAGCTCTGTAGTTTGGTCTATGTCAAGAGATGCCACATTATCAAATGACATCTTAGAAAGATAGAATTTTATGACAGCTTGTTCCTTGGTGGTGTGATTGGCCTGTGTCAGACAGGTAGCACCTGAATGCTCCACTGAGTCTGTATTCAAGATCCTGAATGCTCCCATATTTAACATAAAGCTTCTTGTCCAGTTGCTCTGGAGGTGAGTCCCTTGAAATTGACTACTCTCAGTGGCCCATAGCTAGTGACACAGTTAGCGTCTAAATTTTGTGTGTAATCAAATATTATTGCCATACTAGGTGTAGATTTCATATGCCACTTTATATGTATTTTTATTATGTAACATAATAAATTTCACATAAGATAGACAGATTAGAAATACTCTTTTGTAACAAGATTGTCTGTTATCCTACTACCTATAGAGAAACTGTTGGCCATAGCATCTGCCCTTCAGACTTATTTTATGTATGTGCTTAAATGATTTTAAATTATCTTTAAGTCTGGTAAAATACATATAATAAACTTTACCATTTTAAGTGTATAATTCAGTAGTATTAAATAGCACAGGGCTGGGGAGATAGTTTGGCAGTTTAAACACCGTCCTGGCAAGCACAAGGACCCAGGTTTAATCCTGGTACTGCATGCCATGCTGGCCTCGGAACCCCAGGCGCATTGTGCTGTCCTCAAAACCAGATGTGGCACACACCTGTAATCCCAGTGCTGGGGAAGCTTGAAACAGGAGGATCAGTACAAGTCCCAACTGCCTAGCAAGACCCTGTACCAAATATATAAATAAATAAAAGACTTTTTTAAAGTTTAAATAATACATACACATTAATATGCAACCATCACAGCCATCCAGAACCCTTTTCATCTTGCAAAACTGAAACTTTGTACTCATTAAACACAGAACTCAGGGCCGGCCAGATAGCTCAGCGGAATAAAGCACCTGCAAGCAGGCGCAGGGGCCAGGGGTTTGATCCTCAGGCCTGCCATGCCAGCCCCACCCCTGGAGCATGCTGAGCTGGCAATTGGTATTCCAGCTCTTGGGAGGCTGTAAACAGGAGGATCACTAGGAGTCCAATCTAGTAGTGAGACCCTGAACACCCTGTGGACCCTTCCCTAAAATACAGAAAATAAAAAAAAAAAAAAACACAGAACACCTTTACAGTTATACACTCAAGTGCACAATGTCTCAGATCACCTCTTTGTGTTATATTTTATAATAGGCTTTAGTTTTTGTCTTATGTTTTCAGTTTAGTAACTTGGTGAGGCCAGCCAAGGGGCCTGAGTAATGAGAATGCGGGAATTAAGGGTGTAGAAAATAAAACTGGAAAGGGCCTTGTTGACCACAGTGAGAACTTGAATTTCATAGTATTTAGGAAAAGAACACCGTTAGAGTGTTGAGGGCAAAAGGCTGACATGATGTGATGTGGTAGCAATATGGGATTGATTTCAAGGTGTAGGAAAGCAAAGGAAGAGCAGGCAGTTGGGAGACTCAGTGGTCGACATAAAGGTAGGGGTCTGGAATAGGGTGCTGTCAGTGAATATGGGGGCAAGTGGGTAGATTCTGGCTGACATAATTTAAAGGTAGAGCCCATGGAATTTGCTAATGGGTTGAGTGTGGGGTGGGAGAAAAAAAAAGAGTTAAGTTGACTTTAAGATTTTTAGGTTGAGGGCCAGCGAGATAGCTCAGTGGTCTAAAGCACCTTCTTAGGCAAGTGTTCAGGGACCAAGGTTCCATCCCCAGCACCACATGCTGTACCAGCCCTGCCCCCAATTAGAAACAATTACAGATTTGTAACATCACACTTTGGGCTGGCCAAATAGCTCAGTAAATTAAAGTGCCTGCTTAGACAGATGCAGGGGCCAGGAGTTTGATCCCCAAGCCTGGTGTGCTGGCCCCACCTGGTGGTGCGTGCCTATAATCCCAGACTTGGGAGGCTGTAAACAGAAGGATCACTATCAGTCTGATCTATGCAGTGAGCCGCTGTACACACTGTTCTGAATACAAAAAAAAAAAAAAAAAAAAAAAAAAAAGGAAAGAAAGAAAAAAAGATTTTTAGGCTGAACAACTGTAAGGGTGAAGTTGCCATTTATTGAGGTGGAGATTAAGGAGGAGCAGATCTTAAGTGGGAGAAATAAAGAGTTCTGTTTCAATCATGTTACATTTTACAGTCTATTAGGGATCTAATTGAAGATGTCAAACAGGCTGCCGGATGCACACATCTGGAGTTCAGAGGAGAAGATGGGGCTATAGATAGAAATTCTAAACAGCACACACAGATGTTATTTTAAGCCATTAGATTAAACAAGCTCACCTAGGCTATAGAAGAAAGCATAGATGATCCAGAGGTTAAAGTAATGAGATCTTCAGAGGTCAAGGGAAGACCTAGCAAAAGAAACTAGAAAGGAACATCCAATGAAGTGGAGAGAAAACCAGTTGGTATGGTCTCTTGAAAGCCCAGGAGTGATGTGTTTCAGAAGGCATTGTATGATCAGTTGTATGTAAAGTGGCTATGAAGTTGTCCATTGCATTTAGAAGCTTCAAGGCCACAACTTAGTATTAGAGATGAAGCTTCAGATACCAAAGTCTGTGTCTTCCTGTTGCTATGGCTACTTAGAGATTCCTAAGTCAGTTTTCCTATATTTATTGCATCAATAATTCAGCTGATCACATATTCACTTTTTGTGTGCCTCACACATTTCTATGAACTGAGAGTAACTAGAATGAATCACGCAAGAGCCTCTACACTCTAAACGGGGTAAGAGACTAAGATTAGCTCAGTAATTTCAAGTCTAAGACTTTAGGTTCTTGGAATTCTGTTCTCTTACATTCCCATACATTTTGAAATTGGGGCTGTGTTTTGTCTACACAGATTCCTCACTAAATTCTGCCGGTGAGAAGAAGTTGGCTCTTTGAGCCCCTA
Organism: Octodon degus; assembly: GCF_000260255.1. Lineage (NCBI taxonomy): Eukaryota > Metazoa > Chordata > Mammalia > Rodentia > Octodontidae > Octodon > Octodon degus. The sequence continues at coordinate 983,066 of NW_004524602.1, forward strand.
AACTTTCCTCCCTGGTGATCAGTGCTTATTTCTAGACAGAAAAGCACCTTTCCCATTTCCTGGCTGTTTTGCCAGTTATATCCAAGAACTTTTCCTTTAAACTTTGGCTTCTAGGAGATGGTAATCTGGTCTTCTAAATCAGTTGATCCAAAGTACTGTCTTATCTTGGACTCTCCAAGAAAGTGAGTGGTTTTGTCTTGCTTCAGGATAAAGGATGGTCTTGTTTTGGTATGAACACCCAAGCTGCCCCTTACACTCATAAAGATAATATAGAATGTAATCACAATTGATATTGCCATTGTCAGAGGTAGTTCACACTAAACCATGCACACATGAAGCCCATTCATGTGTTTGAGGGATCTGTGGTGTTCATCATTTTCTGTTAGAGGAATGTTAGTGGTGTACTAACACTAATGGTGCTAAGATGACTTGAATTCAAAAATAAGATTCCCAAAATTGGGGCCAGGGATATAGCTCAGTGGCGTAAGTGCCTGCCTGGCAAGCACAGGTCTTGAATTTGATTCCTAAATTTACCTGTTCGTTTTCATTCATGGATGAGACACTGAGGGTATATCAAAACAGGTAAGCTCCAGGTCTTCAAAATCCACCAAGAGTAATGTAGTGAGCCAAAAACAGACAATCCCAAAAGAAAGGATGCCAAATCTCTGGAGCTTGTGGATGCTACCTTATTTGAGAAAGAGTTTGTAGATGAAAATAAATTAAGGATCTTGAGATGAGAAGATAATTCTGGACTATCTGCTGGGCCATAAATGCCATCACAAGTGTCCTAGGAAAGGCAGAGTTTACGCACATAGAGTAGAGGACAACAGTGTGACCATGGAGACAGAGATGGGAATGATGCAGCCACCAGCCGATAAGTTGGAAATGATCAGAAGTAAGAAAAATCTGGGACATATCCTCCCTAGAGTCTTTGAAGGATGGATCCCAGCCCTGCTGTCACCTTGGTTTGGGAATCGTGGCCTCCAGAACTATGAGAGAATAAATTTCTGTTCTTGTAAGACACCATGTCTGTGGTAACTTTCAGAGAAGTCATAGGAAGTTAATACAAGTGGTATATGCATTCTTACGGGGATAAACATTGTAAATTTGGACTCAGAAGAACCCAATACCTTAGTCAAGGTGACTGCTTTGTGATATTAGGGAGCAAAGTTCAGAACATCATTGTAATCAAGGAGCAGTTATTTAACACCCCTTTTAAAGAATAGGTGTAGATGGAAGTAGAGCAGTTGGCTCCTGAGCACATAAAAAAATGAACCAGAAGTATGTGTTTGCAACAAATGCCATGGATTCTGGAGGGCATGAATTCTAGTGCTGGAGACCATGCTTGGCTGCAGTGCAGTGGGTAAGCCAGTCAGTGGGCCTCTCTGTGGCCTGGATGGAGTTCTTCAGGGTTCTATCTCTTTGCTTTTATTCTTCCTGACTTACAATCACCAGTCAGGTATCCAACCCAGGATCCCTGATAGTGAGCATAAGCACTGTTTTAAAAAAGAGAATAAAAAATAGTAAAAATACAACAAAATGTTGGAAACACAGAATTTCACTAAGCAAAATGATAGGAATTCAACAATGGTTGTTATATTGCATATTGCTGTTTTCAAATTAGTTGTTCAGATTATCAGATATAAGCATGCAAAATTGGTCAAAAACTTATAAAAAATTAAAAAGGAGATAAAAATTAAGCATTAACTGCTTCTTTCAATAGACCAGCAGAAATCAGCAGAACAATTATCTAGGCTAGCCTATGTATTTACATATATACTTTTTCTTTTTTCCTTTCCCTTATCCCAGTTGTTCCCTCCCTTTGAACAGTTTCTTTCCCTTTCACAGTATCTATTGTACCTTTCAGATGTTAGTTACTCTTTCAAGTTCTTATACTAGGGAAACAATACAATGTTTACACATGAGGTCTGATTTATTTTACTTATAAATATGGTCTCTAGTTGCATCTAGGGCCAGGGAGATGGCTCAGTAGAATAAGCACTACCCTGGCGAGCACAAGGGCCTGAGTTCAATCCCAAGTTCCGGAAAAAAAAAAAAAAAAAAAAAAAAGACACACTCTAGCTGCATCATTTACCTATAAAAAGCCTCGAGTTTATCTTTTTATAGCTGAGTAATACTCCACTATATAAAAATACCACATTTTAAAAAATCCATTCCTCAGTTGATGGGCATTTGGGTTGTTTCCAAGATTTAGTCATGACATATTGCACTGCTATAAACATGAGTGTACATATATATCATGGGTGTGGTATAGTTTTTAGTTCTTTTGGAAAAATACCCAGGAGGGGAATAGCTGGGTTCAATAGGACCTCTAATCCTAGTTAGGATGAACATTTTGGGTAGCAGAAAAAGGTTGCTTGTTTACACCCAGACTGATAAAACAAAATGTGCATCCTCATTTTTTTTCTTGTAATATGAATAGTGTGGCTCAGCTGGCCTTACTGAGGTGGACTTGACCTTGAGATTGCCACAGCTAGGAGCTACATCTCAACACTCACTGGCTGCACAAGGAGACTTTGATGTGCAGCCTTGAGGTCTTCCAGATACTGGCTGACGTCACCATTGAGCTTTCTGTGCCACCTGAAGGCCATCACACTTCTGCCTCAATTCAAAATCCAGCATACAAGTCTGCTTGGGAATATTGTCCTGGCACTTAAATGAGGGAGACCTGAGAGTTGGAACAGCCTTGCTCCTCTGTTCCAAGATTTCCTGTGGTTGCTGAAAGAGAGGACATTGGGCCACACGCTAGGTAGTAAAATCTAGTTGTGTAAAACAACAGAAATGTATTCTTTCACAGTTCTGGGACAGAAAAGTCCAAAATTAAGGTGTTGGCAGGGTCCCTTTCCTCATCCCCACATTCTTGGGGCAGCAGGGGGAGGTGTCCATCCTAGCATCTCTCAGTCAAGCTGGCCTTTGGCAGAAAAAATGCCAGTTTTTGCCTCTTTGTTCTTATGGTTTCTTTTTTCTTCTCTTCCATTTCTCATAAAGACACTCTTCATTCAGTCTTAGCCCCACCTTAATCTAGTATGACCCTGACTCCCCTTTTTTTACACTTCTAAGAATTCAACCAAGTCCTTATGCATGCTATGGAGATGCTCTACTATGGAGCTATATGCCCAGCTCTTAATGTTTTTAAATTTTATTGTGAGACAATGTCTTGCTAAGTTGCCCAGCCTAGTTTCTAGCTTGCAATCATCCTGCCTTGGCCTACTGAGTAGCTAGGATTACCGCCGTATGCTAACATGGCTAGGCAGTATGCCTTTTTCTTAAACCAATCACCCCTACAAAAACAGTCTTTCTAAATAAGGTCACATTCTGAAGTTCTGACTGGGCATGTATCTGGGAGGATGGGGGTGCAATTTAACCCACTAAAATCAAGGTTGGAAAAATGTCATGGTTGGAGTGAAACTTGAAGGTGGCAGAATAAATGGTCAACTACAGCAGTCTAAACTGTCCTTAATTTGTAAGTGCAAGAACTACCATACAGCATCAGGATCCTTGGTAAGAATCAAAAAGCCACCCCACCAGTTCAGGGAAGCACAGCCTATCTCCTTTTAAGATCCCTGAAGGTGCCGTTCCACATTAGATCAACTACTGGGCCACGAGTTCTCCTGCCCTCCTCTGTGACTCCTCCTGCAGCACTGTTCTCACTATGGAGCCAGTCCCTGGCCCACCCGCTGCTCCTTGCTGCTCTGGCCACCTGTCTCCTGGCCCAGAGCCTTCATAGCTTTGTAGCTCTCTGTGGACACAGGGGATTGTTCCAAAGCTGTCTTTTCTCCTTCTGGGACAGATTTCTCTTTTAAATATGGTCTACCTGTAATCTCTATGGTTACAACCCAAGTTATTACATCTTGACATTTGTGTTTTGAACTCAGAAGTCCACTCAGGAACCATCTAGGTTATCAGAATTGCTGTCCCAATGTCTCAGTACTGTGCCCAAATTACCCTTATTTTACTTAATGGATCTCTAGCACAGAAGTACTGATGCTATCAATTCAGGTGTGCCAAAGAGAAGCCATACAGTGCTTCCTTTAAATGAGAAGCAAATGTTTATCTGGGTCTATCTGTGTAGTGAAAAGCATAGCAGATACAGTTTGATTAATGTCTCTGGTTTCAGGCATTGACTAGAAGTCTTGGAACACATCCCATGGAAAGATAGGTTACTGTATTGTGTCCTATTCTGAGTATTCTACATCCTCAAGCTGGTTTATTTCTCATTTTATTTACACATTATGCAACTTAAACCCTATAGGCCAGTGATGATGAGCTATTGCTACATAAGCAAAACCATCTTTACCACCTTGCATTGTGCCTTGATTCACTTAAGATGACAGTTCAGCCATACTGGAGCAAAACATTTAAAACCTGAGAGAAGGGAACCAAATGACTGGGTTCTACACTTCCATGGCTCCTCGCAGTGGAGCCCAGTGGACCAGGTTCCAATTCCAGGTCAGCCATTCACTGCCAGGGTGGGTGTGAGCAAAATTCTTAACCTCCCTGAACCTGTGTCCCTAAACCATAGATTGGGGCTAACCCCATGCACTTGGAAGAGTTACAAATGTTTAGTGAGACAATAAATATACATGAAAGTGTCCAAAATGGCCAGTTGCATGATCACTGCTCTTTAAATCTGTCCCTGGTATCACAGGTACTGTCCATGGCACTGCCAAGAAAGAGTGGCCATCTGACAGCACCGTGCAGATTCAGGACAGTGTCCTCTAGACCGCCTGCTGTAACATTTCTCCTAATAGATAGTATTTTCCTCTAGTGCTTTCCCCATCATCCACTCTATTCTTTTACTTTGGAGGAGGAATTGTTCTTCTCAAAACCAGTCATCTTTGTATTATACTTCCATCCCTTCCAATCTAGGTCAGAACTATATATAAAAATTTTATCTTTTCTCCATTAGCTGCATTTCTCTCAACAAAAAACATTTTACCCTCAACTCAAGATGCATCCAACTCAAGATGCTACATGTAGCTCTCTTCTCTTTAGCCATCAAGCTTCTTGAACACTTGCAAAACTTATTAATCAATGATGTGTATTATGCATGATGACCCATAGACACAGTGACTGGCTTGGAGGGCTACCAGTTGTGGACCTAGGACAATACCTCCAGTTCTGTCTGTTCCATGGCCTCAAACCAAGTGACAACCAAATCCTTAGCATCATTTGGCCTCCTGCTCTCTTCCTCATGTGAGGCTCCTCATTCCCTCTTTTCCAGTCTCTCCAGCTGAATTTCAGTGTCTTCCACCATCCCATGTCCACTCCCACCACAGGGAAGGAGCATTCTTCACCTGATTAACTCTTATGTATCCTTTAAATCCTAGCTGAAGAATTCTTTCCTCAGGGGATCTTGCCAGGCCCTCACCTCTACACCTGTTTAGGTCAGGTTTTTCCCCCAGACTGGTAGGTCCACCACTCTCTTTGCCAGAGCACTTAATGTAGTTTCTGACTCTCCACTAAAAAGTACATTTAATTCATTGTCTTTCCACGCCACCCTAAGCTCTGGGAGCATAGATCAAAGCAGTTCTATTTCACTATCCTGTACATATCTCCTAGTAGGTAGCTGTCTGATAGTAGACTAGCATCACTCAGTGGCAAAAGAAAGGGAAAGAGATAGAGTATGTCTTCTAAGACCTGGTCAAATAGAGGAAAATAATATACTCTAATGCTTTGAGAAGACTATTATGGCAGAATCCTTGAATGATGGGAAGCACAAAATAGCAGCAATTAACTCATAGGTGTGAGGGTGCGGGTGTGAAGTAATCAGCAAACACCTCTGAGGAGGTGAGTAGGCGTTAGCTATACAAATAAGGAAAAAATGGCATTCTGGCAGAGGGAAGGACTTACACAGAGATGGGAAAGAATACATGAGTTAGAGATCTGAGTGAAGGACGTCTCACTGGAGTAAAGGGAGCTTATAGAAAAAGAGGAAAATGAAGACTGACAAACTGGAACCCAGATAATGGAAGACTTGGCCTGTGTCCTCTGGAATTGAGACTTTTCTGGAAGGAGCCAGGGAGAGGAGTTTCAGTTAAAGAAATAGTATGATCATATTTACACTTCAGAAAAAAAAAATACCATGTTGGGCAACTGGAAGTCTCATACATGGCTGCTGATGTTATAAAATGGGATAAGCACTCTGGAATGCTAGTTGGCAGTTTCTTATAAAGTTAAACATAAATGTATTTTACAGGGGCCAGGGGTATAGCTAAGCAGGGCAGTGCTTGCCTGGCAAGTATGAAGTCCTATGTTTGATTCTTGGTACCCTCAAGAAAAGTTATTTTGTAGACTAGCAGCTCTACCTAGATTTTACCCAAAAGAATTAAATATATATATCCAAAAGACTTACTCAAAAAGTGTTCATGCCTACTTTTTGTAAGAGTCAAAACTGGAAATAATTGGATTTTCCCATCAGATGAAGGGAAAAGGTAACTATAGTTCTGTATACTCATACAGTATCAGACTACTGAAAAATGCAAAAGCTTAAGATGAATCTCACAAATACTATATTGAGCTAAAGAATCCAGCCACAAGGTAATCCTTATCATAGGTACCACTTATATACAGTTCAAGCACAGGTGAGAATGAATCTGTGGTGAGAAATCAGGGTAGCACTTGTCTGGGCATCAGAGCTCTGACTATAAAATGTCATGAGGAAACTTTTGGTGAAAGAAATGTTTTAAATCTTGATGGGTTGATGGTTCTGTTCACACCCATCAAACTACATTTATAATGTGTCTGTATGCAAATTATATTTATTTTTGGGGAGTAGAATGTACTGGAATTAAACTCAGGACCTCACACTTGCTAGGCTGACACTGCACTGCTGAGCTATATTCCTGGCCTGGTATGTCAAATTTTTTTTAAAAAAGTTAGACTAGAGAAAACACTTCTTTGGAAGCAATGTAGAGAATGGTAGACGGAGTTGAAAGTTGACTTGGAGAGATTGTGATAATGCATTTTAGAAATATTGCAACCAGGGGGCCAGGGAAATGGCTCAGTAGAATAAGTGCTTCCCTGGCAAGTACAAGGGCCTGAGTTCAATCCCCAGTTCCACAAAAAAAAAGAAAAGAAAAGAAAAAAAAGAAAAAGAAAAAAAAGAAAGAAAAGAAATACGGCAACCAGAACCTCAGTAGTAATAGTGAGGTTAGAAAAAGAGTTTAGAAAAACACATTTATGACGTTTTTGGGTTTTTTTTTTTGTTTTTGTTTTTTGTTTTTGTTTTTGCTTTGTCTTGCTATGTAGTTCAGGCTGGCCTTAAACTCATGTAGCCCAGGCTGGTCTCAGACTTGCAGTAATCCTCTTGCCTCAGCCTCCTGAGTGCTAGGATTATAGATGTGCACCACTACCATGCCTACATACATTTCTGGATTATTGAAGTGACAGAATAGACAAGATTTTAGAAGTCCTAAATAAGAGGAAAAGGTTGGGAAACTTTGGTCATCATGTCTATATAGTTGGTAAAGAAGAAAATTTTAGGGGTATGTTTTTGGTGGTGCGAGATAAGTTGAGTGTCAGAAAGGTTGAGGTTAAGGTGTCTTTGGAGCATTTATGTGTCCAGTGGGCAAAACTAGCTTTGGCTCAGAGGGCCCTGGGCTAGAGAGAAAACGAGAGGATCATGAGAAAGGAGGCATCATTGAAACCACCATGAAAGGGGAAATAGGTGGATTAAATAGAAACAGGAGCTAAAAACAGAATTCTGGAAACCTTGACATTTAAAGGGCAAGAGAGAGCAGGAGCCCTTGCTGGAATCCAAGATGTTAAAATGTCCCATCATAAAAGCCAGAGAAAGGGAAAGCAATTTGGGAAATGCAGAGGGGCTGATGTCAAATGCCATAAAAGTCCGGTTAGAAAGAACAGTTTCCTCCTCACTCCCACTCCTCAAACCCATCAGTTTCACTGACTCCCTCCTCCTGCTACTGAAATGTTTATCCTGCAGGTGACCACAGACCTCAGGATTGGTAGCTCTCCACAGCCTCATCTGCTATAACCTCCCTGCAGCAGTCCACCAGTGATCTCCCTGAGCTCAGCATCCTTCAGATTTTGTAACTCTAATAGGTCCTTGTCACACTCCTCAAGCCTCCTCTTCCTGCTCCTTAGACAGAATCAGTTCCTGAGGTTCTATATTCTTTTATCCCCCAGCATCTATTGAGGTACCACGTCTAGTTGTGAGACCTGGCTATGTACTGAGAATATCAATAAGTAAAAACCAAGTCACACCTAGGTCCAAGGAGCTGACAGGACAGTTAGAGAGGGAGATGGAAACTCTTGGCCATATTAAAGTTGAATAAAAATTGCTACCAACATATTAGTAACCTTCCTGTTCTTGGGACAAAATACCCAACACTCACAATTTAAAGAGGAGGTTTAGTTTGGCTCTTGGTTTTTGCACACTCAGTCCATGGTTGGCTGGCTCTGAAACTGAAGGGGCCCAAGGTGGGGGAGAGCTGGCCAAATCATGGCAGCTGTAAGCAGTGAAAGAAGGGAAGAGCTGAGGACACTTTTCCAGGCTGCACCCCAGGTGACCTGTCTGCAAGCAAGCCCCAGCTGCTGACAGCACACTTCGGCTACTGAACTCATCAATGGATGAATCCATGGATACATGTAGCACCCCATGATCTAGTCACCTTCCAAACACATGAGGCCTTTGGCTTACATTTGAGATGATGTCAGTGAGCAGTCAGCCCTGGAGAAGTAAGGAATGAAACAGTAAATACAAAAATCATAGTGTTTTCTCGGCATATAAGTGGTGTATGCCTGTAATCCTAGCTACTTAGGTAGCTGAGGCAGGAAAATCACTAGTTTGAGGCCACTTTGGGCAGTTTAGTGGGTTCCTGTCTCAAAATAAAAAAAAAATTTTGAAGCCATAATGTACTCGGTGAAAAAGTGTTTTCCTTCTCAGAAGTCTGGCTAAAGTTGTAGAAGGAGGTTGGAGGTGAGGGAAGGAGTTGGAATTGTAAGTGGGAAGAACAATATCTCAAAGTGTTGTATTGATCTTGTGAGCAGTAGGGAGCCAGCTTGATCTTTAAGTGGAAAAAAGATATGTTCACGTGTAATGTTTTGGAAGAGAGCCTGAACAAGGGACAGATGGACAGGAGATGCTAGATACAGAGGGGCCAGTTAGGAGGCTATTTCAGTTTTCCAATGAGAAATAATGGGATCCAGATTAAGGGAGCAGTGAGAATAGAGAAGATTATGAAGTCCCAAAGGCATTTCTGATAAAGATTTGAAAGGATATGGCAACTGGTTAGGGGATATGAAAGAGACAAAGGAGGTGGATGAGCCACAGTTCTTAAATAGGAGTATTTGCGTGGTCGGTAACTTCATGAACCAAAACAACCACAGAGGTGAAAACAGGTCTTGGGTGGAGGTAAGCTAGTAAATTAAGAGCTGGACAGACTAATTGCATAATTTTGATGTGACATTTAGTTAGTATGCTTTTTCAGCAGGTAGATGGTGACTGAAACCATGGTGGTAGACAAGCTATTTCAGAAAACCCATGTAGAGAAAGATCATCAGTGGGCAGAGATAGGACATTAAAGACTATCAGTATCAACTGGTTGTGAAGAGAAGGTGAAAGCTCCATGGAAAGAAAAGGAGAGGGAGAAAAAGAACAGGATGTGTGATTTTCCGAGAGCCAGGGAGAAAAAAGAAAGTTTCGAGAACTACAAGGTTATCAATAATATCAAATTCTTCAAAAATAAGTAGGATTAGAAGTGTCTACTAGATGTGATAGTCATTTATTAACATTTTTATTAAAGGGCAGCGGAAGCCACAATGTTAAAGGAGAAGGAGAAAAAGCAATATGCAAAATAAAATCACTTTCAGTTACACAAAGACTCAGAAAATTTCCTTCCCGTAAAATTTCCTGGGAAAAAAAACCTACTTGATATACTCCAGCAAGGCAATGTTGAGGAAGAATCCAACAAAAAGAGACATACGGGAGCTGAGAAAAAACAGAACCAGGCCAGGAGGACCACTGGGCATAATATTTCTGAAAAGGATCACTTAGCAGGAAAATTAAGGATCGTGATGATCTTACCTTTCTGTAAGAAGAAAGCAGTGAGAAATCTCAGAGGAAGAAGAACTTGTATAAGAAATTATGAGCCAAATATGAAGAAAATTAAAGCAGCATGATTTTAAGCAATGTGATGGAGTAACTTCCTGCTTCTAATAATAATGTGGGCAGAGTGCAATAATACCTATATTTCTGTCATGATTTAATCACTGCATGATTCTGAATTGAATATGATCTTAGTGCTGTTTAGTGGTCTTCAATCTTTGGGCTCAATTTATGAGTAGTTTTGCAAAGTGTGCAAACTCCATAGAGGTTCAGTATGGAGTCTAAATTAAACCTTGACACATAGAAAAGTATTGGTACAGCTCATCAAAGCTGTAATGTTGAGAAGGTTATTGACGATATAATAGTTAAGCTTCACTACATGCGCACTATGTCCTAGTCATTATTCTAAGCCGTTAGCAGGTTAGTGAATTCATGACAATGCTATAGGTCAGGTGCTGTGTTATACCCATTTTCCAGATAAGAACACTGAGGGGTGGGAAAATGTTCAGTGTCATGCAGCTAGAAAATAGCAATGGGGTTGGCACCCTGAACTTACATGTAAACTCCACCATCCTGCCTCCCCCCCCCCAGAGAAATACAGAGAGCCAGAGAGGGGTGTGGGTGCTGGAAACTGCATCCTGCATCCATCCTAGAGGGGCAGGAGGCAAGACAAGGTGTTAAAGTGGGTTGCCTGTGTGGGAACTCTAGGACTAGAGGTAGGGGAGACTGAGAGGATGATTTTTGCTTTCCCTTGTTTTCTGGGCCTCTGAAACCATTTATTGTTATCAATGTGTGCATAGATTGCTTTCAGAACTGAAAAACCCTCCCCTTCCTTCACAGTGCTGTGAAACAATTTCTTCACTGTGCTCTGGGTACCCAAAGCACTTCGATGCCCTCTTAGCTTCTGACTTCACTTCACTTGCCCTTGAAAAGGCCTTGAGGACAAGCTTTGTCAGGTCTTCCCGGCTCATCTCCAAGACCTTGGCACCATGCCCTGCCTGTGGTAGCCACTCAGTCAGTGCTTGAAAGATACAGCTTAGCTATATCTGTGTGTGAGTCATTTTGCTGCTCAGAGAAGGGAAGGAAACAGACAAAGACAGGATCACCGAATCGGGGTCTTAAAATGGATTTTGGATCATTAAGTTCAACCCCATTAATTTACAGTATAGCAGAGGTAACTGAGGGCAGGGCATAGAAAAGACTCAGAAGCCCGTAATCAAATGTTATGTCCAGCTGTCATAGCTATATCAGTTTAGGATTTTTTTTAGTAGTTTTTACTAATCACCAAGGCAGTATAATGTATGTCCAAAGCTTACTTTGAATTTTTTCTGTATTTTCTATTTCTAACTAAAACAGTGGTTTTGAGCTTTTATTTTTCTTTTAATAGCCTTAGTTTATATATAGTAGTGTAAGGTGGCACAATTTGTTTTGGATGTTAGTATATGATAAATGGATGGATGGGTGGATGGATGGGTGGATGGGTGGGTGGGTGGATGGATGGATGGGTGGGTGGGTGGGTGGGTGGGTGGATGGGTGGATGGGTCGATGGGTGAGTGGATTAGTGACTTTCCCAGAATCACATGGTTGGTCAGCAACAGAGCTGAAACTTAGCAACCATCACTGAGGGAGGTCAAGCAGCTGAAGTATCTGGTGCAAAAGGGCTTCAGGGTTACCACAACAACTACAGTAGTCCTTTAATTTCCATCTTCTGAATAAGGATCAGGATCAGAACCTTATTTACAGGCACAGAGGTTAAGACTTGAAGGAGGAACTGCTGGCCTAGGCTGTTTCTATAATGTTACAGTGCAGGCTAGGACTCAGGAACCAGCAATTGGATGAAACCAAACAATGGGGCTCATCTGATATTTGCTAAGAGAAACACATCTGGGGAACACTGTGTTGAAGGCAGCATCATGGTGAAAGAGACAGGACCCAGGTTCACTCCTGGCTCAGGCATGAACCCTATAGCAACTTGTAGGCATTACCTCCTGGCTCTGGATCTTGGTGTCTTTTGCCATACAGTGCAGTGGTCAGGGCAGCCCCTGGATATGACCAAGGCCTCTTCTGGTACAAAAATGCCCTGACCCCACTAGTGAAAAATGTCTCTCCAGGACCTAGAAAAAATAAATCCTGGGGCTGGGGAGATGGCTCAGTAGAATAAGCGCTTGCCTGGCAAGCACGAGGGCCTGAGTTCAATTCCCGGTTCCACAAAAAAAAAAAAAAAAAAAAAAAAAAAAAGATTAAATCTTGCTGCTTCTAGGGGCTCCAGGCTGAGATCTGCTCCCCTTTGCAGGAAGCAAGGGGACAGACACCCTGAGGACTGGTCACTTATGAGCCCTGACCCTCCACACACATAGATTGTAGGCAGAAGCAGGGCTTGGGATCAGACTGCAGTGTGTTAGGGCACCTTCTATGGGGCTGGAGCCACTTGGGAACCACTTGAGCCCTGCCAATAGTGAAGAGCAGTTTTTCCACCTAGAAGCAGGTGAGCATTCTGCCTTCATCCTCCTGCACAGTAATGAGGTTCAGGAACATTAACAGTGCCAAGGGAAGCCACCTGGGCTGGAGGGCACTGGGTGACCTTCCGTGATTGTCCATCCACATGCAAACCCTTAGGATTGGGCCCTTGGTCTCTTCCATGAGCCATCTACCTCTCCACTTTCCACTACTCTTCTATGCCCATTCTTCACTCAGAAAATATTTTTTGACCTCATAAATATTTGTTATTAAGGTCACATTGGAGCAGAGAGCTGAAAAGATGATAAGATACAAGCCATGGACTCCTTAAAGAAGACCATTCTAGGTAGGGAAGGAACCAGGAGAGGGAGTGTGCTCAGTGTGTGTATGGACAGTGGGATCAGTGTGGCCAGGGAGGGGAGCAGAAGGAGAGTGATGGGAGATGTGGCAGGGAAGGGCCCAGAACCTTGATATCATCACACTGGCCAGCAGACGCCACCAACAGTGGAAAGCAGTTTAATGACTTACCTGACTTTGGTTTTCAAGGAACTTGTGCTATGTGGAAGATGAGTGAAAGTAGAAATGAGGGCTGACTAGGAGTCTGGTGCAACCATCCAGCTGAGTAATAATAGGGCCTGGACTGGATGAGTGGGTGGTGAGAAACAATCAGCTTTGGGACGTATTCTGAGGGTAGAGTTGACAGATCTGTAACAGACTGGATGTGGGCATGAAGGGAGCAGTCAGGGATGATGCCAAGGCCCACTGGCTGAGCAACTGGAAGGGCATTGTCATTTAGTGAGGTAGGAAAGCCTGTGTAGGGGCAGTTACACATCTTCATGGAGATGTCCAGGGTGCAGTTGGATCCACAGGCCTGGAGTAAAGTGCATTAACATATAGGACAGGAAAGATGTGCATATTTGAGAGTCATCAGCATGTATCCCTGTACTGTCTACTAAAATAACCACCAGCCATGTGTGGCTCTTTAAATTTGAAATAAAATAATATTTAACTGGTTCCATGGTCACATTTCAGGTGTTCCATAACCACATATGGTCAAGGGCTACCATATTGGGCAGCACAGCTCTAGAGCAGTTCCATTACCCCAGGAAGTTTTAATGGCTAACGTGGATACATTTGGAGACTTTGCTGGGGGAAGGGTGGAAAACAAATGAACATTTGGAAGTTGAGGAGAAATGGAGAGGTGGCCTGTGAAGGAAGAGGAAAATAGTAGAAAAGGTAGATTTCTGTGTGCTGGAGCAAAATGTGTTGACAGGGGAGGGATTCACTAGGCTGATGGAGGAGAAATGGGTGATGCAGGAGCAAAGGAGGACAAGTGAGAGAACTGTGTCCCCAAGCCTGGGAGCATGGATGAGACCTGATCCCCAAGCAAAGGATGGTCCTGGATGAGAATGCAGATGATTCATTCACAGATGGAGGGCTGCTGTGAGTGGGGAGCATGTGGGATTTTGCTTGTGATTGCCTCGATTCCCTAGGGAAAGAAGAAGAGCATCATCTGAGAATGAACAGAGGTGTTGGAGTGTGAGAAGAAAGGAGAAGGTGTAAGTAGACTTCCAGAAAAGGAGAGTCGGGGGCAGGTTAGGATTTCTGGGCTGTACACAAGGCCTGCTTGAGGTTGGTATTTGTCCAAAACCAACTTCTAGAATTCTCCATTTTTCTCTGTGTGTTCACGTGTGCAGTTGTTTCTTCTTGGAAGTTCCCTTTACTGTCTTAGTCCCTCATGGTCCTCAAGGACGCTACTCAGGGTACCCACTTCATAGTGTCCTTGGAACCTTGCTCCCTTCCTCCTCCCTGGTGTCTTCCTGACTTCATCATCCCTCTGTGGAAGTAATCTCATCATATGTCCTTTCTTTCTTCTACGCATTTTACTCTGAGGTAGGAGTCAACAGACATTTTCTGCAAAGGGTTAGGTCGCGAATGTTTTCAGTTTTGTGGGCCATAGCCTGCCACTGTAGGCAGTTTGCCACTGTACTACAGAAGCAGGCAGGTAATACTTAAGGATTGGGTATGGCTGTGTTCCAATAAGACACTTTCCCAAAGTGGGCAGTGGGGCTGAACTTGGCCTGCAGGCTGTGGTTTGCCCAGTCTGATCAGTGATGATACAGGGTGATATCTCAATTAGCTCTGTAGCCTTCATAGCTGGTATGGAATAGGGGACCAGCCAGGGACTCAGAAAATGTTTGGATGGATGAGAGATAAAGGCATTTGTGGAACTAAGTGTTTAGGTCTGCTGATGTGTGTACATCACAGTCTCCTGTGGTGTAAATGCCAGTCTCATTCCAGTCACACTGTGCACAGGAAGGTCTGCCCATAAGAACATGAGCCCTCAACAGGGAGGAAAGATCAAAGGTGGCCTCACCATGCTAAGCTGCTACTAGTCTAGCCAACCTCTCTCCTGTTGGTTCTCAGGCTCACAAGCCACCTAGTTCATTGGGCCAAGCTCTTTCCCCACAATCTGTCTGTGTTTACCTCCCTCTGTGTTGTTCCTGTGTCTCCCTTTGGCCCACCAGCCCCATCCCCTACAAAGAATCAGTCACCAGGTGCCCACCCTGTGCAAGACATGATGGGAGACTCATAGACCAGTATCAAATTGTGTACAACCCATAGAGATGGCCCTCTCCCTACCCATGATCTCCTCCTTCACACTTTCCACAAGCCCCCAGGACCTCCTACTTTTCCTCTTCCTTGTTTTTACTTCACAGATACTATATATATATTTATGATATAGATATGACATTTTGAAACTTGCATATATTGCAGAATGGCTGTGTAACGTGTACTATTTAACGTACTTGTTTTGTGGTGAGAACACTTAAAATTGACTTTTGGCCATATTCAAGTATCCACTATATATTACTATCATGAACTGTAGTTAGCATGTCATCTTCCTTTCTCCTTCCTGCCAGTTCCTCCCCCGCCCTCCCAGGAGGCTCCCTTTGGGTATGATTCAAGTGAGAATATAACCTTCCAATAATCTGTACACTCATAAAACACAAGGACAGTAGACACACTCTGCTTCATTACTGGACCAGCCTTGTCTGATGAAAATACAACTGAAGCCATGTATGCAATTTCATATCTTCTAGTGCCACATTTAAAAAGTAAAAAGAAACCAATAAATTGATTTCAATTTTGCTAGCATATCCAGAATATTATCATTTTGATATGTAATCAAATATAAAAAATTACTAGTGATAGCTTGTGTTTTAAAATTCATACTAGATCTTTGTGTGCAGTGTGTACTTTACACATATGTCATACGCAGCTGTATGAGGTCCCTATCAGGTGCCCAGGGCCCATATATGGCTTAGGACTCTTCTGCTTTAAAGTTTGTAGCTCACACAGGGCACCAGGTCAGTGTTCCCGAAGCGACTTCACTGAGTCCTGGGAGGTGCTTTGCACTTCCTTTCTGATCCTCAAAGCACACTCATGAAGAAGGAACTGTTAGCCCATTTTCTAGATGGAAAACTAGGATCTGAGTTGCTTGAATCCGACTGATATATTACAAAGCTGAGATCTGCACCTCAAGTCTGACTCCAAAGCCTATGCTTAAAATAGACTATTCAAACCAGAAAGTTCTTTAGAAAAGTATTTGAACTGTCAGCTTCATAACTTTTTCAGTTGTTCCCAGAACCCAGTCATTTTCAGGTCTGTCCTAGGGGCTTAACTATTTGAATTAATTCGGGTTCATTGTACAGGAGTGGCCTTGACATCCAGAGGGGAGAAGAGAAGATCACTTAAAAGAGGGAAGTCTGGGCCTAGAACCACCTTGCTAGATGCTCTTGTTCCATGTCTCAGTCAGATAATTGATCACTCCAAGAAACCTAGAAGTCTGATGTCTGAAGCTTTCTTGTAGTTAGAGGGACAGATCTTAGCAGATGCCTCCTCCTCATGTTCACAGCCTCAGATGTGCCATGAATCTTTCTGGTTAATTCCCTTCCTTCTTCTGCTCTGGCTTCTCGGTGACCTAAAGGGGTTAGGGGCAGGGGCAAGTGCAGAGAAGCTGGGCCTGGCTATGGGATGAATTGTTCAGGCCTCAGAGTGAGGCCCACATAGATGAGCAAAGCTCTCTGCACAGAGCCACCACCCCCAGCCTCCATCTCAGGGTCATGCTCTGTCGTGACAATGCAAGTTATTTCCCTGGCAGGAGGGCAGCACGACTCTCCAGGAGGGTCACACTGAGCAGCAGCCAGTGGCTGCCTGCCATGCCTGATGCCTGGCACTGAAGCTGGGTTATGGAGGCAGCCTCGGGCTTGCTCAGGGCCCAGTGAGTCAGAACCTTCCCAGGTACCACTGAGCAGCCTCTTCTTGATGGGTTCATAATCAGTGCTTTAGATCATCAATGCTTAGAACTGAAAAGGGATTTAAAGGTCACATATCCTAGTGCTTGTCAAACTGTGATGTCCTACAGATGCCCTATGGATCTTTTTCATACAAGATTTCTGGCTCACTGGGCCTGGGGCTAGAGAATCTGCATTTCTAAAAAATTCCCTGGTGATGCTGCAGCCCAGGGACCACACTGTGGAACACAAGGCTGTAATCCATCCCTGTCTGCTTTTGCTAGTAGTGAAATTGATGTGCGTGTTGGAGAGGTAAAGCTACAGAACAAGGCTGCTACAATACTGACTGCATTTACTACCTACAGAATTCTTTGGCATGCATCACAGACTATTGTGTTAATATCCCCTCTTCCAATTCAACTGTTGGGAGCCAGGATGAATCTCACTCTCCAATGGCTCTCCCAGTGGCCCCTCCTATGGAAGGTACATCAGCTAGGGCTGGGATGCTTCCAAGTCTCTTTATGCTAGGTACCCTGAGATTGGAGAGAGGTACAGTGGGGTAAAACTTCAACAGCTACCAGACCCTGAGGGACAAGGTGAAGATGAAAGAGAAAATCTTATACCCTGAAGTTAACAAGGTCCCCAAAGGTCTAGGCTGAGTCATTTCTGGCTCTATTCAGGAGTTGAGAGAAAAGTGTAACTACTGTTCAAGGAAGGAGCTGCAACCAGTACCCAGTGCCTCCAAGGGCTCTAGGATTTGTTGAATAAATGCACTAAGATGATAAAAAATGTAGCAATAATAATTGAACATATTGAAAGGTTGTACATGCTCAACAGTGGTTACACACTTCCTGGCACACTTCAAAAGTGGCAATGGCAGATTTTTTTAAATTCTTTTCTTAAATGTATCTAGTATAGGGTCTTCAGGGTCTCATACACAGATCAAACTTGTAGTGATCCTCCTATTTTCAGCCTCCCAAATGCTGAGTTTACAGGCATGTGCCACCATGCCCAGTCTAATGGCAGATTTTAATTTGAGTTACACATCAGTGTTTCTTGTTAGTGACTTGGATTCAGATGATGCACTGATCACAGCAAAGTCCAGAAGTGTATCCTGGCAAGTGGGGTTACCCAGGAAATACTGGTGGCCAAAGACAGCACAAGTCTGTCTGCTGTGGTACAGTAGCCATTTTCCAAAGGTTAAAATGGTGAAAGAAAAAAGAAAAAAAAAATAACCTAGGGAAAAAAAAACTTGTAAAACACAGATCTAATAAAGGACTGGTGTCCATAAGGAAATGAATAGCCTAATTAAAAAGTGGGGGAAAGATCTGAAGAGACACTTTTCCAAAGTAATATACATTTGTTAAATAATTATATAAGGTGCTCAATATTCACTTATCCTAGAAATGTAAATTAAGATAATGAGATACTGTTATGCTCTTATTAAAACAGTTAAAATCTAGAATATCAACAGTGCAAGCAACAGGAATGCTCATAGACTGTGGGTACAAATTCAAAATGGTAGTCATTTTGGAAGATAGCCTGGCAGTTTCATACAAGACTAAACATAGTCTTAACATAAGATCCAGCTATCATACTTCTTGTTATTTATCCAAAATGAGTTGAACACTATGTCCATACAAAAAGCTGCACATATTTAGAACTGCTTTCCGCATAATTGCCAGAAACTAGGGCCAGCGAGATAGCTCAGCATACTAAGTACCTGCTTAGGCAAGCACAGGGACTGGGATTCAGTCCCCGGCATCACATGCCTCACAAGCTCTCCCCCTGGGAACACTGAGCCAGCCACCAAGACCTGGTGTGGTGGCACTCGCCTGTAATCCCAGCACTGGGGAGGCTGAAAACAGGAGGATCACTACGAATTCAAGCTGCATAGTGAGACCCTGTACCAAATACATAAAAAATAAAGAAAAATAATTGCCAGAAACTGGAAGTAGCCATAACATACCCTTTCAGTGCAGTATCGGTCAGCAACGAAAAGTCATGACCTGTTGACCCATGAAGAGATAGGAAGATTACTAAGTTGTAATGCAAAGGTATAGATTCAGAAAGATGGGGATGCCAGACAGTTTGAGATGAAGAGGGCAGTTGATAGGGGTGAATAGGTGATATTTGTGATTTTTGGAGCAAGCACATTAATTCTGTGTGATACTGTGATGGTAGACACCTGACATTATAGATCTGTCACAACCCATAGAACTGAGCAGTGTGACAAGTAAGCCCTCATATAAACCAGGGACTTTAGTAATAAAGCATTGATATTGATAGGTCAACCTTAACAAATATGACATAACAGGGTAAGAGGTTAATAATAGAGGAAACCAGAGTGGACAGAGAAGGGGGCGTGAGGGATAGAAGGAGGCATGCCCCCTTAATAATTTTCTAATTGATTTTTCTGAAAGCTTAAATTATCCATAAAAAAATAAAATCCAGTAATTTTTTTTCAAAGTTTTATTGATAAACAGATAGCAATGAGACAGTTTCAAGTCCAATCAGAAGTACAGTTTCAACAAATAATACACTGCATATATTCTTCTTAGTGGTTAATTGCTGTACAAGATGTGGACTTGTGATCCTATTTACAAACACCATTAGAACAAATCATTCTATTCATTAAGAGAATGCAACTATATATCTATCCCAACCACTTTGAATACACAGATACAAAATGGACATTCATAGGCACACCCCATTTTTTCTAAGTTCCGTTATTGAATATTATAGGTGTGTAAACTCAGAAAAATATCCTAAAAGAGTCCAGTAGCCCATAATAGCATTGGGTCTTCTGTTTAACTGGCAATGTCAGAAATTATTGACCTGAGTCCCCCACAGCTCAACTTAACAGCATGGATTTATTTCCTATATTTCATCTTCATACTTTTCTACTGGATGGTTAAGACCAAGGTAAAGCAGGACCTATGCAACAAGAGTTGTAGCTTTTTGGTCTGAGAAGGTCAGTGAAATGCCCTCAGGATTTATCCTGAGATCCTGTACCTCAGATTGTAGAACCTTTGTCAGTGCAGCCATGTGGATGAGTCACGGCCATTGCTTGGCCAATGTGCTCTCTGTGAAAGCTTGAGAGAGTGTCTTCTCCCCATGTGACTCTCCTTAGGCACACTCTACGTCATCAATCTCTTTCCTCTTTGGCCCCATAATCTTCTTGATCAGAAAATTTGGGACACTACCGAGGTACATGACGTTACAGTACAAGTTCTCGTATGTCCTGAGTCTTAATTGACCTTAGAAGACTAGGGCCAAAATGTTGGCTTTCCTTGTAGCCCTCCTTTTTCTCTAATTTTGGTCTGCATCCAGTAATTTTTTAAATGTACTACTGAATTCCAAAACAGGATGCCCAGCCATGCTTCTCCTTAGGCATGGAGATGACCTTACACCCTGGCCACGGGTGGCTGCTCCATGGGGCTGTCTTCAGCAGTGCAGGGATTGTGTTGCCCTGTCTGAGGAGCTTGATGCACTACCGAAGAACACTTTCTGAGTGCAGGAAGCACACTCCTGAGGCCACCGAAGGGCCTTATGTTAGTTTTCAGGAAACTGCTTTGCTAAATCTGACAGGTGAAATATGCCTGAGAGTTTGCTTTTTTAATTTGCTGGTTGTAAACTCTGACCCAGAGAAATGTTTTGTCAAAAGTGGGTGGCACATAAGTGTAAGCCATTAGAACATAGGCAGAAAGGTGATCCATACCCTGAGAGGGGACAACTAACATGAGTGTGAGAGAAGGGAGGCGCCTCCCATTTGTTCCCAGGTGGAAGCAGTGAGATTGGGTTAGAGGCTGTTGGAATCAAGCACCTGTTTCCATATTTCTGCATTATTGAAACGGTCAGGATCTTACACTTGATGTATAAATTTAATGTGACAGTGTATAAGTCTTTTCTATTGACAAGCTCTTATTAAGTGGACTGCCACCTCATATTGATGGCTTCTTAGAGACAAGGAAATGTGATAACAGCAAAAATTCCAGGAGCCTGGGAGATGGCTCAGGGGAGTAAGTGCTTCCCTGGCAAGCGCAAGGACCTGAGTTCAATCCTTGGTTCCGCAGGGGGGGAAAAAAATCCTCACATGTTGCCCTGCTCCATCACTTACCAAAGTGAAGGGAAACTCAATGAAGTGCCTGAGGTGCGTCAGCCAGATGTGTTGTTACTGGTGGCAAAACTGGCTCTGACAGAGGGGTTTGCCTCTGCACACACCCTCCCATGCTGTCCACATCACTTGGAAAGAAAGCCTGTGCTGTGTTCTGGCGGCTGGGTCTGAGTGTGGTTTTCCTGTCTGTGCAGCACTGAATGTAAGCCCGGTGGGGACACATCTGCAATTTGTTCTGGATGGAGAACAGATAAGGATATGGGTGCTGTATGGGTAGATTCATGCCCAGAGACAAAGAAGCTGGGGATGGTGGTGAGTGCATGGGAGGGTGGGTGGGGAAAACTGGAGGGACTGAGGCTAGGTGGTGTGTGATTCTTAAGCAAGATGGTAAAGGAGAAAGTAGAGGTGGTGTGGAGTGCAGTAGTCAGGCTACTGTTTCTCAGGGGTCTGTCACCTGGCTGCTTAAGGAAACAGGGCTCCTTGGCTGGCTTTTTTTCCAGACTTTACTCTTCAGGAAGAATTGATGTTCAGAAGGAAATGAGATCTCTCCAGCCTTCCATGAGAGTTCCATACAACATCGGACTCACACAGAGCCATCAGAGAGAGGGGATAACTCTGAGTCAGTGGCTTCCAGGAAGATATGACTCCACAGAGAACTGCCGCTGAACAGTGTTTCCCTAAGTCCAAATTCAAACTGGTTCTTCCTGGTGTCAAAGGGCATCATGTCAGTGGAGTTAAAATGAGACAGTGGCCATTGTTTGATCCTGTCCACTATGTCAGGACCTGCCACCTGTGAACAGAGATGGGCTTTCCTTCCTGGGAGTGAGGACAGGTGAGCCTACAGGACAAGTCCAGGAAATTCTGGTGCCACCTTCTTAGAGTTTCTAGTGAGATTTTCATCATCAAAGTGCTTGTTGCTCTAAGAAAATAACTCTTCTAAAACCCCTCTCCATGGTAATAAATTTGATCTAGTTGGTCAGAACTCCATGACATTTAAGCTTGCAGTGTTTCCACCCACTCTTTTCTCAGTTTGTAAGTCCTGGGATTCAGGGACAAGAAGATCCTTCAAGGAAACCCAAGGATTGGTACAAGCACAGGCTTAGTTTGAGGAGTTAGGGTTTATGACACAAGAAAGAAAATAGGTTCCTATTAAACAATTCATGGCAATATTGTGATTAAAGCAATTTAAAATTTTTGGTTTAAGGATAGGTTACTATTTTGGGCTTTTCCATTATCCTCCATTTTTCTGATTTTTGCTTTAGTGCTTTATGGGGCAGAGGGTGCAGTTCAGCAGATATCTGGATAAATCTGGTCCACATCTACCTCCAGCAGCTTGTGATTAAGAATCTCCTCTGAAGGGGAACTTTCACACTTTGCTATAGAGTGCAAATTTGTACAAGCCCTCTGGGAAGCAATTTTGTCTCAAGCATTAAAGTTTAAAATGCATACTTTTATTTAGCCCAGTAATGGCACTACGGGGAATCCATATAAGTAAAAATACCAGGACATATGTAATACAATATATACAAGCATTTTTTACAGTGCCCCCCTCAAAAGTCTAAAAATAAATTGAGTATGAGCAGGAAAACTTACCTAAATTACAGAGCTCCACACTCTGGAATATAATGCAGTGATTAATAATGGAATAGATTAGAGAGCCAGAGAGATAGCTCAGTGGCATAAGCGCCTGGCAGGTGCAAGGTCCTGAGTTTGGTACCAAAAAAAAAATTATTAGAGTTTTCCTATATGACTTCAGTGAGGGGCATTTTTACAAGATGTTATTGAACAGGAGAACCCAAAACCTATTAAGCATGAATAATACACATTTCAGCAATATAAACGATAAAATATTTATTTATAAATTTATGAGCCCACGGAAAAAGATATACATAACATATACATATATTGAGGAGGGCAACAAAGTCAGACAATCAAGAAGCAGATACAAAAGAAAAAACAGACTTCAGGATTGGGGAGATAGCTCAGCGGTCTAAGCACCTGCCTGGTACCACGTGCCATTCTGGGCATAGTGGCGCACACCTATAACCCCAGTGCTGCGGAGGCTGAGACAGGAGGATCACTAAAAGAGCAAGCTGCATAGTGAGACCCTATATCAAATAAATAAATAAAAATTTAAAAAGAAAAAGAAAAAACAGATTTCACTAAAACACACATTTTATGATAGCTATTTCAGATAAAGTTACAAATGTTTATATGTATATATGTGTCAATTAAGAAATTAGGAAAACATAAACCAGTATCTACTGATTGGAAAGGAGATCCAGTTATATCTTCTTAAGGGATAAAAGCAAATTTATAGGCTGGATTTTGTTATTTGAACACAAACCCACAAAAATTAGCATATATGTAAGAGTGCCTGCTTACACAGTTCTGAGTCAGGATTTCAGTACTTGCATATTGACATAGGTATCTCAAGAGAGGACACACAGAGGGGTAAAGTGGAGGGTGGAAAGAGATCCAGCATTTGAAAGTATGTATCTTTGTATTATTGTAGTAGACACTCATTTATAAAGTATCTATGATTTACTGCACAGTAATACCACATAAAAAACTACCCTCAAACTCAGTGGGCTTAGAAAAAACAAATTTTTCCTTAGCAGATGGCTGAAGGAAAAGGAAGATTGTACCTGCCAGCTACAAAACATCCCTTTGTAGTTCTTTGTTACTTTCACGTCCTCGATTTGCATTTCTATCTGCATATCTGTCTCCAACACTAACCCACGAGTTTCCTTAGTGCTGTCACCCCATCTCATTTATCTCGATAACCTCAGTGTTCACTGTAGTACCTAGAACAGAGAAGGTGCTAATGCATGACTGGAGAATGATTTTTAAACAAACCAAGAACTCGTGAGGTCTGTTTAACTCGTGAGTCTGAGTCAGGAATGTAGACTGGGCACCACGGGGCAGCTCTTGTGGTCTGGGATGAGCTTACTCAAGGCTCTCGGGAGCATGTGGCAGTTGATAGCCATGGCTGAGACAACCATCAAGGAAAGTGTCGTCACGTTTACAGTCATCTAGGGATAAACCACATCAGGTGGCCATGCCCAGTGACCCGGTGAAAGGTCAGTGAGAAGTTGAATGACAAAGGTGACATAAATGCAGTCACTAAGAAGTAGTGTCACTGTTACAATTTAACCATATGCAGTGTGAAAAGTAATGATTACAGAGGACTTTTACCCAAAAATAGTCATTTACCTTGTGCCATATGGAATTCAACTATGAAGTTAATTAACTCTGGATTCCTCACATACTTCAGTGAGCATCACTTACATCAAAAGATTTCCTTGGAGAGTTGTAAGGAGCTTGGAAGATGGCTTTTACAGCAGGGGTGGAGGAGGGTTGAAGATGATAAGGCTGCCATTGCAGCCCCAGCTCACTATTTGTGGTTTCTTATGTTAGGGTTCTTTGAGTTTGCCAGAAGCCCTGCAGAATTCTGGAAGAAAAGTGACATCAGATTGGGGCCGAAAATGACATCAGATTGGGGCTGAAATACTCTCTGGAAGGCATCCCTTCCTGCCAGGGCCAGCCAGAGGCCCTGTGCCAAGGAACCCTTTTATCCCAGCAAGGCCACATGGTATGCCCAGTATAGGGAAGTATACTGGTGTGGTGAGGTGAGGGGTCGGGTGGAATTTAAAGAGGCTCAGCATTTGAGAAAAGATATTGAAGGCAGGGGAAGAATTATGATGATGGTCCTCTTGATTTTCCTTTCAGAATACCTGGGTAGTTTTAGATGATTTGATCTACTTTTGCTGTGTATTTTCCATGCTTTATGAGACCAGTAGCAATTGACAGATTGCCTTGCTACATCAGTGAAGAAGATTAGACAGCAGAAAATTAACTGGACCCCCCAGGAGACCCCAATGCACCCAGAAAAGAGAGCCACTGTGGGTTGTCTGCCCACTCAGTAGATCTGCAGCCAAGAATTTTGCAGCAGACTTGAGGTTGAAATGGGAGAACTCTTGGGTGCATGATGGATTTTATTCATTTTAGCTCTGTTCGTGGAGCAAGGTATTAATGGGTCAAGGCACCAGCAAGCATGACCTTGTGCTGTTGTACAGAAACCTCCAATCTTATGCAAAAGTCATAGCCTTCCCCTCCTGGGGATATGAACATCATATCCAGGAAAGATCTCTAGCCCAGTAGTTTCTCTACTGGATTTTGCAGCAGGCTTTATGATATCAAAGCGGAACCTGACATGTATAGAATTCTATCTCCAAGTAAAAGAACCCCAAGGTTTTTTGATACCACATCTTTCACATTTCCTATCAGCCACTTGCCAACGTTCGCCAGTCTTTTTTAAAGGGCCAGGAAGCTTAGCTGAGCCTTGGGACTGGATGAGAAGTGTTCAAACCTGCTCTGGCAGCCACCAGCTACCTATGCAAAAGCCTCTTCCTGCTGCTTCCTTGCTTAAGAGAACTGAGACTATGATTGTGGAAACAATATGCCCATACCCAAGGGGTGAGTTATGACTGGTATTGGCTATCATAGAACTTCCAGTCCCTTTTGCAGCCTTATGACTATGTAGCCCAGCTCTGCCCAAAGAGGTATCTGGAAAAAGTGTAGAAAGATAATGACTACTGAATAAAAGATCAAATCTTAATGAGGAGAATTTATATTTGGGAGCTGGTATGAGGGTGTACAAGCTAGAGCTACAGCAGCCGTTCTATAACCATGGGGCAACAAGCACAAGAAATGCACTTCATGGAAGGATAAAAACAACTTTGCTTCTATATATATTGAAAACTATGAAACATTGATGAAGGAAGTGGACACAAATGAAAAGATATCTCATATTGGATTAGAAGAATTAATATTGTGAAAATGCCCATACTCTCCAAAGCCAACTAAACATTCAACATCATCCTTATCAAAATTCCATTGGATTTTTACAGAAGTACAAAAAAGCAATTCTAAAACTCATGTGGACCCACAGGGATCCCAGTAGCCAAAGCAGTCTTGATACAGAAAAACAAAGGTGGAGGTGGCACACTTCTGGCTGTAAAATTATAGTATAAATTAATAATCCAAGCAGTATTACACAAGCATAGATACAGAGACCAGTGGGACAGAATGGAGAGCCAAAGGCAAGCCTTCTTGGGTATATATCCAAAGGGAATAAAATCACTATCTCAGTGTGAGAGCTATGACCCATGCTCATTGCAGTATAATTCTACATAGCCAAGATGTAAATACAATTTAAGTCACTGGGTGAGTTAGTTTTCTATAAAAAGCTTGTTTTGGTTCATGTTCTTGGAGGTTTGAGTCCATGATAATAAAGATCCATCACTTTTAGCCTCCGCAGAAGGAGGCCTGATAGCACTGGTGAGGTGTCACAGTGCAAAACTACTCTCCTTGTGTCCAAGGAGCAAAAGAAAGAAAAAAGAAGGGGCTGGAATCCCACATCCTCCTTGAGGGCCCTCCCCTTATGACATAAAGACACCCCAACCCCAGTTAAAGGCTTCACAGTCTTCCCGTAGTGACACCTTGCAGATCAGGCCTTGAGGGGTCTTCAGGAGATGCGTAAGATCCAAACTTTCGCTGTCTCCATCAACAGATTGATGAATAAAGAAAATGTGAGGTATATACATTGGAATATTATGCAGCCATTCAAAGGAAATTCTGGCATTTGCAACAAGATAGTTGAAACCTGAGGACATTTCCCTGAGTGAAATAAGCCAGACACAGAAAGGCAAATATATATTATTTGAATATGTTGGTCAGTTTAAGAGATGAGGATACAATGTTGTTAGCCCACCATCCAAGTTCTCCAGGAATGTACCCTCATACTATTAATATCACTAAGGTAATCTGAGTGTTGGCTTACAAAGAAATAACAACAAGGATGTGACCCTGTTAATTCAAGCAAATCAGCTACAGTAGTGTCCGTCAATACAAGTTAGATGTTAACATACCATAAAAGCCAATTGTGTACCACTTTTAGTCCTAGAGGAAAAGTTGGCAATTATGCTGTAAACATTAAGGCAACCAAGGTATTGACTTATAGCTAATATGTACTAAATATGATAGCTGTATCTTTGCTACTGGTAGAAATAGTTCAGTGATAATTTTACAGAGTCAAGTATCAAAGGATTAACAAAAGTTTACAGTTACACTATTAAACATAGTTTCGGAGGGAGGAATGCAAGAGTAAATCTTTGAAACCTTAAACTCTGTGATGTAAGAAAAAAGAGGAAAGTGATACGAAAGATCTTATGGAGTAGAAAGATATCTGTAGTATGGGGCTGGGGAGATGGCTCAGTGGAATAAGCGCTTCCCTGGCAAGCACAAGGGCCTGAGTTCAATCCCTGGTTCCACAAGGAAAAAAAAAAAAAAAAAGTGCCTTTTGGGACTGGGGAGATGGCTCAGTGGAATAAGCGCTTCCCTGGCAAGTGCAAGGGCCTGAGTTCAATCCCCAGTTCCGCAAAAAAAAAAAAAAAAAAAAAGATATCTGTAGAATTAGATAAAGGTAAGATGAAAAAAAAGAAAGAGAATAATATAGAGAATTAAAATAAATACAAAGAAAAATTTAAAAGAAGAGGAAAAATAGAGAAAAAACCAAGAGAGATTAAAAGCGATGCAGGGGGCAAAAGATCACTGAAGCCCCAGGAAAACGGTGAATAAGAAGTGAAAAAAAGAAAGAGACAAACAAAAAAGCTGAAACAATGCTTACACTTTAAGAAACAAAAATAAATAAACCCAACCAAATGAGCAAGAAGAAACAAAGAATTTCTCTGTGATTTCAAATTTGTGGTTATCTTACAGGATACAATTTTGGGGTAATGTTCAATCCAAGATACATCTCTGCTCTTGCTGGGAGACAAAGAAAGGAGTCCCAGACTGTGCTGAACACAGTCACCACAGAGCAGGCAGTGGAGCATGGTGGGAGTGTGGGCACTCTAGCGCCAGGGCTTTCAGATTCAGGCTGCTTCAGGCTGATCCTGGCCTCTGGTGGAGCCTTGTCCTTTAGCTTTAAACAGTATGCATGTTTCTTGCCGGCCTGACTATTGCTGCCTCCTGTGGCTGACTCTCACTCAGTTTCTGAAGGAATATAAAACTGGAAGTCTTGAAATAAAGCCAACTCACAGCTGCTCCACATCCGGGCTCAATCTGGCCCCTCCCTGGTATGCGTTGGAGCACTCACTTCAGGGGGTGCAGCAGGTTCCTGGGCTGGAGTCTCCCTTCAGGTCTTGCAGTTCACAGCATCCACAGTCCTTGCCAATACTGCATTTTTCCCTGAAAGTTTTTGGAGACAACACACACACAACACACACACAACACACACACACACACACACACACACACACACACTTTTCACTGTTTTCTGTAGAATCTGCCTTTCTCATAAGCGGTTAGCAAGGGATCAGGGAGGAAGTACAGATTGCCCATTCCTTTTTCTGCATTATGTTCTGTCTCCAGTTTCTCTGCAGGCTATAGCTTTCCGCCAGATCCTTCCTGTTCCTGGATCTCAATGTTCTACTTCCCTCCTTTTCTCTCCTAGCTTATTATTTTCCTGGTTCCAGATCTCAGAGAGACTGATTTGTTGCTACTTAACTGCTCTATTATCTTCCTAGAGGTCCTTCACATTTGTTTTCTGTTTGCTTGTTTGTTTTGTTTTTTATTTGTTTGTTTTTGTATTTAGTACAGGGACTATAGGGTCTCACTCCACAGATCAGACTCAGTGATCTTCCTGTGTTCAGCCTCCCAAGTGCTGGGATTACAGGTGTGCACCACCACGCCCAGTCTCAATCGTGTCTCAGTGTGCCCCGGGGGCAGGACTGGCACCACAGGACAGGGATCGAACCCCTGGCCCCTGCATCTGCCTAAGCAGGTGCTTTAATCCACTGAGCTATCTGGCCAGCCCTCCACATTTGTTTTTGAGACCTAGTCCTGCTGTGTTGCCCAGGCTCCTAACTTCTAGGCTCAGGCAATCCTCTCACCTCAGCCTCCTGAATAGCAAGGTTATAGGCATGACCACTCCATGAAGCTCAAAACATGTTTTGTGCTTTAAATATATGTAACTTCGGTGTGTCAGTCATTCTCAGGAAAGCTGAGTGAAAAAACTGTACCTTGATGGTATCCTTTGGCCATAGCTCTAGTTGCCAGACCCTCTTTCCTCAGTCCCTGATCTAGGAAGCATAGTAGCAACCTTCATAGCTTCAGTTTCCCTGAGGCCTTCTGTGTTGCACAAACAAAAGCACTCCTAATAGGCCTCACCTCTCTGGTTCCACAGCCTGGCCATTGGTTCTGCTAATTCTACTCAAGTAGCTTTGTAGCCACTTAACTTTCTTTACAAAGGGTGCAAATACCTACTTCACCTCCTATAAACCTTCCAGTTCACACATCAGAATGTGGTCTATGCCTCAACCGATTGGCATCCTCTAAATTTGATAGATCAACTTTCAGATGCCCACCCTAGTTGTACTCCATTAGAAACTTCGTGGAGGGACCCAGAAGTATAGTTTCTAATACGCAGCCCAGAGAGCACGGTGGATGAGAAGATTTAAGAGTGACAGATTTAGAGTCACATGCAGTGGCTGTTGTCAGAAACATGGGAGAACTGACATATCTCAGGCTCCACCTCTGCATTCTGCTCACGTTTATGCAGTGTAGCATATGAATTAATCTGTATCTCCCAAAAGGTCTGAGTAAAGGCAAACATGGAAAACAGTGAGGTGGCCATGAATGCAGGCAGTGTATATGAAGGGCCATCAGATGAGTAAGGGGTGAGGAACAGAGCTAGGGGCTCCTAGGGACAGCGGAACTGAATTGCAGCTTTGTCCACCTGCAAATCCCAAGGACACCAGCTGAGGACAATCAAACTTTGCAGATCTGGATGCAGCAAGAAAACATGATATTAGTAGAGATGCATGAGACATAGGTAGAAGACACTAGGATTTTAGTCACATCTCTAAAGCAGCCTCTCTACCTGACCAGAAAATCCAAAACAGGTTTTCTCTTTGCCTTTTACCAGGTTGATGAGGCAGAAGGTTTGTATTTCAGATGTTCATTTATAGAGCGCTAGACGACACCTGCTTTGTGCTAGCCTAGTGTTCTGGGGGTGGCTTTGTTTGGGAAATATTATTTTTAAATAACATCCAGGCTAAGCAGTCCCATTATGTTAAGGTAGCATTCTACACTGTGCTGCTTGTTAGGAATCAAACCTCCAGCAGAAGCAGTTACTCATTACTGAAATATCTAAAGATGACCTTATCCTCATCCACTCCTTAGCTTTGCCCTTGTGCTGGAAAGGCCAGTCGTGTCCTCCCAATATCCATGTTTCCTTTCTAGGAAACTGCTGCCACTTCCAGGGACTCTGTTCCCCATGTCCCTCAGAGACTGAGTGAAGGAATCCAGGGTGCTGTGCAACAACAGCAGACACTTCACCAATCACTTTGGAAGGTGATGAGATTTTGAGTCATCATTATGAAAACCAGTAATTAAAAAAAGACATTAAGCCTTTACACTTCTTTCCCTAGGCTAGTCAAATCACTGGTGAAAGTTTGTCTTTACAGCTATTTATTAATAAAAAATGATGAACTTAATGTGTCACCATTTTGCAAACTTTAGGGAATAAATGGATCTAGAACAAGATCATCAGTGGCTGTCAGTGTCATGAAAGGAACCCAAGAACATATTTGTGACACCACCCATAAAGTTTTGCCAACATAAAATGAACTTGAATCTAAAGTCTGTGTAGACTTTACAAGAAACACGGGGGACAGAAGAACATGTTGAACACTACCATTCAGACCATGGAAAACTGTGAGATCCATTTTTCCAATGTAATACCTGAGAAAACGGGATAGGAGGGAAATCCTGTGGATTAAATGAGACTCAAGGGTCATGTTAACCGGTCCTAATCTGTGGACTTTGGGTTCAGACTGAACAAACATTTACATGATTACAGGACAAACAGGGAACAAGGTTTGGATATTTAATGGTATTAAGAAACTACAGTTGACTTGAGGGTGATGACAGTCCTGTGGTTGTCTCTCATCAGAAGTCCTTCTTAGAGCTGCATACTGAATATTTATAGATGAATGAGGTGATACCTAGGATTTTTTTCAAAATAAGCATGAAGGTTAGGGATTGGTCAGGGATATGGAGAAAAAAAAACTGTGAAGAGCTGATAACTATTGGAGTTGGGTGGTGGAGAACTGGAGGTCTATTACGTAATTCCTTAAAATTGTATATATTTGAAATTTTCCTCCCTAAACATGAAATTAATACTTTTTTTTATCATTTTTATTTCTACTCAGTGTGTTTTATGTTGGCTATAATATTAATGTAGTAGCTCATATTTATTATTTTTAAGTATAGGTTTATCAGTTTTTGTTTGTTCCTTGCTATTTAAGGGGAACAAAAATTTTGGAGTTTTTTGTGTTTTAAACCTGCTCAGATAAACTGGAAGATCCATGAATGCAAGACCTTCTATTGAGCCCTCCTCAGGGCTAGTGCCTAATGTCATGTATCAAATACTAATTGGGAACACAGATTTTTAAGACATATCTTAATATGGGAAGGGAACATTGCCCGCCTGTCCTCCAGTCCTGAACCTCAGTCCTAGCATTACTGTCTGTTGAGATTAGACGATGTACATGACCCATCTTAATACCAGGAAGACTTTGCTAACTTGTGAATGTATGACAAGAACAACAACAACAAAAACGAGACTGGTTAAATCTGCATTGTAGGACGGACAGTTGTATAGTGTTTACTCTATAGTTAGCACACAATCCTGAACCCCACATAGAAGAGCTCTGTTTTTAATGTTTAGACCCCCTGTCTTGAGGTCCACTGAAGCAAGGCAAAATGGTTATGAAGGCCAAATTCTCCTTGGTGTTGTTTTAACTCTATGCTTTTTTTATCCTCACTCCTCTAAAACTCTGGTGTAGAAATGGTTGGTTGCTTTCTGTATTAAGTGGTTTCTGATTTTCCTGTCATTTTCTCAATGGCTGCAAACTCAGACCTTCCCAGATTCTTCCACCATCATTAGTTTGTACTCTTGCTGTGCATTACACAGAGCTTGGCACGTTGACATTCCATCTCATGGGCTTTTGCAGCCTGAAGCGATTTGCCTGTGCAAACTGCCCATTTGTCCTTGTCTCCCTAGCTGAACTGTCCCTCCAAGCTGAATGAAGAAAGGGCTTTACTTACATTGGCTTCTTAGAGAAGCAGCAGTTTGTGATAGAATCAGCTTACAGAAGGGTTGCGCCTTCCTTCTAGTCACCTCCCTAAGACTTGTTCACAGCCGTCTACACCAGGCTCTGTCGCTTTGTCTGCTGGGTTGTGCCATCTCCAAGGGACTTTCTCAAATGGTACCACTGGGTTGGTTGAAAGAGGATATTCCATTACCTAGATCAGACTTCAGGTCACAATCTTATATTCAACCATTTGGATGCTTTGGGATGTGCCCAGGTTCAACATTCTGTGCAGTTTTAGTTTAGAAAACATCATACTTAGGGTAATGAAAGCCAGCACTGGTGTTGTACTTGGCATGTTTGAAGTCCTATTCTAAGTTCCTTATATGCACTGTGCCACTGGATTCTCTTATTGTCACCATTTTACAGGTGGGAAAGCTGAGAGCAGAAGGGTAAGTATGGAAATCTGATTCAGACTTCCTCATCCTTGTAGCTTCTCTGCTGCCTCTCATTGAAGACCCAGTTGAGAGGCACAGAGTAAAGCCTAGAAAAATAAAGACAGATGAGTTATGCTGGGTTTGGGACCACAGCAGCTTGGCAGAAAGTGCTGTGGATAAGAAATCAGAAAACTGAGGATCTAACTTTCCCCTTCCTGTATCACTGTGTGACACAGAAAAGTCACTTTGAACTGACTTTTGAGCTGGGTGTGTTGGCACATGCCTGTAATCATAGCAGTGCAGGAGGTTGAGGAAGGAGTATTGCAAGTTCAGAGCCATCCTGGGCAAATTAGCAAACTGTCATCTCAAAATTAAAAACTAATTTTTTAAAGGCCTGGTGATGTAGCATAATATAAAGGCC
Organism: Octodon degus; assembly: GCF_000260255.1. Classification (NCBI taxonomy): domain Eukaryota; kingdom Metazoa; phylum Chordata; class Mammalia; order Rodentia; family Octodontidae; genus Octodon; species Octodon degus. The sequence continues at coordinate 1,016,048 of NW_004524602.1, forward strand.
CTGGGTTCCATCCCTGGTAATGCTGAAAAAGGAAGGGAAGGAGAAAGAAAGAGAAGGAAAGTAAAAGAGAAAAGAGAAGGAAAGGGAAAAGGGGAGGGAGGGAGGAAAGGAAATTATTTTTTTCACTCTGGTTCCATCTTGTCTCTTAGAAAAAAAAAAGCCATACCCATTGTTATTCCCATATGGATTATTGGAAGAATTTATTCAACATTACTGTGTGGAAAAGTGGGAGAAATTTCTAATTTTAGATGTGCTTAGGAGAACTTTGGATTGCATCTGAAGGTAATAAATTCCTATTTTTGTTTTCAGGGCACTATTTTGGTACGAGTCTTGTGGAAACTACTCTTGGAAATGCTGACAGCGGGCTTTTGGACAGCTCAGCCCCGCTAGACATCAGGAAACCCATGGCTCTGGTGGCACCTTTCAACATGACAGATCCACAGTGAGTATCCTGGGACCAGCCCTGTGCAGTGGGAATGTCACCATCAGTCTGCCACAAGAAAAGGTCCTGCTGATTCAGGCAACTATTATGCACAGTTCCTTTAGCAAGAGGTCAGAAAAATGGGAAGAATCTTTCAAAACCAAGACTCAGAACTTCAGGAAGTACCTGGAATGAGTGAACCAAGCAGGAATTGCAAGGAAACTTAAAACATGACATGATTTTTAAAAGAAAGTTCTGTGAAACCTGGGGTAGAGCTCTTAAGGGAGTCTTGCTTGCAGTTCCCCAAACCAAAGACAAGTACTGTCTGTGGACCAAGTACTTCACCTTCCAAGTACCAGCATGGTGTAGCCAGTTTTTAATTTATTTTGTGCTTTGAAACCCTTTGGCAACAATATTACTAAAATGAGAATGACAGTCCATCTATAATACCATACTCCCCTGGCTTCTCTTACCCTAGGCCCCTCGGCCTGGCTACTTAGCTGATGCATAATGAATCCATATGACCAGTGTAGTGCTTGGGGACAACCGGCCTCAGTAGCAGACAACGGTAACTGTCATTCGCATATCTTGACTAACCATCTAAATAGCTCTGCTGATCTCATCTGGGGTCCCATTGAGGAGAGGCTGGGCTGGCGGTCAGCAGATCTAGATGAGACTGGACTCTGTCTGCTCTTCCTTCCATAACCATGTCAAACCCCTCTGATTTGACATGGGGGTTCAAGAACCCTGAGAACATCATATTCACCAACATCCCATTGGCCAAGACAAGTCATGTGACTGGAAACAGACTCAAGGGTTTTAAAACAGCTCTTCATGCCAATGAGGGAGCAGCAAAGTCACATGGCAAAGGCCTACGTTCCAGGAGGAGCAAGGACCGGAACTATTAATAAATACATTTTTAACCATGCTGATCCTCATCCAAGAGGATACTTAAACCATGAACTGTGGAACCTTCATTCTGAGAAATGGAGACCTTGTCTCTCTGTGGAAATAGCTATATGACTGGCAGTAGAGTTGGGAAACCATGGCTGTTGGCAAAAAGTGACCAGGAGGCCAGAAAGTTAGGAAGGCAGAAATAACTTGTTCTGTGCTTCTCAGAACCATATTTTGTTAAGCTCAGAAACTTTCTCCAGCCCTCCTTGAGCTCCCCACTGATCAGAGTGATCTGTTTATTCAGTTCAGAAATTCCTTGTTTCTCTGAACAGTCGCCAAGAAAAGAGAACACATTCAACCCAACTTGTGCCTTTTAGGAAATCTCTAGAGGATCTGGGATTCCCCCCATAAACACCCACACTTTTCTATCAATTGTTGAGCAATTCAGAAGCTGCACATCCTCTGTTCTGTCTGAGGATCTTGAGTCACTTTGTAAATGTCACACAATGATGAGTGCTATTATCTACGCCTGACAGGTAGCAAAAAGCAAAGGTTTAACTGAGGCCTACAAACAAGATGTGGGCCACTGGGAATTGCTTAGTAAAGTCAGATAGACTAGGCAGCCCCCTGTGGCACTCAAATAAAAACTCCATTTTCCTCTCCATTATCTGGATAATCCAAGAGAGAAAAAAATAGATATATTCAGCTCAGAGTGTCCTTGAGAACTGGCTTGAAGTGTTATGGGTTAGGTTTCAGTGGTGGTTAGAAAAGCTTTGGCTGTAGAGGTCCCCAATCCCTTCGTAGAGGTCCCCAATCCCCCTGAAGGGCTTGCTGCTCCAGCGCTGCTCTGCCACTGCTCCAAAATTCTATCCATCTCATACCATAATAAGATGAGAACTGTCACCCAGGCCGCCTATATTAACTTTTTTGAGTTTAACTCAGAGAAACTGAGGCCAAGGAGGAGCCCCACAGAAGGTGGCTCTGGCACTGGCGCTGACCTTTTTCAGCACACTGCACTGCTGCCTCCGTGTCAGACCCGACCTCTTGTTACACAGGACACCAACCCAAGATGTTCCTTCAAATATTTAAATTTTTCTCTTGCCCATGCATGCTATTGTCTTTTCTAAGGCTCAATGTCTGGCCAGAGGAACAAGACTGAAGCCCAGATTCTACAGGAGATGGGGTAGAGAATTGTGGGAGGACCAAAGATAGCAGGGAGTAAAAGCAGTTACCCAACCAGGGTTTAGATATCGTAGTAGGACAACCTGCTTAACACTGTGTGCAATGTTAAATACACTGCAGAGAGAGTATCCTCCCACCCTGTTCAAACGTCAGTGCTCTAGGGCCACCTCACCCTGAGTACACCCAATCTCATCTACATTGTCAGCAGCAACTGCCAACAGTGTCTCTACAGACTGCCAAGTATCCCTAGTATTCAGGAAGTGGCACTGCCCCTGACTGGCTGGCTGGGATTTCTTGTAGGGCCAGGAGAGTTGTGGGTTATTTTCAATGTCCAGGGTGATCCTGCAGTGACATAAGAAGAGATCTAGGATGCTTCAGACATCTGATCAAATGAACTCCACTTTCTACTCCACCCTTAAAAAGGACAACCTGGTAGGACCAGTTCTAATAGCAACTCCAGATGTCCTCCCCATCCAAGGCAGCTGAGGTCCCTCCACCTCTCTAATTAGACTCCTAGTACCCAGTGATGAGTAGCAACTTCTTTCCCCATTGTGTGACAGTTGACAGGCATGCAAGGTCCTCAATGGACCATGAGGTGATGTAGAAGTATCTGCTCCAGAGTAGAATGCAGTGATCCAGAATCCTAAATGCCCAGGGGCACTCATGAAGAGGGCACTCGTCAGGGCATTGGTCCAGTCCTGGGGATACCAGTGGGACATGTGTGACAACCTTGTAACTTCCCAGCACAGCAGATTCTAGTGCTTCTTTCTCCCTTCAAGAAACCAAAGCAGCATTTCACTCTGGGACCCACTCCTTCCTGTTGTCCCTCCAGGCCTGCCACTGAAGGAAGAATTTCTGAAGTTGAGATCATCTCCCAACAAGTTGAGGAAGAAACCAAGAGCCTCGCTCCTGTGCAGCTGGCCAACTTTGCCTATCGGGACTTGCCCCTTGCTGCCGTCGACCTGTCTACAGCGGGCTCACAGCTCCTGTCGAATCTTGACGAGGAATACCAAAGAGAAGGGTAGGCTTCAGGCCATGGAGCAGCACTTGGGTGGCTCCCGAGTCATCCTGGGGCCCTCCTGAGAGGCATCACAGAGACTGGAGGTGCTGAATAGCTGGGACCAGGGGCCCACATCAGCCTGCTCAAGAAGTTTTGGGCACAGACCACTGTCACTGCCACAGTATCTTGCCTTAGGTGACAGTTGCTTGAAACTCAGAGAAGCATAAAATTTGTTTTAGGGACAGAATAATCCCTCTTAGTATGCTTGGGAACCAGGAGATCCAAAGGGATGTAGAAATTCAGAGACCAGAGATAGGCACAAGCCTTAGGGTCACACAGCAGCCCAGACTTCTGACTTAAACACATCATTGCAACTCAGGCCAGGGCCTTGGGAACTGGCCTGGGTGACCCTGTCAGGTGTCTATAAACATTTTGAAACATGCTGGATGTTTTGGGTATAAACACAAAGGGTTGCTGGGTACTTTAGCAGCAAACAAGTCTTAGCTAAAACTTAGAGAGGTTGGATTCCCTGTGCTCAGGGCCCAAGGGCCTCTCTCCTTCCAAGATAGACACCCTGCATGCCTTTGCTTGCAGAAACAATGCCCTGGTGGTTTGCTCTAAGAGCGTAGTATGTCTGGAGCCTCGGGCACAGAGTCAGCAGGATGGCAGAGCAGCCCAGGGCACTGTCCCACCTGTCTAATGACAGAGCCAACTTACCTCATCCCCGCCAGCTTGCGGCCCTGGGTTTAGGCTTAGGGTTACAGGTAAGATGAGGATTAGGTGTGATAGTAGGAATAGAGTTAGGGCTAGGAGTAAGGGTAGGGGTAGGGCTACAGGTAGGATTGGGGTAAGGGTGGGATTGAGCCAGGGTAGGGATAGGTCAGGGTTAAGGCTAGATTTAGGCCTCGTGTGTAGCCCAGGTGTCAGGACCCATGCTTTGCTTTGCTCTGTAACTGTCTTCTTGGACTCCAGTTTATAATGTCCATCTCTGCACCCCCAGGAGACCCCAGCCATTGCACTCTGGTGGTCAGACACAGCAAGCCACACCTTGGGCCCTTTCCAGTCCATTGTCCAGTGGCATTGAGAGATTGTGGTCAGAGTGAGGTCCACCTCTCCTCTGCATGGGACCACACTGAAAGTGACCATACTGGGGCACCTCTTCCATGGGGACCCCTCCTGCCCATCTCATTTGCCTCTGAAGTTTCTTCTAGTCAGTAAGTACCATGCAGAGCCTGCGAGGCCCCAAGGCCCAGGCTCAACCTGAACCCAAGTAAGGCTGCTGCTTGGGGCCCAACAAAAACAGAGTCAAGGGACCGAGCTGGCAGCAGGAGTACTTCCTGGAGGAACTGAGAGCAGGCCAGATGCAGGCAAGAGAAACCAGGCAAACAAAGCTATAGAAGGCAGCACCCTGCTCCTCCGGCTTCTTGACTCTGGGCATTATTTGCTGGTCCTTTCTGGAGCACTGGACCCAAAGTGAAGAGTCCGTGCTCTCCATGATCTCAGTGCAAGCAGTCACACCCAGGAAAGATGAGCAGACTGTGGGTAAGGATCAGCCCTCAGGGACAGCATGAGAAGGGGCCTTTCTCTAAGTGCCTGTCCCTGGAGCTAGCCCTGATGCTGAGACTCTTAGGGCTGAAGGAGACTTTAGAAAGGAAGGTGTCACAAGTACCCAGGGTACAAGGAACCTGCTTAAGTTACACAGTCACAGAGCTAGGAACGGCCTCATCTTCTGGCCGCTGATCCAGACAGTGTCCTGGGCTTCCATTTATCACTTGACCCTTATAGTGTCGCAGTCGTGATTCTAGATAACCTACATTCACCACACCGGGTGACTACCATGACCAGGCCGCTCCACTGAATGGATGCCTTTAGCTTCCGTGTGTGTGTGTGTGTGTGTGTGTTTAAATGTTCAAGTTGTAGTTAAATATATACAGCAACATTTACTGTCTTCTCCAGTTTTCAGCATATACTTCTCATGAGGTATTAGATCCCTTCAGTCGTCACTGCCATTGGTCTCTACAAGTCTCACCTTGCAGAATAGAAATTCTGAATGTATTAACCAACCAACTCTGTGTCCATCACCCTCCTCTAGTCCCTGGCATCTGCCTTTCTGCTTCCTGCCTTTGAATTTGACTACTGTGGGCATCTCATACCTATAAACTCATACTGCATTCGCCTTTTTTGTGATGGGCTTATTTCAATAAGAATAATGTCCTCATGGTTCGTCAATGCTGTAGTATGTCCTTCCTTTTCAAATATTCCATCGTCTGTGTATACCATGTTTTTGCCTGCCCATTCATCTGTCCATGAACACTTGGATTTCTTCCACATTTTAGCTATATGATAGATGCCACTATGAACAGATACACAAATATCTTCTGAAGACCCCATTTTCACTTCTTGGAGATACTCACCCTGCAGTGGACTCGCTGGATCCTGTGGCAGTTCTGCTTTTACTCTCTCAAGGCCCCACCTCACTGTTTTTTTCCACAGTAGCTGCACTGTTTTCCCTCCTCACTGCTGCACACAGTGTTCCACTCCCCGCAGCTTCCCTGACACCTGTTATTCTCCATTATTGGACAGGTGGGAGGCCATTGGGGGTGTCAGTGTACTCTGGACCTGTCCCTGTGAACCTTGTGATGTGAGGAGGAGCAGTCACCCTCACTGCTTAGCTCCCAGCCCCAGATGAGTGCAGCCTCAGTCAGCCTCCTTGGCTCTCCCGGGATCCCTTTGTCCTTGAATTCACCTACCTAACAGCCCACCCCACCAACAGCTACCCAAAGTCTACCCTATTCCTTTACAGTTGTGCTGTTCAAGGGTGCAGGGAGGCTGAAAAGCTGGTGCTTCCCTAGCCTCGCCAGCTTGGTTTGATTTCCAGCTCTAGGTTTATGTCTCCTTGGTGATCCTGGAGAGTCCTGGTGGCTCTTTATCATCATTTCCATTTCCTCAGTCCTCTCTTGCCCTCAGCAGATGACCTTCTCCTTCCCTTTGAGAACAGGGACAGTCCCAAGTGGTTGTACCACACCCCTCAGGTCCTGTCCCATCTCCTGAGCTCTGTCCCACCCCCTCCCAAGCTGAGGACCCTCCCTCCATCAGCTACAGCCTCACCCACCTCATTGCACACCTGAGGCTCTCGTGTCTTCCCTCAGCGCCACATCTCCAGAGGCCCCCACCATCTGCCTCTCTTTGCAGCCAAACTTCTTGGGAGCCTCATCAATATCTACTATTTCTCATTCGCTGCTCCCATTCATTTCTCCATCTACTTCAGACTCCTCCAAGCCGTAGGAACTGTCCTCCGTCCTCCTCAAGGGCAAATAATCATCTGCTAGGATCTTTATATTATCCTTTCTTCAACATTTGAAACTGGTAGCTACTGCCGTAAGAGAGCTGTCTGTAGTATTCAGTCTACGTCTTTCCTCATTCATGCCTATCAGGAGAGAGTGACAGCCTCTCATCCTCTTGAGAGAAACTAGGAATTTTCCCAGAAGTCTCATTGACTAGAATTGAGTTAGATGGCAAGGGATACAGGAAAGTTCCACAGGCCAATCAGGCCTGCTCCTTGAGTTGTAGCATTTCCCAAAATGCATTGCTGTTACCCAGTGGGATATGGGTAGTGTGGATATGGGAGAATCAGTCACCCACCATGCACCACAGCCTTTAAGAGTCAACTCTCCATTGATAGCCTTCAATACAGCACAAGATCTTAAATTCATTCAAACTTTCTAGTCCCAGCCTGAGGACCCTCCTTCCATCAGCTACAGCCTCACCCACCCCTCATTGTACACTTGAGCACTTGGGGAAAGTTTGATCCCCTCTGAAGACTTTCTTCTATTATTCTTACCATCTTAATTCTTTCACTTGATTCTTGCCACTTTCTGAAGCAGTTCTGGAAGTCTTCTTTTGTGCCTTTATGCAATATGATCAAAAATACAGTGAATACTGCTGCTGAGTGCCATTGAATGGAAAGGCTTGTGCAAACATAATGCTGTGTTCTCATCCACTTTATTCAGCGGATCTGGCTCTCTGTGCCTTCTGGGTCTTCCCCAGACTCAAAATATCCATGAAAGGTAAATGTTTAGAATCAGTTCAGGCCCTAAAGGCAGCAACAGCAGCACAACTAAAGACACTCTTAAAAGAGAACTTCTATACCTGCTTCAGAAAGTGACTGAAATGGTGGGATAAGTGTGCTCGGGAACACAGGAACCTGTGAGCCACAGACCTGAACTTCTGTCTCTCATCCTGGACTGTCTGACCTAAGACCTCTTCCTGCATGAGCCTCTGTCCCCCACCCTGCTCAGGCTGGGGCTCCCCTCAGAGGTCCAATAGCCCCCTGCTGACACCTGTCACTGCATCAAAGAGTGACCCTGGGTTCTACTCTATCCGAGGTGCTGGGACCAGGAGCTCCCCCAGACAGAAGTGGAGGGAATATTGGGTAAATGAATGAGTGAGTGAATGGGAGTGCTGCATTGACTTAATGATTGGAAGGGGGGTCCGTTTCCCAGGAGAGAAGCGATTGCCAGTCTGTGAGGTCAAGGAAGCCACATGGAGAGGGAAGACTGGATTTCCCATGCCTAGATGTCAAGGCTGGGGTCTATGGCTGATTCGCTTTGTAGCCCCCCTCCCCCCACAAAATCAAACTAAAAGAAATGAACCAGGGCTGGCCAAGTAGCTCAGTGGATTAAAGTACCTGCAAGCAGGCACAGAGGCCAGGGGTGTGATCCCCAGGCCTGCCGTGCCAGTCCCGCCCCCGGGATGTGCTGAAATGGCAATTGAGACTGGGCGTGGTGGCACGCTGTGTAATCCCAGCTCTTGGGAGGCTATAAACAGGTAAATCACTCCAAGTCTGATCTAGTAGTGAGACCCTGAACACCCTTCCCTAAAATACAAAAAAAGAAAAACAAAAGAAAAATGAAATAAACGAGCTTGGCCTCAGAAAATACTGGCTTCCACTATCAAAAGCCTAGTGTCCTGTTAGAAGAAAGAAAAGTCTTTTGAGGTTCAGGGTTAACAAGTACACACCCCCCACCCCAGCCATGCCCAACCACTGTGAAACCTGAGGTTATCTATTACAGGATTTATGAAATCTTTTACATTACTTTTTCTCTAAGGGTAGAGGAGATGTGGAGCTTCATGCAGTCATTTTCTGATGCCAGTGAAATTTATCTGTAAGAAAGCACCACCCTTCTTCCAATATCATAGCTGTCCCTGTACCACAACTGGCCCTACAAATCCATGACATCCCATATATTTTTAGGGGTAAACACAAGCCATCCCACTTGCCAGTGGTCCAGGAATCTCAAAGGTTTTTCATCGATTAATAAGGCAGTAAATTTACAGATCCATTTCTCAGGGAAGCATTGTCATCCCTGACTCCAAGGCTCAGGCAGGGTTTCAGCCTTCGGGGCCACTAGATGGCAGCAGCGCGCCTCTGATCACAGCCCCCTGAAGGAAGGACACTGACAGCCCCTGACCCCTGAAAGTGAGCTGAATTCATGGAGTCTGATATGGAGGCTTCATTTATCTATGCAAGCACCTGGGATCCAGAGTTTGGCCAAAGAGGTGAAGAGAGCATGACTGAGAGAGGGCAGCCAAACCTCAGCCAACCCAGGAGACTCCCTTAGGGGCAGGGTTTCCCTGCAGAGTGTAGCCATCTGTCCCCATAGAGTAGGAAGCCAGGTCCCTGTGGCACAGCACAAGGCAAATCCCCAGGCTGCGTCGGAATGAGCAAACTCAAGACAGGGCTTCAGCTCTCAGTCAGTAGCTCACATCACCCTAAGTCAAGCTTAGAGCACTTGCCGTGTGTGTGGAAGCCACTGCTGACCACATCCTACCTCTACAACCCTCTATCATGGTGTGGAGGGTGCCTTTGGTTCCCCATAAGGACAGCCAGCCATAGTGTGTGCTGGCTGGCATCTCCCCAGGAGGCTCAGTCAAATGCCAAGTAGAGTGGCAGTCCCTGCAGTGTGCTTGCCCCCATACCCCGCTGTTGCTCCCAGAGTTGACATTTCCAAGGATGCAAGAAGCTTGAAGCCCTCGGGTGAGCAAGTGTCAGCTGTAGGGACATTTACCTCAGCCACAGAACTGAAACTGCCTGCCTGGGGTCCGTGTTTATTCGCTTCCCTAGGAGGCATGAGAGTCACTTCTTCTCGCATGAAGCATGCATGCATGTTTTGGGGTCTGTGTGCAGTGCTTCGACTGGCTCCTGTAGCAGAGAGCAGTAAAAGGGAAGCTGTTCTGATTCCCCCTCAGTGGTGAGAAGGACCTCCACCAGCCCCAGACATTCACAGAGGTCTCACAGGCTGGGTTGTGCGCTTGCTGGAGAGGCCACACGTGTGCACTTGTTCCCCCGCCTCCTTCACCTGCCACCTTATCTTGCTTTTTAAGTGGCCCAGGACCCAGAGTTCTTTGCTCAGGGAGCTACAGGCTCCGTGAGGACAGGGCCCCCTCCACCCATGTCCCCTGGGCACAGTGCATGGCACTAGGGGTCCACTCTGACTGGGTATGAAGTGAGTGGGGGGCACATGAGGCTTCCTGGAGATGGACCCGTAGCTCCCTACCATCTGTGAGTCGGAATCATCACTGCCACAGATGCCCGGTGGTAAACTATGTGCTGTGCCCTGGATGTGCAGTTTTCAGTAGTTCAAGCCTTCCCAACACCCTGCGGAGTTCAGGATCCCTGATTTGGTGATTAGGAAAGTTAAGACTCAAAGAGGGCTCACAGCATCCGGTCACTGTGGGGCTGTCGTTTGGAGACACTCATTTGCCACCACAGCTGAACAAATGGGAACGTCTGCATTTCTGCAGGAAAAGCAGAATGCCTTGCCTTTTTTTCTTTCTCTTTTTTGGTTTTGTTTCGTGACGCCAGGGGTCTTGATCCAAGGCTTTCATGCTCAGCAATGTCCCCAGCCCTTTTTCATTTTTTTATTTTAAGACAGTCTCATTAAGCAACTAAATTGCCCAAGCAGGACACAAACTTGTGCCTCTCCTGCCTCACACCACACCCAGCTAGGACATTTTGGTAACTACTGAGTTCAACTTAACATTTTTAAGTGCATAGAACAGCTTCTGATACCCAGTATATGTCACGTAAACATCTGTTAATAAACCTGAAGCCTAAGTTGGGTATGGTAGCTCATGCCTGGAATCTCAGCTACTTAGGAGGCTGAGGCAGGAGAATTGCAAGTACAAGGGCAGCCTGGGCTATTTAGGGAGACTGATTACAAAATAAAATGGAATAAGTTTTTTTTTTTTTTTTTTTTCCTTCCTCAAATGCCTTCAGGGCACTTTTGGCCAGCGGGAGAGTTGTGAGGTTTGAACTCCAGGAACCTGAGGCTGACAGCTTTGTGGAAGCAGCCATTGAAAGGACTGAGCTAGGGCCAGGCCCCCTACAAAATAAAATGGACTGAGGCTATATATCAGTGGTAGAATATTTGCCTCAAATACGTGAAGTTCTGGGCTCAAGCTCCAGTACTGCAAAAAATAAAAAAATAAAGGCCACTCCAGTGAGAGAAGTTAGATTAGAGTCAGCTGCATAGGCTTCTCCAAAAATACTTTGAATCTTGCAGGATAAATACAGTGAAGAGAAGAAAGTGGGCCCAGCTTATACTGTTGATCATTAAAACCACCATTTTCAGCCAAGATCCCCGTAATGGAGAATTCAGAATCATAGAATTGGAATGTCTAGGCAAGAGGGGCCACAGTGCACTCCATCCTGGGGCTTTAACCTGGAGTCCAAGTCTCCTCAGATGTTCTACCTGGGCTAGGTGAGGTGGTACATACCTGTGATCCCAGTCCTTTAGGGAGACTGAGACAGGAGGGTTGAGTTCAAACCTAGCTGGATCATCTTAGTGAGTTAGTGAGATCCTGTCTCAAAATTTAAAAAAAAAAAAGTAGAAAGGAGTAAGGATGTAGCCCATTGGGAAAACCCTGGTGTTCAATCTCTACTCCTGCAAAAAGGAAAAAAGAGATACCTGTGAGATTTGGAGGGCCTGGAAGCCTACTGTGATTGTCTGCATTTTGGGGTAGAGGCCATTGTTTTAGGAAATATCAGGGAGCTCTGCTTCCTGGAAGCAGCCCAGTGACAGGCAGGCCAGAGCTGATGTCATCACAGCTGTGGCTGCCATGCAGCTCCCAGGCTTCTTGAACTTCCCTGGGCTCCTGTCTTTGGAAGAGCTGAGAGTGACAATCCTGGCTTGGGGTACAGGATCTCCTGGTATCTCCTGGCTTTCTGTGATGATCTGTGCCTCATCTGGGGACACCATGATTCCCCATGGCATGCAAGCTCATTGGCGGATACTAAGAAGGTCCCAGCCATCTCCGAGGGCCCAGGTCCACACTGGCAAAGTCAGTGTGGCCACCCCTGTCCACAGCAGGGCTCTTCTGAGCATGGCTGGATATTGGAGAGGGACAGGCCAGGTTGCAGGACCATTTCCATATTCCAGAATGAGCCCTCCTAAGCTTTCATTTGTCCAGCTGACAGTAGACAGCAGGAGCAGCAAAGCTTTTCGGCCTGTCTTCCACCCGGATGTCCCTGAAGTCTCAGGACTGCTTGGCAGAACCACTTGTCCGCCTGCCGTGCAGCACCATCTGGCCACTGGTATGTGTGGACCTTGGCCACCCAGGTAGCCCCAGAGCTGTGCCCTCCTGGTTAAAACCTGGAGACGCCTGCCCTCTGGTGGACACCACAGCACAGCACCACTCAAGTCAGCCAGGTGCTTAGGGTCATACTGAGGAGAAAAGTACCTCGAAGAAACGGGCCGATCTGGGTTGCCCTAGGTCCCACGAAGGTCGAGGTGCTAGTTAACTATATAAGGATTTTTGGAAATGACACCTTCTTTTTTGCTGTTAAGATGTCATCTCCTAAGAATGCCTGAGTCATTTGAGTTTTAGAAGGAATCTTATTAGCAGCTTGGGATTTCCAAACACTGGGTCAGCCAGAAAACCTGCAACCTTGGCACCACTACCCACATCCCCAACCATCCTCCAATACGCCATCCTGGGCCCCTAGGTCTGTGTCCCTGCAACAGTACAGCAGCTCTGCCTTGTTTCTGTGGATCCAGGAGAAGCTGACAGCGCTGGGCTTTCTGGGTCCCCTAGGGATGCACACAGCCCTGTACCACCCCAGGCTGGCAGAGGCCCTGGGACCCCACAGCTCATCTCCTGCATCCATCCCCCTTCCTGCACCCTACTCACCTGCTGAGTGTCAGCCTCCTGTGCCACCTGGAGTGCTGGCTTCTCTTCATCAGGTGGAGTTTTAGTGAAGGGCAGCCTCTCATGCGTAGGTGAGGAGTGCTAGCTCCCACAGTTCCCACAGTCTTGAGTGCCTTGGTCCTCAGAGCCCTCCAGCTACCAAGGCTGGGGACAGTGGCTCTGGATCCAGATGACACACAGGAATCGCCTCAGGGTGTTTTGGGGCACAAGCCTGCATCCTGCCCCATACTCGCGGTTTAGGGATCTGACCTGCAGCCTAGGTGTTGGATGGCTCTACTCACAGCCTGAGCTGAGATCTGCCAACCTGGGTGCTGATCCTGCCCCTACCCAAGGTGGCCATCCCCACACTGTGGCATCCCTGACACTCTCAGCTCCTGGCCTGATGTCTTCCTTGGTGTCTTCTCCATCTGCATGGGCCTCCATAGCTGTGCATGTTGCCTTGGGGTCCCTTGGCAAAGGGGTGAGTGCACCAAGAGTGTGACGCAAGGCACAGCCCTTGAAGTTCTGGGACTGGAGCTTTGTGGGCTCACTTCCAGCTGGTACAGCTAGAGGCTGGTAGCCAGAGGCCAGGCAGGTAGAGGAAGGACATCCAAGCTGGCACAGGTGGAAAGTAACAGGACCAGAGCCCCAAGGCCTGATACTGCAGCTGCCTTGGTGACCTCTGGGTGCCTCATCAGTTCCTCCAAGCACAGTGCCCTGGTGGGAGTGGTTGAGGGATGCACACACCCAGGCCAGCTCCTGTTCCCATTCCATAGGTGGAGTAGAATTTCAGTCACCATCCTTGCTTGGGTTAGCCTTCCCTGGATTGCCCACCCCATGTTCCCACACACCTCACGCTTTCCACTTTCTCAAAGGTCACTTTCTTGGTGAGGCTGACTCCTGCTGTCTTCCTTAAAATTCCCCCTTTACATCCTGACCCCTCTACCTGTCTACCTTCTCTGCTTTGTCCCTGTGGGCTGCTCCCAGTGTGACTGTCTCCCCCACGAAGTGTACACTGCCTAAAAGCCTGAGAGCTGCCTCTTCTTGTTGCTTCTTAACCACCATGCCCTCTACCATGGTGGGCTTCCCATGTTCATGTGACTTCTAGGCCTGTGTCTGACTTGTTTGTAAATCAGACACCTGCCTGTTACTCTCCCTGGCTTGGGCATCAGGGTGTGGCCACCCAGTGGCTGGCTTCAGAATCACAAGTGACGCCCCACACCTGCCTGTGTCTTTTCAAAACAAGAGGAAATACTGGGCATGGAAGTACACACCAGTAGACCTAATTACTTGGGAGGCTGAGGCAGGAGGATAACTTAAGCCTGGGAGCTAAAGACCAGCCTGGGCAACATAACGAGAAATCGTCACAAGAAATTAGATAGATAGATAGATAGATAGATAGATAGATAGATAGATAGATAGACAGACAGACAGATTCATTCTGTCAAAAGAAAAGAGAAGTCAGCGTGCTAATGTTCAAGCAGCAGTGTGGGCTGAACTTGCAGGCAGGAGACTAAATCTCCTGCCTGCAGGGAAGAAACAGGCAGAAATACGGCTACTGGACAGAATGCTTTGTGTCCTTCCCCTCCCCCTCGGGCTCTGCTTTTGCGGGAGAATGAGCAGTGTTTTGAAGAAGGTTCAAGTGCTCCTTGCCTCTGTGAACCTTGGGTGAGGCCTTCTGTTCCCACTCCAGACAGGACTCCATCTGGGTAGACAGCCATTGCGATAAGGCTGAGCCTCTCTGCCCGGAGCCACCAAAAGGTTCCAATTTCAAATGACAGCAAAATGGCACCACTGTAAAGGTTACAGACACTGGAGGGGTCTTCTGGGAGGACATGGGACTGGACTGGCTGAAAGTCCTGAAGAAACAATGTGGTCACAGGAAGAAGTCACCAAGCTTCCACAAGTGGGAGCCTGCCAGAGGCAGGGCCTCAGGTGTGAAAGATACAGCTAAGGGAGAGAAGTGGGGCGGGGCAGTGAAGCAAGAAGTGAATCAGGAGAAAGAGGCGGCCAAGGGACTAGAGTCACCAAGAGTCTCACATTCGAAGGTCTCTGGTGCACACACAGAAGCTCTCTCAAGTGTTGGCCTGCAGGGCGGCAGCAGCCTCGGCCTCAGCCTCCAGGCCATGAGCAGAAGGCACAGGCCATGCCCCTAAGTGGGTGGTGAGGCCTCTTCAACCCCATCCGGCCCACTGTGCACTGCTACAGGTGGCCTCTCACAGGCTTTCCTTCGCTCACCTTGACTCCTTGAGCAGGTCTGTGGTTCTAACTGCATCCTTCTGACCAAATCCATCGTCTTCACATGGCTTCTCTGAGACCCTTAGCTCAGAGGTTAGGGCCCAGATTCAGCAAATAAGAGGACAGGATACCTGATTAAACTGAAATTTCAGATACATAACAGATTACATTTAAGTGTATTCTGTGCATTGTTTGGGACAGTCATACTAATTTATCTGAAACTAGAACTTATTTGGAAGTCCCGTGCTTATATGGTGAATCAGCTCCTATGGTGGCAGCTTGAGGTTAACCTGGTGGCCTCTTGCTCATGGGTCAGCCCACAGGAGCCTGGGAGAAAACAGGAAAAAATGTTCCTCATGCTCTTTGAAAGCCATCTACCAGGAGCGAGGAGGATGGGCTTCTCCCTGAAATCTATAGGTCTCTTTGTAAAAGCCCTCTCTTCTGACCCAGCCAGGGCCCTCATCCCTCGGCTCTTACTCTCAGGCCATGTAAGGGCTTCTATCAACTGCCTGCATCCAAAGCAACCTCTTCTTGCTCCATCACCTATCAAAATCCTCCTGTCTCTCTTCCTGGGCCCAGCTTCCTGAGTCTAGGGGCTGAACCCCTGTCTCTCTGTTCCCACAGAGCCAAGGCCAGGGCCTGCATTCCTGTGAGTAGTAAAGGGAATCCAGAAAGACTTGAACAAGCCCACTTTCCCGCCAGGTTCTTGAAGAGCTGTGAGCTCCGTCCTATGCCTTCCCCCAGGATGGACTGCCAGGAAGAAACCTTGACCTGGAACACTCATGGCCTTCCTTGGGGAGAGGGGAGCTGCCCTCCCAGCCCAGTGATACCCCCCGGCACTGCAGGAGGTGGACACTGGGCCCCATGGTTGCAGGCTGCCACAGACGGGTTCCCTCTGCCGGCCAAGTGATGGCCAAGGGCAGGAGCTATCAGACTCTGTCGCCATCATCGCCATCTTCATCACCATCATCTTCATCACCGCCACCCTCATCATCATTGTCATCAAGCCATTTCAGCCACTCTGCTCAACAGGTCAGATGTGTTCTCTCATCCAGCTCTTAATGACCCTGTGAGCTAGGATCACCAGCCCTGCTTTAGGACAGAGAGGCAGTGTACTAGACTGGTGGAGGCCTTCACACATGGCCCCAGGGAGCTGAAGGCACAGCCAGAAGTAAAGAATTACTGGCTGGCTCTGTCTCAGCCTCTCCAGGATGCCCCACCCTTCCTCATACAAGGAAGAGGCAGTCTAGCTCATACCTGAACCTGGTCAGCAAGGTGACCTCAGCACTGTCATCCCTCTTCCCTACTCCCTCAAAGGTGCCACTGTGTCCCCAAAAGAGAGAGGACCGAATGCCCAAGGGACCTGACCAGCCCTGAGCTTCCATCCCCACTTTGAACCCTGTTCAGGAAGGAGTCTGTCTTCCAGGACCTACCTTATGTCTGCTTATGAGTATGCAAGGTCACTGAGTTCAGGGTCTCCCCAGAACTCAGAATGCAAGTCCCCTTCCCAGGATGCATTTGATTCTACCCTTTCATCTCCTAAATACAGTAGTGGCTCATCATGAAGCTAAGAGCCTGGGAAGTCAGGAGGAGAGAGGCCAGTGGGCATGAGGTAGAGCTGCATGGGATCTGCCTGGGTGCCCATCACCCTCAGCGCTCCTCTCCTGCTTTTGTCCCTGCAGGTCTAACTGGCTGAAGCCATGCTGTGGGAAGAGAGCAGCCGTGTGGCAGGTATTTTTGCTCAGTGCAAGTCTCAACAGTTTCCTGGTAGCCTGTGTAATATTGGTGGTGATTCTCCTGACTCTGGAACTTCTAATAGATATAAAGCTTCTCCAGTGTGAGTAGCAAGAGAGATACCTATGCGAATACGTATGATGTCGATATTCACTGTGCATCTATCCTCAACCATCAGGGGTCCCCAACAGGCAGGCTGCAAGGGGCCCCCCACCTGATGCCATGGCTGAGCCACTGGTCCCCTGATTCATGGGGATGGATGGCCATTGGGGAGGGACTCATCTGGCAGCTCCTCTGTCACCCAGAATCAGCATCCCCTTTCTGCCCAATGTGGCCTCTTCACTTTCCTCCCCCTGTATACCATAAGCAGAAACTGATGAGATAAAAAAAAAAATGTTGGGGACCCCTGTGCACATTTTTTTACTGTTCCCACTTGGAATTTTCCAGATTGGAATTTTTTGTAGCTTAAAGGGTACTCCCATGTGTAGACACATGGCCTTACCATAATGAATGATGACAGCAACCACAAAGCTGCTAAGAGCCTTTGTCTATACACCAGCTATAAGTTGGCAGTGTTATTTACATACATTGCCATAGTTTTTGCTTTTCAACACATTTGTCCCACCAGCTGCCCTGCATGATGGCAGGATTGTACAGTCCCATTTACTAGACAGAGCAAATTGAGGTTAGAGCTGGAGACGTGCCCTATGTCACAGGAATTGGAGGGAAGCTTCCAGCCACCAGTCTATGTATCTGCTTGGCCAGTTCTCTCACATTGATGGTATTCTTGGGGTTCATCCCAGTTCCATGTTTATGGGAGCCAGATGTGTGTGGCAGCAGGAAGCTTGTCGACTGCCTCTTCTACCCAAGTTGTCTCTTGGAAGTATAGCTGTGAGAAGGGAAGGCCCATCCTGTCACCTCCCTTACTGACCTGTTCAGTGCTACGGGGGCTGGGGACCAAGGGTCTCTGGAGGAGTGAGTGGTTCTACTCCCCCAGCTCCTTGACTAGGAAGTGGAGCATTCAGGTGCAGACTTTTTTAAAAGTGTCATTATTGGCTCCAGAGAGATTTCCTTTCCTGCCGTTGTCAAAATCCAGAACTATAGATTCTGCCACCCCCAAGCCCATGTGGTTACCATGGGCTCATATGCTCCAGCACCCTGATTCCTCTTCAGGGTCCTCCATGCTCGGGGGCTGTGAGGCATCCCCCCAAGTCACACCACCTCCTGGTTCTCCAGGAGAGGGTGACAGCAGACACAGAATTGCTTTTGTCTGATAAACCTAGTTGGGTTTTATGCGGCTGAGGACCCCTTGGTTCCAATTAAAATATCTTCCAGCATAAAGTGACCGGTACTGGTTTTATACTCAACCTGTCTTCAATTAAGCCATGCTGTAGACTTTCCCTCCCACTCGTCCTTACTGTCTCCTTTTTATGAGGTCTGACCATAACGGGGCCTTTCTTCCCTTACGGTGGATTGCCGTCGGGGTCCTTGGCCACTCAGGTTGTGACAGCCATCGAGTAGAACTAAGAACCCAGCCGACGCTGGAATTTTGCTTAAAATTAAGTATCGAGGAGATTGATTTTGGTGGGAGATCCAATAGCAGCTCATAAAAGGCATCTTAAATTCCATAAAACGCACAATCAGAGATTTATTGCTCTTCTAAAGCAAACCATAAAAAAAGGCACAGGAATTCATTTGAGAAATAATGGGGAGAGATTTTATGTTTTCAGAATCATCCGGAGGTCTTTGCGGAGTCACCCAAGCCTCCGCCCCTTGGTTCCTGCTGGTATTCATGGGGCTCAGGGTGGGAGGGATCCCTAGCATCTCTGGGGCTCCTTCTCCAAGGGTCAGTGGGGCCCAAAGCCAAGGGGCCCCAGCCTCCCCCAGCTTGAATTCACTTGAAGGCCTGGGTTTCACCCAGCCCTGGGACTGCATGTCCCAGAATGCAGGGAAAGGCTCCAGATTCTTCTTATGGACGGCCCTGGGCATTCTGAGGAGCAGCCCCAGCAAGCTCGCTAGGGAGACAGCTCAGGTCATTTTGAAGCGGCACCCCTGTCCCCGCCCCAGCATGCCCTCCAATCTCTGTGCTCTGGGGAGCACCCTTCCCCTCAAAGCTCACCCAGCTTTCTTCCTGGCCCCATCACCCTGCTTTGGCCTCCTTGCTGGGAAACTGCCCTGCTAGGGATCAATTAAAAAGGCCTAGCAGAGACAGTTTACAAGTCCCAGCACGGCTGGAATGAGGTGAGGTGGGCACTGGCAGAAGCCAACAGCACCCTCATTCCTGCTGGAGGCCTGAAAGGGAGGGGCATCCTAGACTACCCAGCCTCAGCCTTGCCATGGTCACCCCACTTCCTGCTCCCCTTTCCAGGCTCCTCCAGTCATCTCCAGTACACCCTTGGGTACTGCTGTCTCTACCACTCAGTTCTTGGGATAAGAAATCAGGACAAGCTGCCCTGGAGCCCACTGGTCACATGCAGCACTTGGGGTGACTGAGTTGTGGGGTGGAGCTCCTCAGGCCTCACTGAGACTGCTTGGCATGAGTCCCCTCCTGTCCTACAGGCCCAAGCTTTGCTACAAGAATGAATAGCACCACTAAACACAAGCCTGTCACCACCTCCTTGCAGACAGTTAGGGCTGCCCTGTTGTCTGACCCACTGTCACCCAGGCTTACTACTCCCACATCAGAGTGTCCCAGAGGTCTGCTCAGTACCCACACGTCCAGTTCCTTACTCCTAAAGCCAGCCCTTGCTGTTCTTTGCAGTTTCCAGTGCATTGCAGTTTGCCGGCGTCATTCACTGGGTCAGCCTGGTCATCCTCTCGGTGTTCTTCTCAGAGGTAGGTGAGGGCTCAGGCTGTGAGCCCCACAGGGCGGTTCCCGACGGGAAGCCAAGCTTTGCTTCCTACACATGTCTTGGTGGCAGGGCTTCTGCTGGCCCCTGTGCTGCAGGCAGTACTGCCATTGGAATTGCTCGGGGAGGAGCTGGGCCTTTCCTGCTGCAAGGTTGATTCTGAGCAGGGTCACTTGCTAAGAGGAGACCCAGAGGATAAGCAGATGGGATCTGGGTGAGGGTGGCCATGGCACTGTGAGGGGAGACTGAGTGTGACTTTGAGGAGCAGGAGTGGTTGGTGCCCAGCAAGGAGCAAACAGCAGGTGAGGCTGAAGCCCAGGGAGCTGAAGGAGAGAAGCAGTGAGAGTTCAGTGGCCTGACCCACAGGACCAAGGAGGCAGAGGGCAGAGGATGTGCTCTTGGGGCTGGGCAGAGGGGACAGGTGAGGCCGAGATGTTCCCTGGGGTGGGGTGGGCAGAGGGTGTGTTTCCCAAGTGGTAACCTAGGACGTGGATGTCTTGCACATCATAGAAGCTAGCTAGAGGCTCCCAGCCCTCCTGTGGGCAGCTCCTGCTGATCTATAGGTCTGCTGGCCCTCTCCCTACAAATAGAGGAGAGGATTGGGCTTGGAGCCTGGAGCTCAGAATTTTGAATGTGGAATAGAGCAGGCATTCTAGAATATTGCCTTCCTGGGCCCTGCTTCCTGACCCCTTGAAGTTGGCTATCCTGGGCCTGGGGTTCAGGCAGTAGGAACATGTCCCACATTGTCCTCTGGGAAGCTCCTCAACCAGCTTGCTGCCCCCAAAGCAATGTGCCTGCTCCTGGCCTGATGCCCCCATGGGGTCCTGCTCTCCCGCACCCGTCTCTGCACCCTGGGATCTCATTCCACAGACTCAGGGTCTGGGCCAGATGGCTCTGGTGTGCAAACCTTGGAAAATGCACAGTGCGTCTGTGGCTGCCAACAAAAATGTTTAATCAGTTGCTGCAGTTCTTTCCCCCCATCCCTCTGCTTTGGTTTTATTGGCTTTGGCAGAATTTATTACCCAGCGTTAATTTGGCATCCCCTTCCTGTCACTGCCGGAGACAAACCACCTGAAACAGTTGAGGCCCTGTGCACAGGAATCACAGACAGTGCCCCTCACGCATCCCCCGACATGGGGAAGGGCCTGGAGCTCCCCGCAGGCTCAGCTAGAGAGCTGGGCACAGGAGCTGGGGAGAAGGGCAGGGCCTTATGGAGAAGGCAAAAGTGAGCTGGATCCTGGCATGAGCAGCAGGCATCCCTGCCTCTGCCAGTGCCCAGGCCACTGTGAACAAGGAGCACAGTGAGCTCAGGGCCTGGCAGCCTCACCAGCACCAGGAGGACCAAGCCCCAGTGTCCCCACTCCTAGGATTTGGAAATGTATGAGCTGCTTGTGCTGCTCACAGTGATGGGGACACTGCCAGCAGGAAGTGCAGGGGCCAGCACCCCTCGGCAGGCATCATGCCACAGGGGACCTTGTAAAACCACCCCACAGAGGGGCGCAGCGTGGGTTGCACAGCCAGTTACAGCCCCTGCTTGACTCAGCTCTGCCTCCTCATCCCTGATTTCCTGCTGTGGGCCTGAAGCCAGCAGCTCAGGAGAAGGGAGCATCTGGGAAAGACCAAGACCAGAGCCAGGAATGGAGAAAGCAGGTTTGACTGTGGCTCCAGAACGACCAGCCTCCCTCCTCACCTGGGGATGTGGAGGTTGCTGTTCCGATCCAGGCCCTTCTTTTGCTGGTGCCTGCTCCACTAAGTGGCCGAGAGCCAGGCTTGGTTGGTCCCTTCTTGGGCCTAGTGAGCCGCTGTGTTTTGGCATCATCCAGGAAGTCACTTCCCAGAGCCCCCTGCTGCCCCAGAGCCCTTGCTCTGGCCCTGAGCAGTGTTCTACACCCTATCAGCAGAGCCTTGGGACAGCCTCGGGTGCAGGACAGGTTGGGAAACAGAGGCATAGAGCATGTAAAAAGCCCCCAAAGTTCTATGGGAACTTCAGAGGAAGCTGGATGTGACCCTCACCCATCCCAGAGCTGTGCAGGCAGCTGAGGGAAGAAAGCTGCTGTGTGTCCAGCCCCAGAGCACAGTGCTGGGTCCACAGGGAGGGAGAGGCTGGCTTGGGCTCCAGCTGGCCACTGTGGTAGACACGGGCACTTCTCAGAGCAGCCAGGCTGTGCTTCTTGGCCAGCAGGGTCCACAGTGAGAGTGGGTACTACAGAGGCCTCGGCCCTCCTGTGCTTGATCAGGCGGGGTCCCACCCTGATATGTGGCCTGCAGCCCCAGAGCAAGCAGAGCTGTGGGATCCGAGGACAAGTTGAAAACAGTTGCAAAGTGCACCACCCCTTGCAGAGACCCAGCCTAACTGGCCACTTGGAACTGGAGCCAGGGCCACCAGAACTCTGGAACCTCCTGGCTGAGGCTGGGTCACCTCATGGCAGGGCCCACTAGGACAGGCCCTGGGGTGGCATCCCCCACTGTGGAATGTGGAACTGCTCAGGCCACTGGCTGTTCCTTAAAGAGGAGGAGACAGTTGGCCTATATGGGATCCTCAGGGTGTGGCATGTCCTTCAGGAGCCCTGGGAGCCACCTCAAAGGGGAGGTGAGGGCCTGGCACCGTACTTTATGCTCTCAAAGATGAGGATGAGCTGGCTTCCATGCAGTGCTTGCCTGAGGGAGCCAGCTTGACCACCCGAGTGGTCAAACTGTACAATCTTGGGCAGTCACTTGTACAATCTTGGGCAGTCACTGCTCCTCTCTGTGCCTTCCTTCCCTATGGGCTTCAGGAGAGATCCCCCAACCCCTACCCTCCAAATTTCAGAGTGCATAAGAGAATTGAGTCCCAGATAAGCCCTCCATCGGGGGACGGAGGCTTCCCTGTTACCCTGCAGGCTGAGCCTGAAGACTGGGAAGACAGAGATGGGTCAGGATTCACAGGGTCAGCCTTGCCGAGCAGGCTCCAGGTCCTCAGCCTGTGCTACCTGCCTCCAGGGGGCTGGCATCAGAGCCAGCCTGCAGTGACACTGCCAGAAGCTTCTCCTTGACTGGACCCAGGAGCGTGCGCAGAAGTTATTTGAAAACGAGTGTCAAGGTGTAAAGTGGTGGAGATGGCGGAGAGGATTCAGGGAACCCCACAGTTGATTTATTATAACTGTTTCCTAGACACTGCAGGACGTGCCTGGTTTCCAAAAGTCAATGTTCCAGCAGGGGTGTGTCCTGGATGGGGCACCCCAGCTCCCTAACACAGAGGGGGCACAAGTGGGACCAATATACCAGCCCTGGGCCCTTACTCTGAAGGGCCCAAGCTCAGGCTATGGCCTGCGAGGACAGTCCCCCCGGCCACCACGTCCTCGTCTTCCTTAGCCCACACCTATGCTCACCGGGGCTGTGCTGGGTGAATGAACCTTCCCCACAGTTTTTAAGGCTTTTCCATCTTTCACTTGCACACACCACTCACTTTCTCCACCTGCTCCCTGTCCTTTGTCTGGGAGAGGCTGTGCGTCTGGTCGAACTTTCTCTGCCACTTTGGAGCAGAGAAATTTCAATGTAGTTTGCATGTCCTTGCCTTGCCTTCAATGGACTTTCAAATTTTGAAGCTTAATGTTACTAATATATTTTATACTGTGAAACCCGGCTAGAAATGGCTTTGGTGGTGCTCGGCAACACTGTTTTATACACTAATTCTAAATTAATCTATATTGACATCCTTGGACTGATTTACTGACATTTTAAAACCATCACCATTTTTTATTCTAAAAGGCAAGACACGGCCTTGGCATCATCAGCTTATTTGAGAACAGTATATGCGTTTGTCAGATGGGGATGGGACAGTCACACCAAAGCCACGGGGTGCTGGCATCCAGCTGACTTTGGGAAGAGCTGAATTAATGCTGTTTCCCTAGTATGTTTTTAATAAATCAAAACATTATGTCAATGAACTTGGGGACACACTAGTAAGGAGAACAAGACCATGAACATTACCATAGAAAAGATTCAGAGTTGAGGGTTTTTCTGTGAATGCACTCGAGCCCTAAATTACTGCAGTGTGATGGGTGTTTGTTGGGCTGTTAGGGGACAGTTACTTTCCTGCTCAGATCCCATGCAGTGTCACATGTGGGAAACTCAAAGCCACACAACACCAGGCAGCACAGTGAGGTCCCAAAGCAGTAGCCTTGGGGAGATGGCAGGGAGACTTGCGGGCCACTCTGGGGACAAGTCTTATGTCTGCAGTCCTCAGGCATCCTGGGCAACCAGCATAGGGCACAGCTGGGATTTGACTTGCCCAAGGTCACCCAGCCAGTCCAGGACTGAGCTGTATGTAACCCACGGGCCTCTCAGGCCCAACCCAGACCTCTCCCCGCCTGGCTGCTTTCCTACAGCTTACTGTGGGCTGCCAATTCAGAGACTGCGAGGCCATAGAGGGGCTGCCAGGCAGCCCACATTCCTCTCAGAGAGATCATCACTGCCTGCCACCAGGCCCTTCCTCCTGGTCCTTCGTGGAAGTCAGGCAAGTCTTTTAAGGAGAAGAGTGATGTCACCAGCCAGGTCACTTCTGGCATCTAAGTGTGGGTAGGTGGTGACCCAAGGGCTCTGCAGTGTCCCTGAGCTCAGAAGGTGGTCCCCAGGGACAGGGTCACTGTTGGGTATGAAACTGTTGTGATGGCTCAGGGAAGGACCATAAACAAACGCAGTAGTGTCAGAGGAGACTGGTCTTCTAGAATCTTCAGTGGAGAGACATCCTTCTAGTGAGGAAGGCACTCCTGGAGGCCATGGTGCTGAGGGATTTCTCTATGCATGCATTTGTCACTGTCACCAGTGTCACCATGCAGTGTCTACAGCATGCTAGGGACTAGGGATAAGAAGGAGTGGTCAGACAGTGTCCTGCAGGCCCCAGAAACCAGGGTATGGAGCTGGGTGGGAACTTGAAGTCCACACAGATCCAAGCAAAGGGCACCCCCTGAGCCTGAGTAATAGGGAAGGCCCCACAGAAGTGAGCTAGGGACAGAAGTACAAGATGGGACAGTGTCCTGCTAGAGCACACAGGCCATCCTGCTGTAACAAAACCCTAAGGGCAGGAGCTTAAAATGGGAGAGTTAATGAATGTCACAGGAGGACAGGTTTCAGAGTTGGCAACTAACAGGATGCTGTATCCTTCTCAGCCCTCCCCAGTTAGAGATGTCTTGGGACTGCTCACACACAGTGAGCCTCTGGGGAAAAGAAAGCAGGAAAAATAGCAGAGCCCATGGGTACAACCTGGGCATTGGCCCAAGCGTCATCCTGTGGTTGCTCTGGGGTGCAAGGAAGGCTGGGAAATGTAGTCTTCAGCTGGGTGGCCATGCCGTAGAACAGAAGAGAGGCATCAGCTGTTGGCCTTCACCATATGCAGAGACAAAGGAGAGGAGTTTGAGTGTTTGAAGATCTGTAATTTTGTGTCATGAGGGAAGAGGTGAATGGCAGTGTTGGAGAGGAAAGCATGGTCCTGAGGATCCCTTTCTGGGGTTGGATGTGAAGGACTTTGAGTAAAGCTGGCCTGGCACAGAGGTAGGTCAAGAGGCCTGGAGCTGGACACCCATGGAGGGGACGAGGAAAGCACTGGGCTGAGGAGCGTGTTACTATGTGGCTGAGCAGGGACTCTTCGCTGCTTAGGGGACGAGGGCGACACTGGAAACCAGTAAGCTCTTCTTCTCTCCTCAGACTGTCCTGAGGATTGTGGCACTGGGAATCTGGGACTACATCGAAAACAAAGTAGAGGTAAGGATCCAGGTTCCACCCACCCCCTAACCGCTGGCCAGATGTCCTGGGAGCTGGCAGACATCACTGTCACGCCCATCCCAAGGTGAAACCCATCCCCAAGCCAGCCCTTTCCACTCTGCCCCCATCCCAGGCCTGACAGCCATATGTGGTAGAGGGAAGTGGGGAAGGGTTACCCTGGCCTGGTTTCTAGCCAGAGGGTGCTCTAAGAAATTCTCCTTGAGGGGGCTGGGGAGATGGCTCAGTGGAATAAGCACTTCCCTGGCAAGCGCAAGGGCCCGAGTTCAATCCCAGGTTCCTCAAAAAAAAAAAAAACAACCAAAAAACTTTGCTGGTCATATTTGGGGCTGGTGAGATGGCTTAGTGGTCTAAAGCACCTACTTAGGACAAGTTTAGCAAGCACAGGGACCGCGGTTCAATCTCCCAGCACCACATGCCAGCCCGCCCCGCCCCCTGGTGGGCTGAGCTGGCCACACACACACACACACACACACACACACAAATAAATAAAATTTTTAAAAAAAAAAAATTCTCCTTGAAGTTCCACACCATTTTTCAATATATTCTTGGGCTGGGGATGTAACTTGGTGGTAGAACAAGTGCTTAGCCCACAAAGCCCTGGCTTCTATCTCTAACATTGGGAAAAAAAAAAAGAAAAGAAAAGAAAAGAAAAGAAAGAAAAAAAAAAGGTTTTCTGAACTCAATATGAAAAGTTGTTGAGATTCGTTTAAAAACAAATAGATCCACTCTGATATGATGCAGCGAGCTGTGAGGGAGCTGAGCAGGGAAACTGTAGCCGTGTTTCTCAGGCTGGGCCTGCGCTCTGCTCTGCTGGAAGGAGCTGATGGTGGTGGGCAGGGCCAAGGCACGCTGGCCTCTGTGATGTCTATAGTTCTGCATGCACAGGCAAGACTCATTGTCCAGGGCCCAGAATTTCACTGTCAGTCAGAATGTCACTGTGCAGTCAGGCCCCCTGCCCTGTCTCTGTGGGGTTGGGGGCTATGCTGTTCAAGGTGGCACACAAGCCCCAGATGCCTGCTACCCACAGGGAGCAAGCCCTGAGCCCAATGCCAGCCCAGCCCTGGCTCTCTCTGGTCCTAGAATTCTGAACACCCCTCATCCCACAGGTGTTTGATGGGGCAGTGATCATCCTGTCCTTAGCCCCTATGGTGGCATCCACTGTGGCCAACGGACCCCGGAGCCCCTGGGATGCCATCAGCCTTATCATCATGCTCCGGATCTGGCGGGTGAAAAGAGTGATTGATGGTGAGTGGCCTGGGGGTCCTTGGGGTGGCAAGGGCTATGGTAGCAGCCGCGACCAGGGGTTGGGGACGTGAGTGAGACTCTGAACGAGGAAAGCCAGGCCCGGCCCCGCCTGTCCAACCTGTCCAGCCCCAATAACTCCAAGCTTTTCTTTCCCTTTGCAAAAGCCTATCCAGTGTGCAAGGCAGATTGACTGAGAGCAGAAGGGCCCAGAGCCACCATGTGCCCTCCCCTTGTCTGAATCCTACATTAAATGATAGCCCTGTGGCCCAAGTGTCTTCCGCAGTGCTTGCTCAGGGAGGGCCAGGCAGGCTGCGGGTACCAGGTACATCCCCTGAAGCAGCTTCCCCCTGTGCCCAGCCCATACCTCAACCTGGAGACTCAGAGCATTGGTCTTGTTTCTGCCTAGCACTTTGCCACTCAGTCTTCATTCAGGATTGTGGAACCATTGTGTGCTGGGCTCCAGCTCTGTCTGGAGGACCATCTATCCTATTCCCTTTGACAGACTGGGAAACTGAGGCCAGGACAGCTAAGGACAGCTAAGGTCACACTGCAGATGAGTGACCAGCAGTCCAGGCTCCTCCCGCCAGCTGTGCACAGCCACACCCCTCACTAATGGGCTTTGACAGCCTGGTGCAGCCCCTTCCCCGCTGCACCCCTGCCGGGAGCCTTACCATGAAGACTGCGGTGAGCAGGCAGGTGTCCCTCAGGAGTGTGAGCCAAGCCATTGGGCCTCCAGACAGGTCAGGCCGCGCTGCCCTCAAGTCCACATGAACTAAGGAGGCTGGGTCTCCCCTCTGTGTGAGGGGATTGATCAGGATGGGCTAGGTGGCCTGAGGGGAACAGGCACTCTGGGAGAGCCCATCATTTTGAGGGCGAGACTCACTCTGAGGTTTCTAAGGAGCCCCTAGAGGCTGAGCCTGGGAACTGCCACACACAGCAGGATGCTGCTGCCTGGGAGATTTCAGGAGCCCCCACACTCACAGTCCAGGTTCTCTTCCACGCCTCACCATGCACATGTCAGCTATAGTTAGGATTCTTAAAGCAGCCGCTTAATTCTCTCACATGAGCAGCAGCGGCAGCAGCAGGTGGTAATATGGCATAGCTCCAGTGGGTAGGATCCCTGTCCTGCTGCTGTGTCACTGTAAACCAGTGATGGTGAGCCTTTCAGAGACTAGTGCCCAAACTGCAACCTAAAACCCACTTGTGTATCACAGAGTGCCAACATTGCTGTTAGATGTGAATGTTGAGGTTTTATTTTTAAAAAATACAACTCATACATTAACATATTTTGTCTTCAAAGAAAAACAATATGTGTGCCATAGGTTCACCACCACTGCTGTAGACTCATGTCCTACTTTTCAGTGTCACCTCATGGTCTAAGATGGCTGCTCCAGTGCCAGCCATCACATCTTCAATGTGAGGAGGAGGAGAAAGGAAGATGGTGAAGAACAAGAGGACAGTCCCAGTTGCCTGCCATTTGTCTGTCTGCCTGTCTGTCATCCATCTATGTGGAGAAGCAGCTTGTTTTGATAGGTTATCTCCAGAAACTGAAAGAACTGTGCATTGTAGTTCCTCCCTGTGCCTCAGGGACCTCACAGTTCTCTGTCTAGGAAGGTGATAGCCACTGCCCTTTGCTCTTCCAAGGCCCCAGTCTTTCCACCTCCTCATGGAGCCTAACATGGAAACTCAGTCGCAGTACTGATTTCTCCCCTGGTGATAGTTGCTCAGATACTTATTAACAGTGAGAGACAGAGGAGTTGGTGGAGGGGAGTTAGATGAGTATATAGGTGATGCACAGGAAAACAGGAACGTGTCTTATCCAAGGTCCCTCTGTCCCGTCCCAGTGTCCTTCATTGGCTTCATTTCTCTTTGTGTTGGATCATGCTGTTTGGAAGCCACTTCCAGCCCCAGAGCCATGGGTCTAAGATGGCTCCCACAGTGCCGACCATCACATCCCAAGCCCAATGGTAGCCGCAGAAGTGACTGGGGAAGCCATTATTCCAGGCAGCTGGAATGTGAGATGCAACAGTTCCAACTCAGGTGCACTCCTGGCCTGTAAAGGTCTGTGGGGATCGGTTAGGCAGGTGCTGCCACCTGGTTCATCTTGGCTGTCTCTGGCCAGCTCAGGAGCTGTAGTTCGCAGAGCAGCAGTGGGGTGTGTCACAGGTATGCTGCGCCTGAGGTCAGCTCATATTTGACATGGTCCTGCTGCAGTTTCCATGCAGCCAGAACCCTTCCTAGTCCAACTCCAGTCTCACCCTCTCCTTGCCTCCCACAGCCTGGTAAGGACCCAGGGTAGGGATGTCCCCTGGAGCTCAGGGTCCAGCCCCAGTCTCTGTGTCAGACTGGCATACAAGGCCACCTTGTCCTTAATATCTTCCTTGAGATTACTTCATGTGCTCTGAAATCCACTCATTTACAGTGCTCACTTCAGTGAGTTCTAGTACATTAATAGAGTTGTGCAGCCAGCACTAGACCTAAGGGCAGAGCGCTGTCAGCTCCCAGGAGATACCCTGGAGCTCGCCAGCATCTCTTCTTGTCCCCTGCTCCAGGCTGGATCCAGTCCACTTCCCACCTCTGCAGAGCAGCCCATGGTGGGTCTGCCCTGTAGACAGAATTGCACCACCCAGGGGGTTTGGGGTCTGGCTTCTTGCACTCATTGCAGTGTGCTCAGGGCCCACCTGTGTCACCCGTGCATCTGTCCCTCAAATGCTGTTAGAGTGTGTGCGTGCTCCCTCGGCATGTGTTCCTCTGTTCCCTCTGTGGTGAGAGGAGATTTGGGCTGTCTCCACCCCGGGGCTGTGTTTTCAGTCCTCTCAGGCACTTAGGCATAGGACTGCTGCACTGCGGCCACACAGGTTTCTATGCTGAGGGGCTGCCAAGCTGCTCTCCATCTTGGCCACATGCCAGCAACATGTGACAGTCCCCACCACCACACCTTACTGCCCTGATTCCTCTAAGGCAGGTGCCATGGTCCTCTGTGCTACACTCACTGGCCAGGTTGTGTCCCCTGCCACTCGTGGCTGTAAAGGAGGCTGTAGGGCAGTCATTACCTGGGAAGGTGTGACAACAGCTGACATTAAGTCCCTGCAAGTAAGTTCTCCCCAGCAGCCTGAGTTCAACTGTAGCTCCTTGTGCTTTCCCATGCCGCCAAGTGTCTGGCCACCCTATCCCCATCCCCAGGGAACCTCGCACAGGGGCTGCCTGTGCCTCATGGCTATCTGTCTTCCAGCGTACGTGCTGCCGGTGAAGGTAGAGATGGAGATGGTCATCCAGCAGTATGAGAAGGCCAAAGTCATGCAGGACGAGCAGCTGGAGAGGCTGACGCAGATTTGCCAGGAGCAGGGGGTAGGTGACATGCAGTGCAGCTCTGCTGCCCATTCTGAGCAGCCCAGTGGGGACACTGGGATTCCCAGAACCCAGGACACCAGCACACAGGGGCACGAGGCCAGGGTGCCCCAGGCGTAGTCCTTGTCATTCCGGCTGAGTTGCCATGTCATCTGTCTATTCTCTGGCACTCACAGGGGCACAGTCCCCAAGAAGGCACAGATCTGTCTGCTGAGGGCTGTGGAGCACCACTGTGCCCATCAACACCAGGCCACACTTGTCTGGGGTTTGTCCGGCACAGAGGCCAGGGTGCAGGCTCTTGACAGGGCCCTGACCTGAGCAGTGTGGTGCCAGAGGCCAGGCCTGTGCCCCTGGGGTGGGCGGCAGGAGGGCTGGAGGGGCTGCACAGGGCCCTGGCTGGCCTCATCTGGGGAAGAAACCATGCTGGAAGTCGGGAGGGAGGTGTCAACTCCAGTGTGAGCTTTCGTTCTTCCTGACTACACTGAAGGACAGGCAGGAGAGGGCAGGGGACCGGAGAGACTTAGCAACCACTGGGCTGAAGGATTGGGATTGTGCAGAGGGGACTGTCAAGGCCAGAACAGAACACAGCTCTGGGTGGCATCCAGAATCCGGCTAGGGGCTGGGGTGGATCCTGATGCACCTTGACATAGGAAAACAAACGCACTGCCTGTGCAGGGAGCAAGAGAAGGCTGCTGCCGCCTCGCCTCTGTGCACCTCCTTGACCGGCAGGGGATGCGCCAACCCTGCCTCTTGCCTCCTGTCAGCAGTACACATGTCAGGTGACCAAGGAGGAAATGCTAGTGGCAGGCCCATCCCCATGTCTCCACAGTGACCCCATCCTGATACCCTCAGTCGCTGCCCACATGTGGCTACCTTCCCCGGGGGCCAGGCCAGAGGAGGGCTGCTGTGCTTCTGCACAGGAAAGAGCCAATAAATACAGACTGATCCCTCTTGCTAGTGACATCTGGAAAAGAGGTGTACACAAACCAACCATCCTGATTCAAAAACCACCTGAAGCCTGTCATCCCCGTTAAGACAGCAGAAAGCTTGGGGTGGGCTGGGTCCCCGGGGGGGGGCTGCTGAGGAGGCCTGACCTCAGGCCTCTGCAGGGAAACCAGAGAGCTGCTGTCCAGAGCTGACACCAGATTTGTGAGTCACCTGGGCATGTGGGAGGGCTGGCCAGATCCCGCTGGAGAGCAGCCCAGGATGGTAATGGACCTTAAGGACAATAGGGCCCAAGCCAGCCCTGCCGCTTGTGCTTTGGGACCTCTGTGTCCTCAGTCTTGCTCATCTGGAAATGGAATGATAACAAAACCCTGGCAGGACCAGGTGGGGCTGCTGTACGTAAAACATAGCAGGTGATAAACCCTGTCATCAGGTGTTCATCTGTCCTGCCCACCAGGCCCACATGACACCTGCCTGGCCCATATACCCATGGTGGAGACTCACCCAAGAGCACAGGGCATTCCAGGGCTCTCGGAGCCTGGGCTGGATCCAGGTGTCTTTCCTGGTGGAGGCAGTGTTTGGTGTTGGTCAGGTTTTCCCTGTAACTGCTGCTTAGAGAGGTTAAGTTGCCTCTTCGGCAGCTGTGCAGACTCCTCTTAGCTGACATGTTTGCCAGTTGACATGAACATCTTGGACATTTCGTCTTCTGTGTCACCTGACAGACGCTGCTTGCCAACAGCCATACCCGTGGTGACCAGAACACCTCACACTGCAGAGGAAAGGCCCCTAGAGGTCATCTGCCTGAGCCAGGATTGGCCAAGGGGGCATTGTAGGCCCAGAGAAGGGGAGTGGTGTGCCCAATGCCACAGAGCAGCTTGGAAGTTAGGAGGGCAGTGGGGTCTCCTGCAGGACACCTAGGGCCACATGGCTCTTCTGTCCGGAAGGGAGATGGGATTCACTGCTTCTCATTTCCATGCTCTCCCCTGATCCCTGTGCACAGCCCCAAGATTACTACCTCCAAGGGACACAGAGAGGGAGGGCCAGGGAGGGAGGATGTCTCCCCTGTTAGTCCAGCCTCCCCTAGGCCCTGGCCACCCTATGCAATCTCTATCCATTCTGCCCGCTGCCCTGTAAGACAGGAAGCCTCAGGTCCCAAATCTCATTCTGCATCTGGAACTTCCTCCCTCTCAGATTTCTTTTGTTCTCTGTGTGGATCTCAGCCAGAACTTCCCTAAGAGATCATCACGCTGGTTGTAGCTGTCCTTCAGTCGGTCTGTTTCCCTACCTGCCTGCCCTGCTTCCTGCCTCTCCCTCCATGTCTCTGTCTCTCTGTCTCTGTCTCTGTCTTACTGTCTTTGTCTCTCACTTTCTCTGTCTGTGTTTCTCACTGTCTCTGTCTGTCTGTCTGTCTGTCTGTCTGTCTGTCTGTCTGTCTCTGTCTCTCTGTCTTTGTCTCTGTCTCTGTCTGTCTGTCTGTCTGTCTGTGTCTTTCTCTCTGTACTGGCTGCTCCACAAACGAGAGTTATTCGGACATACTGGTTAATTCAGTGCAACATCCTGTTATCCTAACTCATCTTGGAAATCCACTCAGGAGATTTATGTGGGTCCAGGCCCAGGATCTTGTTCTACTGCTGGGTGTCTGGACTTCCTGCCCTTTGCCCTCTAAGCATTAATAGCGTTAGGTCCCAAATCATGTGATCAGAATGGATCTGCTATGGAATTTCGTTTCTCTTCTGAATCCCACAGGAAGCACAGAGGGAAGTTGAGTTCTCCATCATCAGTACCCTTTACCCCAAGGCAGTTGGCAAAATCCCAAGGGATGGGATCCCATCTAGGGTATCTTGAAACCCAGCCTCTGGGAGGTCCAGCCTGTGGGAAGGCCAGTAGAACCCAGGAACCCATGGGGTCGGGGGGATTCCCTGACTTGGGAGGTAGCAGCTTTCTCCTTGGAAAAAGGGAGACAAAGCTCTCCTCCTGCAGAGGTTGTGAGGGTCACATTAAACCAAGTAGTACACACCGGGGGCTCTCAGCAGGCAAGGGGAGTGGAGACTGTGAGCTAGTGCCAAGCCTGCACTGCCGTATACTTCAGCTCACTGAGTCTGGTGGTCCCAGCTGGCAGATGAGGGCCCCTCCACAGATGAGAAGGCTGAGGTGTAGAGGGGCTGTTCTTGTCCAGGTTCAGTTTGTCACAAGAGGGCTGGGGACAGACTCAGAACTTCCTTTCCTTTTACCATAACAGGATCTGTGCATGAGGCACAATTGAGGGTGGGAAACTCCAGTAGCAATGTCAGATGACGCCGACCATCTCGGTCACCAAACATGAGAAGAGTGTATTTGTCACACAGCTCATTCCAGGACAGGCTGTGACAGTGCTGCATGGGAGGATGTTGTTGTCCCCAGACTGTTCCCATGGGGTCTTCTTTATTCAGCTAGTGTGCAGGGAAGGGGTGTGGAGAGCTGGGCTCGGGCTATACTGCCAAGCTCCGACATGGTAACGTGGCTTCTGCCATCTCAGTAGCAAGGCTCAGTTGCACAGTAGCCAGGCCAGATGCCACAGGAGCCTTTCCTGTGCCCTAGAAGAGGAAAGGCACCTCCACAATTGTCTAATCCATAAACCAGGCCAATGGACCATGACCTCCTCACCTTCTCCCCATCCCCGTGTGGCAGGAGCAGTCTCCCCACCACATCCTGGGGTGCATCTCCTTGCCTGTTTCCTGGAGAAACAGGCAATAATCTTGACCTCTGCTCACCAGGTGTCTGGAAGAGGAATGTGACAGAGGGTGAGGACTCTGCCCTTGTGCCCTGGTGCTGGGGTCAGAGCAAACCTAGTAGGTAGGAAGCCTTTCACCCACATCCCCAATCTCTATACCCCAAGAGAACATCTATCAGCATTTATACACAAAAATGGCTCACCTTGGAGGCTGGGGGTACAGCTCAGAAATGGGCAACAGGGCAGGTGCGGCAGGAAAACAGTGGGGACAGATTCTGGCTCCAGGATGGTCTCACACTGGGATCCCAGGGAACTGGCTCTTGGCAAAGGCCACAAGTCCCAGGTCAGCCCAGTTGCCTTTGTTACCTGGATTATTCAGGATCTTCCCTGTAGGAAGAGGTTTAAAAAAAAAATTAACATGGGAAGCGATTTGTAAAAGAGCTGATAGTTTTAATGACAAGCCTATTTAGTTGATAAAATTAGCCATCGGAGAAATAACTTATGTTATCCTTTTGCCATAATTTAAATTTATGGCCAACTACCAGCTATCTTCGTAGTGGATGGAAAGGGGCCAAGGGTGGTCTTAGCTTCACCCTGGCCCTAAATCATGAGTTTGCAACTGCCTCTTGATTTTTATTGTTACCAACAATGGTGGAACTAATGGAAATAAACATTGGACGCCATCTCAAAAGCAGCTGGGGTGGAAGGCAGGGCAGTCTGCGTAGACAGCACTAATAGGATGGAGCAGAATTATTGCTATTGCATTAGATACCATCGAGCTCTGGCCCAGGAGTGCATTGATCGGACCGAGACCCGTATCAAGTGGACTCCACACCCAGCCCATTAGAGGCAGAGAAGTGCTGGGTGTGGCCCCAGCCTCCGATGGGCCCAGCCCACTTGGCCCTGCATTAAAAACTGTCTGTAGAAGGGGCCTGATCCACTTCAGTAATGCGCACCTCGGGCTTCCCTGTGGACCCCAGCCCATCTGGTCGGTTATCCGATTAGAAATACTTAGCTAATGACTTGCATTTAGTGAGGCTGTGTCTCCACTTTGAATTCTTTCCCAGCCTGGGATGGACTTTTTTTCCCAATAGGTCAAGTTGGCTGGTGGAAAATTTGCTTCTTTCCATCACTGAAGCCCCCTGTGCCTTCTCCCAGGGAGCCTGGGTGTAGAGTGTCTATTCTGTGGGGACTTCCTCATGTCTTAGTTTATCCATGTTCAACCTGCTCAGGGTGTCAGTGTCTGAGCTTCTGAACTATGAGCTGATGTTTGGGGCCATGATTTCTTTTGTTTTGACTCTAGGGATTGGACCAAGGTCTCCCACATACCCTTGCATGGAACCACACCCCTGGCCTTGAGATTGATGGACTTACTGCTTGTATTAGATTTCTTCATTCTTTTCTGGGGCTTTACGCCTGTGTCAAGCCGACCAACTATGTCATCTCTTATCACTCTTATACCCTATTCTGTTCCCTCGTTCCCCCTCTTCTTTCTTCAGGCTGTAAGTTTTGATATATTTATTGGGCTGTTGAAAAACAGTCTTCTATAATGTCTAATCTGCTGTCACCCCCATCAGTAGAGTACTTAATTTTAAATATTGTATATGAAAGCTCTGAAAGTTTCATTGGATTCCTCTCAGAGATTCTAATTCATTGCTGGAATGCTACATTTATTTTGTCCATCTTTTCCCTTATTTTCCTTTAACACATTAATCATAGTTACTTTGACGTTCTTACATTTTTTTCTTAATTGCAGCAAAATATTTATGTAGGTTAGCTCCTACTGATTGCTTTGTATCTCTATAGTCAATGATTTCTACCTGCTTACTTGCATGAGTGGGTGGTTCACATTCCATGCTAGATGATGCTGATGATCCACTTCGGAAGCTCTGGATTTGGCTTTCTCTAAAGACTTGGTCCCATGAGTAGACATCCCCGCAGGAGGCAGGGGGTGGCATCAAGACGACACCAAGTGTCCCCTGGCATTGGCATCCCCACCCCAGAGACAGCACTGAATCTGTTTCAGACCCAAAATTCAGCAAGGCTGTTTGCCATGCTGGACAACACATCTAAATGATAGACCCAAAGTCAGGGAAGGGAGAGGCAGCAGCTCAGACCCCTGCCTCTCCTGCAGCTCCCCCACCCCATGGGGAGCTCCTGCTCCTTCCTGGCCCTGCAGCCACCAAAGTGCTCTGTGGTGTTTGCTAAGTCATTGTCCACTTAGGTATCACGAAGCCCCTGACAAGATCGTTGGGTTGGAAGCCAGTCATTGGCTGTGTCCCCCGCTTTGCTGCAGAGGCACATGGGGTTCTCACCTCTGCCTGCCCTCTCCCTGCTAAGAGGGCTCCTTCCCCCCCGCCCCAGAACTCAGCTCCCTCTAATCAGCATCGAGCCTCCTGGGACCCCTGGCAGCCCTTCAGATGGCAGCAAGAAGCACGTGTGGCCAGGGTTAGAAGTCAGAGCCAGGTTCTGAGCGCCTCCCTGGAACATCCTGAGAACCCCTGGGCTGCCCCAGCCACGTGATCAGAGCTGAGAGCCAGGTGACCCCGCTGCAGTGCCCCTCTGGTGAGTCACTATTTCTTAGGGTAAGACCTTCATCCAAGTGTTAGGCCACTACACTGCCTCCAGACAGGAAGTTTGTAAAACTGTGTGCACAAAGCAGGCTGTTCTTTTTCTGACTGTGTTTCAGTCCCTGCTCCCTGCCAACAGCCACACTCCTAGGTCCTCCTCTTCCCCACCTGTACTGTCTCCACCCTGGGCCATCCAGTCCAGTCTCTATTCTATGGCTACCATGGTCCTTCAAGCTGTTCCCTGGGCCACCACCCACCACCTCTACCACCCACCCAGCTCTGAGGATTTCCATGGCTTCTTGCTCTTCAGACACCTTGCCATGGCCACATACACTGCCTGTGTGGCCCTGAAGACCCCTCCATCCTTCTTATCTACTGATCCCATCTTGAGTACATTCCATGCCTCCTCTGTACCAGGGCCACCCAGGAATCACCCTCAAGCTGGGGCATGTGTTTTCATGACAAAATACATAACAGAGTTTTCATGTGGCCCCCTGAAGACTCTACCCATCTTCTCAGTAACTGAACAAGTGAGTCAGAGCACATCTTTATCTGGAAACCTGTGTCTGTGTGTGAGCCGTTGTGTGCACATGTGGACTTGGAGCTGGGCGAGTCTCGGCCTCCAGATGTCTGGCCTGAATTCCAGTGGGACTTTCTAGGGCAGCTCTGTATCAATTTCAGGCCATCAATAATGCATCCCTTCAGAGTGGCCCGGGAAGCCATTAGCTGGGCCAGCAGGCCCAGACGCGTGGCCTTAGAGAAAGCAGACCAGGGTGCCCAGGGGAAGTTCAGATCAGCTTGGGCAGGAGGGGGCTCTTCCTCTACAAACTTCCTATCCAGAGGGAGTGGAGTGACCCAACACTCTCAGGCCTCTTAGATGAGCTCAGTGGCCTTGCTCCATGGGCCCTCAAGGACCTAGAGGCTGTGGTACCAAGGAGTGGCATGTACCCTCTCCTCCTCCTGCACAGGAGTCACCCCAGAACAGGCCAGCCTCACTCTCCCACACTTTGAGACCAGTAGCCCCATTAAGTGCTGAGCTGGCAGGGTCCAGGGTCTGAGCCCCGCATGAGATCAGCCTCAGGACTTTGCGTGTGGCTGGGGTTCAGTCTGAGCAGCATCAGATTCAGTCTCTATCTCAGCTTTGGGTCAGGGTTGGGGGGCAGGTTGAGGCTGGAGATAGGCTCAGTCTGAAAAAAAGACTTTTTTTCACTCATTTACCATGGCCTGAGCACCTCCAGGATGCCAGGTGACACCATGGCAAGGTTGCTATCCCGTTCTGTTGGAGGGCAGGCGTGGCACATGTGCCAGTGTTCCTGCCACCAGTGAGAGCCAGCTGCACCCATTGCTCCAGAATGCCCATGACTCCACGTTAGTGGCTTAATGTCAGCCACAGTGGGAATACTGGTCCTGCAGCGATTAGCAGGCACTGGGAAGAACCTGGCTTTTTTCCCTCAGCATACTATCAGTGGTGAAAGGCATGTAGCAAGCCCATAGAGAGTCCTTACTTAAAGTGGGGAAAGAACTACTCATAGTTACCCGATCTCCTTCCCAAATTCCATTTATGACAGTAAAGGGAGGGATAAGTGATAAGAAGCTGTCTCTTGTCCAGTCACCAGAGCTTTCAGGAGGCTTGAGGAAAACAGACAAAGCAGTAGGGAGAGAGAGAGGTTGATTTTCCCCTGAGCATTGCTAGGATGAACACAGGATATGGTGTGAGGCAGGGTGGGATGGCTAAAAGTCCGCTCTCAGCATTCACAAACCTTAAGGCCCTTTCTAAAACCTGCATGGTCAGAAGAGGAGCCCATGTTCAGTGATTGAACTGCAGGGCTGTGCACATGGGTAATGGGTTAGGCAGGAGCCTGCGAGAGATGCAGGGAGCTAGAAGCATGGGTCAGTGAAAGTCCTTCCCCTCATGGTGGTGATGGTGTGACCCTGGACCCCAGACCCTGCTCTACTCTGGCAGCCCCAGGTATGACCCTGACCTGAGCAGTCCCCAGACCACACATGAGACACAGACATCAGCAAAGTGCTAATGCCTGTTTTCCACCTGGTCAGCCCAGCACTAGGAAGTTGTATATTCATCTACTATCTTAAAATAGACATTTTGTAAAATGCATGAAAATACCAGAAAGTAGGAAAAACGGCACAGAATTCAGACACATTGGCGTATGAGGGTCTGTCATAGTTGGGGTCGGGAAAGTCCTGGAGCAGCACAGGAAGTGCCCCAAGACTGCGTGTCTGGTGTCCCTGTGGGGCAGGGGGAAGCCGGGAATGGAGGAGGAGCAGAGCATGTTGGATGGATGGGCAGGACCAGTGAGGAGTGCGGGCTTCCTCCCAAGGCAGTGGTGATGCTGAGCTGTGGGAATGCCCGCAGTGGTCTGAGTTTGGCTTCTGAGAATGACAGTAGGAGACACAAGCTGGCAGCAAAGGTGGGGAGACGTGAAGAAGCACTTGGGCTGGGGCTGCATGGGGGAAAAGACTGGCTGTTGGAGCAAGGGAAAGGCAGAAAGCAAGGCAGACGGCTGTGTATGTGGCTCCAGCTAACAGGAGGTGGACTCCTGTGGTCCCAACATGTTGGGGGGCCCGGAGCACCCAGGTGGACCTAGCTGTTTGCAGCCTCCCTGAGCTGAGTGGCACTGTCCATTAGGCAGCTGGGATAGCGAGTGTGGCATTCAAGGAGAGGTCAGGGCTGAGCGAGCTTCTGGAATCATGGCCGGCAGTAACCAAGGGAGGAGCCCACTCTGACCGCTGTTGCTCTCCCTGCCCTCTGCACCCCTGCACAGAGCAGTGCAACGCCTGTTTGGGGCACTAGGTGGCAGCGAGGGCTTTTCTGAGCTATGGCGAGGCATCCATGTCAAACCCACTCTCGGCCTACACCCAGATCTCTGGGAAAGCTGAGTGTGAGCAGCCGTCTCAGCCATGAACCGAGAGGCATCTGGAAGGCTTTGTAAGAAGCTTTCCCAACAAAAAATAAACCATGTGTAAAAAGTTTGCAGGTTTTTTACAAAGCCCTCAGCAAGCAGCCCAAATCCTCAAAGAAAACAAAGCCAAGGAATGCGCAGGTCTCAGGCCACATGACCAGATGTGGGACCTGAAGTCCAGTCCCCTGAGTGTGTGGCACCAGCGGATTTCTAAGAAGCACAGTGTGCAGGCTTTGGCTACCCAGCCCTCTCCCCGTGATCCCTCCCCACATCCAGAGGCCCCATATCAGACTGAGGTCCCCCATCCCTCCTGCACACTCACCTGTCCCTCTGCCTCTTGCAGTTTGAGATCCGGCAGCTGCGCGCCCACCTGGCACAGCAGGACCTGGACCTGGCAGCGGAGCGGGAGGCTGCCCTACAGGCCCCGCACGTGCTTAGCCAGCCACGAAGCCGCTTCAAGGTGGTGGAGGCTGGTGCGTGGGATGAGGAGACGGCTGCCGAGAGCATTGTGGAGGAGCTCAGGCCCTCACAAGGTGAGTCCAATCTTGCAGTCCAGTGAAGCCCCCAGAGCTCAGGGTTCCTGGTCCTGGACCTGCCATGGCCCCTCTTCTGCCTACAATTGGGGGACCTCAGATTGGGGCCCTCAGGTCTGCTTTGCAGAGTTTAGCGTGAACAATGAGTCTGGAACCCCTGACCCAACTAGAAATGATCTTTGGCCCTTGTGCTTCATTTGTGTGGGGGTCCAGGCTGTGCCTTGTCTGCTCACCCCGGGAGGTGGCCCAGGTAAGCTGCCCAGAAAGCCACCCAATGGCTCATCACTACTGAACCTTAGTGCCAGGCTTCAGACTAGACACTGGGACATTTCTGTTGGACTCTGCATCCCAGGGAGCAAATGACAGGGCCAGGCCTTGGCCAGCCACAGCCCACAGCCTAACTTTTGCAATGGGAGCAAATGGAGACAGGGTATGCAATGGGGGCTATGACCCAGGCAAGACACTCTTCAGAGGGAGAGGTTTCAGATCTGTTCCAAACTGCATGCCCTGCATTGGCATGGAGATTCAGCCTTTCTGGACTGGGATTTTGTCAGCCTTGCCTGTGATGCGGCCAAAACCAAGCCCTCCTGTCAGGCAGGTTAGAGAACTGCATAGGGCCACATGGCCAGGACATGGTGGTACTGGGCCGAGTGGGACCAGAAACTACAGCTTGAACCCATGGTGATGTCCCCTTCAGCTATGTCCCATTGCTAGGGCAGCAGCCACATCCATGTAGGCTTATCAGGTGGGGAGGCTTTGCCTCGCCTCGGTTTCAGTATGGCTTTCTGTGACATGGACTCCACACTGGAGCCCCTTCTGCCTCCCAGGAAGTGTGCAGAGCCAATGGGCCTGAGAAAGCTCTGGAGCTGTGGATGGCTTGGGGGATAAGAGGCTGCTATTCTGATGCCTTGAGAGAGCATCAGATCTAAGAACCATAGAAGCTGGGGCCAGGAGGGGCTGCTGTGCCAGGCCCTGTGCTGCCATGAGAGTCCCTGCTGTGACTGGCAGGAGGCCAGGGTCATAAGTCATCTCCTAAGAGCAGGTGCCTGACCTCTGCCCACAGCCACCTCCTGCAAGGGCTCTGCCCACAGCAAGATTCTTCTGCAGAGGAGTGGCAGCCCAGGCCATCTCCTGCCTCCAGACACTGCTTTCTGGGGACACCGCCTACATGCCATGGCTGCTTCCTAGGGCAAAACTCTCCAGGTCCTTGCTGAGTTCTGATCTCTCTCAGAGCAGCAGCAGCAGCAGCAGCAGCAGCAGCTCCTTCCTTCCTTCCTTCCTTCCTTCCTTCCTTCCTTCCTTCCTTCCTTCCTTCGTTTTTCTTCATTTGGTACAGGGTCTCACTATGCAGCTCAGACTTCTAGTGATCTCTCAGAGGAGTTTCTAAACCAAATGCAATTTTGGGGGGTGAGGGGGCGCTGTAGGCCCAGGGCAGGGAGCCACAGGACTGAGATCCATGCAGTACTGCCCCGGGTCGCTGTCTGTCCCCCATGACTCTGCTGACCCCTGTCTCTACAGCCTGTGCTTAGACTCCTGAGCAGAGCTCGATGCTCCCCTGCTCAGCCTTGGCTGCAGTCCTGCCTCTTCTCTAGGCCAGCTCCAGTCCCACCTAGCCTTGCTTCTTGCATGGATCTTGAAATCACCTGCTCCCTGCACAGATCCTGAAAGTCTATCACTGGTGAGGAACAGAGAGGCCTCTGGGATATCACATGTCCCCTGGTAAGCAGTCATCTCCTGCAGAGCTTACTGCTGGCTTTGGAGGCCCAGACTGGGGCTGTAGATGCCCCACTAAAGTCCTGCTGGAAGTGGGCACAGTGCCACCTGGTCCAGCTTCCCAAGGACAGGAGAACCCAGTCTAGCCTGGTCTTGCCCCCAGTGCCTGGTGCCATTTGCTCTGTGGCTCTGAGCTCTTACAGTTGCCCTGCAGTAGCTTCCTGTCTACCATCACAGTCCCTGGCTGGGAGGTAAAGAGCATGGGTGTTGTCCTCATCCAGTGACCAACAGACACTAGACACCAAGTGCCACATTTGGGCCCACAGGGAGCCATGAGCACAAAGCCAAGCCTTCTGCGCAGCCCCACACGAACAGAGCGGTGTCACTGCTGGTCCCCCAGCTCCTCTTTAGCAGCCAAGGCCATCCGGAAGAACAGCTCCCAGAAAGAAAAGGGAGAACATGGGTCCAGGTCACAGCCTACCTTCACTGTGTGTTCCTAGCCAGTGTCACTGGGTTGGTGCTGACCCCTCATCCTCCAGGGCACTGGCACAGGTTGGAGGCCTCCTATAAGGTGTAGTCGCACACCTTGGGAGTGGCTACAAAGGCCTAGGACCCCATCTCAGCTCCTGCTACCTCCTTGGTGACATCTACCAGTGTCTCCCATTTCCTGTCATACAACATGTGTTCCCGTCTGTCACTTCAGCCACCCCTGGAGCAGTAGCACCAAGACCCCACGGCAGAGGGCAGAGCCCAGGCAGCAGGAGCACACGGTTCGCAGCCTCTGGTAGGCCAGGGACTCAGGGCAGCCCCTATAGGTCTCTCTGTAGCCCTGGCTGTGGGCAGGGAGGGGTCTCATGACGTTAGAAATGACTGCCAGAGCAGCTATGGGTGAGAAAGGGCGGCACTGGCGCTGGCTCTGAAGCTCAGGCCCAACACAGCGCAGCAGGGCATTAGCCTGCACTCTGAGAGACAGTCGGGGAGCCCGGGGGCATGTCGCTCAGGCAGGGCAGTGGGGGACTGGTGGGAGGGTGGGGTGCTGGCCCAGCCCACGAAGAGAAGCGGCTCTGGTCTCAGCCCTGCCAGCAGTCACATCCCATCAGATGACACGGCCGCTTCTGTTTAGACTTGCTCCAGCACAAATCATTTTTAAAACCTGGGCTGCAGAGTTCCAGGCTATGGG
Source organism: Octodon degus (assembly GCF_000260255.1). Classification (NCBI taxonomy): domain Eukaryota; kingdom Metazoa; phylum Chordata; class Mammalia; order Rodentia; family Octodontidae; genus Octodon; species Octodon degus. The sequence continues at coordinate 1,058,480 of NW_004524602.1, forward strand.
GCCTGCCAAGTTCACAGTGCCCCTGTGTAGTCATTAATACTTCGCTCCCAAATTTATTAGTCTTGAAGCTTTCTTACAACTTATGAGTTACAGCCCCCGTGCCACAGCCTCCCCCGTCCATCACCGCCAACTTGGCGTCCCCCACACTGTGCCAGCGTCCAGAGAAGCCGCCGCCGCCGCAAGGGAGCCTGTGTCCACCCACCCCAGCCTTTCTTCTGCCAGGCATAGCAGGCAGGGCAGGGAGCGGGGCTGGCACCAGGGCTTGGCCTTGACAGGAGCAGGGCAAGGCGCCATTGCGGTGCCCCAGAGGCTCCGAAACCGCTCCATGGGTGAGGACATGAGCCAGCCCAGGCTTCAGTTCCAGAAGAAGACACACAGGCCCTGGGTGAGCCAGAGGTGGACAGGGCTGGCGTGTGTGGCTGAAGAATCTAGGGGCCTCTCCAGTGGGGCAGATGCCCGCTGAAGACTGGACACAGGGTCCAAGGCCCCTGGAGTCCTCATACACTCCGCAGGAGTTGGAGTGTTGGTAGGGAAAGGAAGGAGGTGCCGAGGAACAGCTTGGGCCCTGCCCAGGTACAGGAGGGCCAGTCGCCAAGGTGGAGGATGTGGTGAGAGGGAGAAGCCAAGTTCTATTGCAGATAGTTGAGGTAGAGGAGGCTGGAGGTCATCCAGTAGACGTCCAGGGACAGTGGCCAGAATGGTCATTGCCCAAGAGAGGTCTGGGCTGAAGGTCGCTGGGTTATTTTCTTATTAGCAGCTGGGATGAGGACGTGAGCACTTTGAATACACAGACAACACAGAGACAGGAGTAGACTGGATCCCCAGCTCAGAAAGCCGTCAGGGGGCCCCACCTCAGACTGAAGCCCAGGGTTCTTCTTGCCCACAGGATGGAGGGAGGAGACGCCCTCATGGGGGAGTATAAGCCTGCACCCTGAGCCTGCAGAGGAGACCCAGACGCCCACCAGGAGCAGTCCCTAGGGACTGCTGGAGCATGTGGGCCACTTCCAGGCTTTGCAGGGCAGTGGGGAAGGCAAAAGATAAATACCAGCTCCCTTCTCTGCGTCCACCTCCACCTCCTCCTCCCTCAGCTCCTCAGCATAAAAGAACCCTGGAAATCAGGAAGGCACAGCTGGGCAGAGGCTCCCAGTAATGGAGGTAGCTCAGGAGAGAGGGAAGGTAGAAGGAAGGCAGGCCCTGCAGCTCTAAACACAGCGGGCCGTTCAGACAACAAGCTCAAGGCTGGGTCCACTATGGAGCAGACCCCAGGGTCTCTGCTGTGCTCCCTTGAGGCAGAGGCTCCTGCAGCCTCCCAGCCTCCCTGAGGGCTGAGGACAGAAGCTGCCTCTAAGCCCCTTCTCAGAACTGCTTTGCACTAAGTCAGAGCTTCATCCCCAGGGGGGTGTGGGCCACAGTGCAGAGGGCCACTGAAGACAACAGATATGGGGGAGAGGCCATGGAGGAGTGGAGAGGACCGCGGAGGAGAGGCAGCCGCTCGTGACCTCTACTAGGGGCTGGGAGATGGTTCAGATGCCCGTCCTGCCCCCATCTGTGTCACCTCCTAGAGCTGTGAAACCACCTAGCCCAGCCCAACAAGGCCGCCAATGCCTCCCCAGTGCATCCCTAGTGCACATGGAAAAACAGCCCTACAGAGGGGATGGGATCTACTAGGGCTCCTACAACTGGCTAGTGGCAGTGCCCAGGCCCACCCAGAACAAGTGACCAGGTAACTGCCTGACCCTGTACCTAGTGGGAGTGGCCATACCAGGGCAGCCACAAGGTGACAGCATCTCCAGCACCCATCATGGTGCCTACAAAGCAATGCTGCTGGCTGAGGTTAGGCACGCCCTGCAGCCAGTGCCAGGCACACCCCTGACCACAAGCACAGAGAGAGCACAAGCCAAGAACACTTTCAAGAGCCAGCCTGTGAACATGCACATAGTATAAGCTGGACAGGCCCCCGTAGCATCCTGTGTCAGGAAGGTCATGTCCGACTCCTGCCAACCTCAGTGCCTCCAAAGCCCAGGAGCAGGCTGGGGTTTAGGACAGTCTTAGAGCAACTCCTGCCTTCCAGAGGAGTCTAACGCACTGGCTCCTGAGTGCCTGTCATCTCTGACTTATGAGTGTGGGTGTCATTACCCCCACTTTCAGGCAGGGATGGAGGCTGAGGAGGGCACTTGGTTGTGTGTGGTGAAGTTGGGGTCTGGAGCCTTCTCTGTCCCTGGGATCTGGTGGGCTGGGGAGTAGGCCCGAGCTCAGCCTGATGGTTGCCATAGGAGCCTGGAGTGCTTGTCCTGTCCTCTGCAGGGCTTGCTGGGACCCTCCTGATCATCACCTGCCCCCACTGTCCCTCAGGCCGATTGCCCCCATGGGGAGCTGCACCTCATCTTCCTTCCTGAACTCTGGTGCCTTCCACACTACGCTCCCCATGACTTTATGAGAGCAGCCCCTCTACATCTCACTGCCCCCAGGGCATGGCAGCCCTCCTGAGAATGAAGTTCAGCCTCCTCTGCTTTTTCTTTCTGCTCCCAGGCCCTCAGAATTGTAGCTTTCCTCCTCGCTACCCCACCTCACTCCTCCCAGGATACTCCAATGCAGGCCTCCTCCTTTAACACCTGCCTGTTTAGCAACTGCTCCGACTTGCAAAGGAAGGCAGCTTGTTTGGACTTGGGAACGTACTCAGACTTCAGCCATTTTTTTTGGGGGGGGTACAGTTTTGTACATCTTATTGATACAGCCTCAGAATTTTTTGTACAGTATACCTTGTACTGTAGTTTTGCTGACTGTACTATACAGTTCTGTAGTTTCATGTTGTGATACATTACAGTACTGCATGAAGAGTTATGCAAATAAAAGCAAAGTCATCAAGTTGACATTCCCTTTGACCATTTGTTTGTTCTGAATATTGCAATGTAGTTACTACCTACAATTCCAGGTTTAGCAACCAATTTGGCGACTTCATTTAGCAGCCTCCATAATGGCGCTCAGTCATTTAACCTGGAGCTCCGGTAGCTACTGTACTTTAAGCACAGCCACTAAGCATACTGCACAAATAAACACAAAATATGTATGATTTCTATAATGCCAAATACTGGAGGAAAATAAGCTACCTGAGATTTTTTTGGATATTGAGACCAAAAAAAAAAAAAAAAGCCTCAAAATCCAAAATATATATGGTTTTCCTGTTTTGATACAGAGGAGAGTGATTTTGGTGCATGGTCTTCGAGGCTTGTCAGTCACATACAATACAGCAGAAGAGCTGTGCCAGCAAGCCAGAAAAATCCATCAGTGTACTCTGTCTTTAGGGGGCTCACTCCTAACTATTGGCTTCCAACAGTTCCTCAGGTGGTAATTAACCTGATTCATGTGAAGGCAAATAAATTCTCAGATATAAGCAAACTCTGTAGAGTCTGGTGTTACCTTTGAAACTTTTTGATACATAGAACTCTCTCATAGGGCAGCACATGTTTTCTCAAGGGTTTTATGTATACACTTCTGAGCCACAGGAAACTCTTGGCTCTGTCATTGTCTTATGTGTTTAATGTTCGCCTAACCCTCCTGGCTGGTCTGCTCCTTCACTACATTGTCTTTCTGTCCTCCCACATATTTACTGCAGAGGCTGGTAAAGCAGGGCTCCATCCATGCCAGCTGCACTGTCAAGGGTATTAAAAAAAAAATCCTTCTCAACTTTTGTGGGGCCTGCTGATTAGCTCAGTTGTTTAAGCCCTGCTTATGCAAATTCAGTCAGGTGCTGGATACCGAGGTTTGATCCCCAGACCTGCCCCTAAGGAGCCTGAGCCAACCCCCCTCCAAAAAAAAAATGCTGTCCATTTCCAGGGATTCTGAGGTAAGCAAGGGCATGCTTCTGTGATATCTTACCAGTACTATCTATTTTCATTTCATCAGTCCATTGTAATGACCTACAGAAGCTCTTTCCTTAATGAGCCCAAATTTCACATTCAAAACACAGCTTCCAGCAATACCAACTCTGATCACTGTAACCTTGAAGAGTTCACAGAAGCTGCTAAGATGCCAGGAGAGGGTGTGTGAGAAATACAGGAATAGATGCTTCATCGATCTGCTGAAGATCATATTTGGATTGCATCTGTTTTGCAGTCACAATCATTGAGCACTTTCTATACCAGATATCAGAATCCCTCCTGGGTTTTCTGAATAATTTTTATTCCTGCCTTTTCTGACATATGCAGGATCCATCCATATTGCCTGAACCCAGATGCTATGATTTGTTGGTTGCTGCTGTATTTTATTTTAAAATGTAGTTAGACAACATGTGTTCTTAAGAAAAATATCATTTTCATTGACAACATGATGTCTAATACAAACATTCCTGTTTAACGACCTGTCTGGTTTTTCACTTTTCTGACATAGGACCAAGACTTACGACCTACCCGCTGCTCACACAACCTGTCCTTTTGGGGCTTTGTACAGTTCTGTGTATCTTGTTGATAGCACCTCAGTATCTTTTTTTGGTACAATGCACCTTGTTTATACAGGACTCTAAGCTGTGCTGATTGTACAGAATAGTACTGTGGCCTTATGTTCTGTTGTACGTTATAGTACTGCATGCGAGAGTTATCCAAATAAAAGCAAAGTCGCCAGGTTGGAATTTCCTTAGACCATTTCCTTTACTACCTACAGCTCTTCATTTAGCAACCAATTCATTTAATCACCTAGTCACAAGAACAAAAATGTCCTTAGTTCTTTTCTTTTTTCTTTCTGTTATTGAAGTACTGGGGATTAAACTCAGGGCCTTTGCTTTGAGCTCCATCCCCAGCCTTTTTTTATTCTGAGGGAAGGTCTCACTAAATCACAGAGTTGCTTAGGCTGGGCTCGAACTTGCAACCTTTCTGCCTCAGCCTCTTGTATTTCTTTTAGACTGTTTCCATCTCCTCCCTTGACCTGGACAGCTTTTCACATTCTTATCTGTTATTCCCTCCCTAGCTTTTTACTGTGCACCCACTGCCTGTAGGGACTCAGCAGGGGAGGACATCCCTGTCACCACTTGGACCTTTCCTCTATGGGACAGAAATCCAGAGCCCCCTGCAGGACCAGGCCTCAAGGTGTTGTCATGACCCACCCCCCAACCCCTGTGGCTGGCCACAGGTTCCTGCCAGTAGGACCTGAGGGCACCCACACTGAGGGCAGCATTTCTTGGGACCCTGAGTACAGATTCAGAGATACAGGCATCTAGGCAGGGAAAGTCCTGCTGTTCCTGGCTCACCTCAGAGTCAGAGAAACTGAGGACAGCAGGAGAGAGCCTGCCCGGGTCAGGTTATCAGGCAGCTGCAGCCTCAGGCCCTGGGTCCCTGGCAGGGCCTTCTGGGAGACAGGTGCCTCTGGTCCTGGCTGCAGGGTGGGAGGAGGTTGGAGAGTGTGACCTGGCTGCAGCCCCTTCTCAGACTGACAACTGTCTCTGTGTCCTTGTGTCCATGCCTTTCAGATGCAGCTGTGAACGATGACATGAATAGCTACATCAGCCAGTACTACAATGGGCCCAGCAGCGGTAAGTGTGGGTGGGCTTGGCTCAGCACCTGCAGAGGCAAGTGTGTGGAGTGGGGTGCCGGGGCCAGGTCTGTGGGGGCAGCCCCTGATCACTGACCCACAAGAAAGCTTCCAAGGCTAGGACAGACGGTCACTCCTGATTCAAGTTTCCTTACACTGGGGAGTCACAGGGAGGCCTAGCGGTTTTGACTCCTGGGAAAGACTGGGTTTTAAACTAGCACCCAGTACTTTAGCATCTTATTTCTCTTTACTGATAATGTAGGCCTTCCATGTGAGATTCACAACCCTTAACTTCTAGCAGACCCTTGTTTTAAAGACTATTAGGCCTTACCAACCAGTCTGCTAGTTCCAGGCTCAGTACCTCCCCTGTCCACTCCCCTGCAGCTCTGGGGCAAAAGCATCCCATACCTCGCCCAAGATCTGTGGCCCTGCCCAAGATCTCACCTAGAGCCCCACAGGTGCTCACTGTCTGCCCAGCAACCCATCCCCAGAAGCCAGTCAGTCACCTTTGTCCCAGTACAGCACCAGAGACAGTGGACTAGGCTAGGCCTGGCTTCTCAGTGGTTTACATATGCCACAAAGGCCACAGAAGGTTGTCAAGGCCTGCTGCCAGGCCCGCTTGCCTGTGGACAGGAGCTGGGCTCAGCAACTATTTAACTAACAGGGGTGGGAGGTAGAGCTGGGTTCTTCTGAGGTTGCTGTCCACCCCCTTCCTCTAGGACCCTCAGAAAGCCATCCTTGTACCCTTCTCTGTCCCCACCTCCCTAGACCCTCAGAGCTTTGGAATCCATAGAACAAAAGTGCCAAAGCCTGCTGCCCTCACCAAGGGCCAGCAGACTGTGGCCAGTACTGACCACGTGGCCTCCTGTCTTGCAGACAGCGGCGTCCCAGAGCCAGGGGTGTGTGTGGTCACCACAGCCGCCATAGACATCCACCAGCCCAACATCTCCTCCGACCTCTTCTCAGTAGACGCACCCCTGAAGCTTGGTGGCAACAGCACCTGCGCCAGTGCCACCTCAGACAGCGCCTCCCACTCTGCACACAGCTCAGTGACCAGGGCCCAGAGCAACAGCAGCCAGACGCTGGGCTCCTCCACGGACTGCAGCATGGCTCGGGAGGAGCTGTCCTCAGAGCCCACGACCCTGGCCCTGCCACCGCTGCCATCCCAGCAGCCAACAGCCCAGGACCTGGTGTCCTCCCTCTCTGAGGACCCTTGTCCTCCCCAGCAGGCCTTGGACCCAGCACCCCTCACACAGCCCAGTGTGGCAGGCTCAGGCCACACCAGCCCTGAGCTGGAGCGGAGGGTCTGTCTGTTCAACAGGAAGAACCGGGAGAGCTTCGCTGTGGTGCAGATCCAACCTGTCCTGCACTTCCCACCTGCTGGCCCTGCGCTGGAGGAGAAGCTCAGGTCCCTGGAATCCAAAGAGCATCCACTGCACAGGGTCCCAGAGGCCTAAGCCTGCAGAGAAGAGGGAGACAGCCATCTCAAAGCTTGCCCGGAACCCAGGCCACTGAGGGACACACACAGGGCAGGGTTCCCACCTGGCCTCCCTCAGGGTGCTGCAGCCTCCAGGGAGGTGACCCAAGCCAGGAGGTCACTTGCCTCAGACCTCAGGGCCCAGAGCCGCACCTCCCCTCGGGAGGGTGGTGCTCATGGCCAGGTTTTAGCCGTTTCTACAAAGCCAGCGGGCAGCCCAGCCTCCGCAGGGCAGAGCACGGGCCAGCTCAGCCTCTACTGTGGCCTTCGTCCTGATGCCCACCCCAGACTCTCGGGGACAGCACTGTGAGCAGGGGTGGCCCAGCCCCAACCCAGGGTCCTGCCAGCATCCTGGGTGGGGACCACACCTCCCCCATCTGTCCCCATTCTCTTTACGGCATGTGTGTTCTGATCTCTTAAAGACAAACCTAGTCTTCACATTCTCACACAGAGGATAGGTCTGGAACCAGGGGCCCTGGGGGTAGGGAAACAGCCATTTTCCAACCTCGGCTTTAATAATAAAAACCAGCTGCACTGAAACACCCATGTGGTTTTCTTTACCTGGGTGCTTTGTCCAGAATGACTCACTAAGACCAGCACTGCCTGACTAGCCCACAGGGGGCCCAGCTTCCTCCTGCAGCTCTGAGGCCTTTGTAGAGGGGCCCTGGACCTGTCCCCACTGACAGGAAGCTCGACGGTCCTCCCTGGTGACCCCCAGGCAGCCCTCTACAAGTCTACCCCAGGGGACCTCACACTTAGCTCACACCTGCCCTCCTTCCTCCTGGGGTCCCTGCTGGGGTGTGTGGTCCACCTAGTACACACACACACACACACACACACACACACACACACACACACGGACGGACGGGGCCTGGCCCTATGTACCCCCTGAAGTATCTTGGACCTGGCCATTCTCCCAAAGTATCCATCCTTGACCATCAGCTCACCAGGCCAAGCCTTGGTTCCCCCTCCTCTGGTCTCTGGGCTGCTAGGCCTCCCCCATTTAGAAGCTGTGGAGTGGTTTTGTTTATGACCGTTTTTTCTTTTTATGTGTGTGTGGGGTCCTGCTGCCAATGAGGAACCCGAGCCAGGCTCACGCACTTGTGAGCTGGCTCCAGCCTCCTTCCCCATCTGTCCCTTCTGCCTCCACTTTGGGTGGTGGCCACATGTGAGTATCCCACTTCCCTTTGCTCTAGGCCTGCTCTCTTCCTGACTCCCAAGTCCCCACAGGCTCACCCCAACCGTGTGGTTTTCCATAGGGTGGCCAGCTTGTTTCCCTGCCAACCCCCTGCTGGAAGAAGAACCCAGACCACAGGCCTGGGCACTGCCACTCTGGAAGACACTGGACTGCAGGAGGGAAGGGAGTGTCTATGTACAGACCCAGAGCACCCTCCCAGTGAGTCAGATCAGCAGCTGTCACAACAAGGTGTCAGGGGTTGCTCTTTCCAACTGGGCCACTCTTAAGCTAGAAGAGCTGCATGGGGCAGCTGTGTACCAAGAAGTACACAATTGTCCCAAGGGCCCAGGTCACCAGCAGCATGGTCACACTTGCACTCCTGAGCCCCTGTGGAGGCCAGAGAGGGTGAGGAACCTGCCTAGTGAGGAAGGCTGGGAAACAAGCCCAGGCCTGCACAGGGGCTCTCAGAAGAAAGCAACCACTTGGCTTTTGACCTGTGATGGGCTGGACTTACAATCTGCAGGACAGGACTCAGCAGGGTCCTGTCTATAACTAGCAGTCTACACCCACAGGGCTAGAAAATGTCTTCCCCAGCTAGGCCTAGCTGAGCGGGGACCTCCTCTTCGCTGAGTGCCCACCCAGCTCCTGAGCCACACTGGCTTCCCAGCAAGTCTGAGGTGGGGGCACACATCTCTGCAAGTGCCAACGCTCCAGGGAGGAGCCCCAGGGCAGGTGGAAGCCAGAGTCTCCAGCCCCTCCCACAGCTTCCCCACCTGGACAGGGGCTAAGAGGATTCCATGTTTTTCCCTCTCCATTTGCTTGCTGTGTTTTGTTTTATAAGACCTCAACTTTTCTGGGAGTGCTTACAAATTGTTCTCACTGCTGACTGCATGTACTAGATGAGGACGGAGACAGAGGTCACAGGTGGCCCTGCCTCTCTGTGTGGAATCCCCAGCAGTCACAACCTACAAGATACCTGCTTGTGAGCACCTAAGACCTCTAAGAAGAGGGAGCCTTGAGAGGAGGATCTTCAAAGAACAAACAGTAGAATCTACTCCTCTGAGTCTGTGATTTATGAAAGCAATTTTTACACTATCATTTCAACACAGCTGCAGAACTGACCCACTTCTGGGAAACATGACCAGAGAATCTTGATGGGGTCCCTGACTTAAAGCCAGGTGTCAAGCACTAAAAGCAATGGCAGTGTTGCAAGGATGGCAGCGCCACAGTGCATGCAGGAGCCACAGCGTGGGAGGTGGGGCAGGTGGGAGGGACAGGGCACTGTGAGGAGACGCGGTGCCAGGGACAGTGTGGAAAAGGTCACTAAGGCTCTGCTCACCAGGCTGGGCAGTTGTTCGTCCTCTGGTAGCTGCAGGGGAACGGTCAGAGTAGAGGCAGCACTGGAGGAAAGGCCAGGCTGCAGGCCAAGTTGTTAGAGAGACCTGGCACCCTGGCTGTGGAGTTATGGGAGGGTGCCAGAGAGGAGAAGCCACCCAGCCCTAAGGGCACAGGGAGGAAGCATGCCACCCCTGCTGTGGGCTTGGCTCCCCTTCCTTTGCCAGACCCCACTGCAGTGCAGGTCTCAGGCCTGGTTTTCTGGGCCTGGGGCACAAGTAGAAAAGCTGCTGCTCCACAGCTCCTCTGGGCATCATCGCCGGGAGTGGAATGATGACCAGTGGACAGCTGGGTCTGGAGCACGGGGCCTGAGCACTTGCTACCCAGCCACCTTTCTGAGAGCCACTCTAGGGCCCTGGGGAGCCATCTGGGCTGTCCCACAGGGCAGAGGTAACAGTTGCCACCTCCTGCAGAAGCAGTAATGGCTCCCATTTCCTGCAGTGACAGATGCTCTTCACTGTCCCTAACAGAGACTTGCAAAGTGAGCACTCTTTTCTCTGCTTTGCTGGGGAGGAAACAGGCACAGAGTGATTAATTCAGTAACTTGCCCAGGGCACAGGACTAATGAACTGCCAGGGCAGGATTCAAACCTAGGACCACCTGGAGCGATGCCACACTGTGTTCAGTGATTCAGATCTGGCTGCCTGGGAAGCCAGAGACAGAAATGGGCTGTGCCACCCCTTGGCCTTCAGGGCCCAGCCTCCTGCCCAGTCCTATGGCTCTGGGCCAGGAATGCCCAGTGGCTACTGAGGAGACCACTGCATCCCTGGCCTGCCGCCCCCAAGCGAGGAGCAGTGAGGTCTCATGACGCCCTGCTTGAGTCCTGCCCAGCCCTGGACCAGGCCTCTACCCCAAGGCTTGACTTTTGGGTCAGTGAGGGGCAGGGCTGTCACAGACTCCTAGAATGGGTCACAGCTGTGGCCTAGGTTTCTCTCCATGTGGTGTTCACTCCTTTCATGCAGCCCTCAGTCTATGAGTCCCTTTTCCCTGCAAGACACTCCCTTCCCGGAACCAGAATCCTGAGACTCAAGCTCTGCTCCTTCTGCTTGCCTGCCTCTAAAGAAAGGACATGGGGCCAGAGCCCCAGATGAAGGAGGTCCAGGCCTGCAGCGCAACTGTGCCCCCCAACACCTGTGCAGAGCTGCTTAACCATGGCCGCCAGCCACTCTGGGCTCAGCCAGCCAAAGCCGGGTCAGATGGACACCTCAGGGCTCTGAGCTTAGGTCCCCTCCCAGGGCGCCTCCCAGCCTTGGCTGGATCCTCAACCCAGCTGTTTCCACCTGCTTTGTGGCTTTCAGCAGAGTCCAGGAGCCCCTCCCACCCACACAACAAGAGCATGGTTCCTGTGGGCCCCAGCCCAGAGGCTGTGGGATCACTAATGACATAATGGTAGGGAAAGCCCTCTGAGGATGTGTCTAGGGAGGCCTGGAAAGCAGCCTCATGAATAATACACACCCAGGGTGTGCGGCGGCAGCACTCAGCACTTCCGGGGCAGGGCCAGGAGGGGTACAATTATGGTTTGGGGAGGACTGGAGGCATAGTGGGGTGTGTGTGTGCCCTGCCTGGACCCCACAGCCAGCTCTGGAGCCCACTGGGCTCTCAAGTGCCCACCAGCAAACACAAGTAAGGCAAGGAACACTTCTGTTCCCAACCTTCCCTCCCTCTCCTAGTTCTGGCCCCAACCTGCTTTCCCACATCCACCAGTGGGGAAGCCACCACCACTCTGCACTTTTTTTCTTTTGGCTTCACTACTGAAAAGTTTGGTATTGTCTCCTGAATAATTAATTTAATTATCCAAAGAAAATGATGGAACATTTACTGCTAATTTATTGCAAGCTAACATAATTCTGCACAGAGCCCCAGGCACAGCACAGGGAGAGGCTGCCTACTCATCCTGAGACAAGCAAATGGGACTGACTACCCAGAGATTAGTCAGGGCATTAAACACCCTGATAGATGGGACAGGAGTCTTCAGGCCTGGGATTTACAGGGTGCTTTGTACCAAGCACTGCAGGAGCCTCCTCAACACCATCGAAGCCTCAGGATGAGGGGACCTACCTCTGCTTTCACTGCTAAAAAGGGCCTGGGTGCCAGGATTGCAGAGTAGTGTCTGGACTGCACCCAGCACAGGACGAAGACCCTGCTGCCTAAGCAGAGCAGTTCAGAATGGAGGATGCAGGACAGGGACGTCTTGGGAATTAGGATCCAGTCTCCACAGGCCCCCCAGAAAGAGCAGAATTTATTGTTTCTGAGCACTTTTGAGCTTTGTCACACGTCCTGCCCTGGATACATCTACTCTGATGGCACCTTCTGTGCTTGGCTAGGCCAAGACATCCCCTGCCTCTGCCCACCAGCCAGCTAGGCCTGGTGTCTCCATGCTCCCGTGGAGGACTCAGGACAGGTGCCCCAGTTCTAACCTTGCTTTGTAATCTGGGGCCAATAGCTTCCTTTCCTCCCAGGCACAATGCCTGAACATCTCATAGTCTTTCTCTCTGATGGGATGATGCTTTTGAATGTGCTGCTTAAGCCAGGGAGGATCAGCAAGTCTTTGCATGGGCTCCCCACAAAGATAAAAAACAATCTGAAATCATGGCTGTAGGTCACTTAGCGTGGGCATTTATAAGGCTGCCAGTCAGGCCTCCAGCTAACTAGAACCATCTGTTATAATCAATAGGGTTTTCTGGGTTCCCAGTCTCTCCAGCCCAACTAATGTCAACCAAAACAAAACCCCTCAGCAGGGACAGCACTGAATGCAACCAGGCTGACCATCTCTCTTAAGAGTGAAAGCACAAAGCACACCCAAGGTGGGGATGTCTGGCCTGGCCCAGGCCTGGCGGCAGCACGGCTACCTCACTATCCCAGGAGAAGCAGCCTTGCTCTCTGCCAGCCACACCCACGGCACTGGCCCATCTCCGGTCTCTCAGGACCCATTGCACAGATGAAGAGCTTCCAGCCAGATCCATCTAGGCAGCCAGCCAGAGGATTCCTGCCACAGCCCTCTAATCACATCCATCTCCTCCTTACCCCCAATCATGGGGAACACACTAGGACAGGCTGCCCCCTAGGTTTGCTGATGGGCCTTCCTCAGATACACAAGGGCTCCCAGGGCCAGGGAGCATGGCACTCATACAGACCACAGGGCCTCAGGAGGCCGAGTAGTTGCTTGTGGAACACTTGGGCTTGGACACATTTCTCTGTGACACACAGGAGCAGAAAGTATACCGAAGTTCATGAGTTAAGAATTCAACACTATGCCCTATGCCCAAGGACCAAACAGCTGTGCAGGGCGGTGGTTGCTGACCTCCTTTGTTAGCATCTACGTGCTCTTGTCCACTGGAATCTGCTCATGCTCCCCAGAAGACAAGGGCAGCAACCATGAAAGCTTTAGGAAGAAGTATGCAAGAAAGACAAATGGTACGGTTCTGCTGATGTGCTTTTCCTGCAGATCAAGAGCTCTCTATGCTGTGGTTCTTGAGGTACCATGGCTGGCCCAGCCTCTGAGGTACAACTGTTTCTGGAGGCAGTTTCCCCTGGTTCCTGAGGAAAAAGTCCTCCTAGCTGTCCATGTCTTCTACACACTTACCCCACCTACTGCCACCCTCAGCCTATGTGCCAGCCTGCTCCTGTCTCATGGCCTCAAGGACCCACGTGAGCAGCAACTGTCTCAACACCCATGATCCCAGCCAGGAGACCACTCTCCTGTGGAGACCTAGGCTACCCCAGGCAGTGGCCAGGGCAAATCTCCAGGGTATTTGCCCCAGTTCCCACCCACATAGCAAGCCACATTGCCACAGTGCTGCTGAGAGTACGCAGGAGCCAGGGAAACATGCTCAGGCATCTGCCTAGCTGCAGGGAGGCTGGGCAAGGCCACCTTGGAAGCAACTGGCTTGCCCTGGATTGCTGGGCCCAGGATTATTCATTTTGCCCTCAGAGAGCTGTTATTCCACAAGATGGTCCTACCTTCTTGGGAGTTTGCTAAAATAACCAGGCCACCAAATGCCCCACAGACTATGTGAAGTTAACCAGAGGCCTCAAAAACTCAGGTAGGAAATGCAAGAAACATACACATTGCAACAGGCTGCCTTAATCTCCTCCCTCAACTATTTGCAGAGCCCAAGGGCCAGAGGTGGGGCACGGACCATAGAAACTGCCCATTTGCTTTCCAGGAAAAAAAACAAAACAAAACAAAAACAAAAACAAAAAAAACTACAGTACCATAAATTGTTGCTTCTAGCAAACTATATTTCAATAATTTGCCCTCCCCTTCCTCAACTGCCCTTTGAACGTGTATCCTCAGGGAACCTAATGGGGACTTCTGAGTTGCAGGGGATCCTGCCTGGGAAACTACACCATGACTCTCCTTCCCTACAGGGTCCTGAAGGCACCGCCCATCTGTCATTCTGACCCTGAGGTTGCTATGCAGTGAGTCCCCCAGCCCTTGAGCTGAGATGAAGCAGAACCATAACTTGGAGGTGTCACTGATGTGGAGCCAGGGCTCCTGGCTTTAAATCCTGGACCCTGTTTACAAGCCTTTAGAATGGAGGTGAGTTACAGAATCTCTTTGAGCCTTGAATTTCTCTTCCCCATCTGTAAAACAGGAGGAACAATGGCATCAAACCTAGACCGCTATGAAGGGTTTTGAATATGTAAAGTGCTGAACAGTGCCAGGCACACGGCAAGAGCACTGCCTAAGGAAGAGTTGCCTTCAGTGATGGACCACACATGTGACAGTGGTCCCACGAGGTTACAATGGAGCTGGACAATTCCCATCACACAGTGTATACAACTTCCCATGCTGGCAGCTGTAAGTGTATAGCACAGCCAGTGTAGGTTGTGCGTACACACTCGTGTGCTCACCAGGGCCAGTGCAGCACAGCCCCAGAGCACCGCCCATCACTAAGCTATGTGTTTGCTGTGCTGACCCTGGAAACACTGGCTAATGGGACAGCTGAATGGAGTGGGGACAGGCAGTGGAGGAAGACTGACCAGGGCAACTCAGGACAAGGAACCACACAAGGCCACTGGCTGGGATGCCCTCTCCAGGCCAGCCACCTTCTGCTATGGGCTGGCAGGCTCCAATGTTGCCATGGTTCCTCTGCTTTTAATGGCAGCATCTGAGAGAAGGACACGTGGGTGAGCTGAGCCCCTCAGTTAAAGCTCCAAAGACACAGGAATTAATTTCCTGATGTAACTCGGGTTTCTGCCATCTTCGTTTGTTCTGTGCCCATGTCCCTAACATACATCAAGGTGGGCCAAGCAGTCACACTGCCTGAGGGCCTAGAGCTCCAGGATTCCCACAGCACTGCTTGCAAAAAAGGACCCTTTGCTGCTTTCCTGTGTCACTGAAAGGAGGGTGACACACCCAAGGTCAACTTCTAAAGGTGCTTCACATGAAGGGTCCACAGACATGGCTCCAGATGTCCAAACTCCTCTGACCCTCCTTGATGGGTCACATCTGCACTCTAGTCTCCAGGTGCACCGCTGCCCTCCTAGGACCTTGGCCATTGCCTGTGTCCCCTCCATCCTGGCCAGAGGTGCCCTTCTTGCCTTCCCAACTACATCCCACTTGCCCACAGCTCCTGGTGCCACGTGGATCCTGGCTGTGCCCTGGGGCACACAGAGGTTGCCAGAGGTGACACCGACTATGGCCACTCAAAGGCAGGGCTTTAAACATTAGTGGCCATAATGTCACACTGTTTGTGTATGAGGTTTAGCTCCCTCTCCTTCCCCACTCCTGTTTTATGGACACAGAGCTCATAAAACCTTAAAACTGACAATACATTAAAATGAAAGGAAAATTAAATTTACCTTAAGCCAACTGAATATCCTCAGCGAAGTCAGGTTTGAGCCAGGGCTGCTGTTTTCTGTCAGCTGCAGTATGCTAAGGACCGGAGCAGTAACAGTCACATTAACTGGGCCTTGCAAAGTCTGAGCTTGTGCCTTAATCCCTCACCCACCACCAGTGGACTAGGACAGTTATTCCTGGGAACTCTAGGTTTACAATCTTGCCTAAAATACACCTTCCACAACAAGGCAGGTGAAGAAAAAAGAAAAACTAAGCATATTTCTGACAGTTGTGACAATGTCAAAGTAGTGGCAAGCTTTATTATAGAGCTTATTACAGAATGAGAAAATCTCCATTTGTGACCACAAATAATTAAAAAGAAACACAATTATAGTCCCATTGGAAAGTATTCTGGCTGCTGTTAGGATTTTTTTCCCTCAACTTATAAATTTCAGACTTCAGCTGAATACTTTCACACAGATTTTCTTCTTAAGGCACAATCATGATTCACTTTTTTTTTAATAGCTCAGTCATTTCAGGAACCACCTACAAAAGAACAACAACCAACAGTTAAGCAAGGAATTTGCCTTCCTAAGGTTGGAAGCAGTGCTTGGTGGGCACCTGAGCCTAAGATGACATTCACTGCAGAGCCCAGGTCCCCCACTATGTCCCCTCCCACCTTAACCAGGGGAGACAAGAGCACCTGAGCACAGGGCGCTGTGGCAGGGGCGCTTCTTCTAGATACACTGAAATGGGCTGTTTCTGGCCTGGCTGAGAGAAGCAGTCTTTCTGGCCTGGTATTCTCCCCAGGACCCTTCCCATGCCCTGCACGCCCGACCCCCTGCACAGTTCCCTCCTAAGCCCTCTGCCAGCCAGGCCCTGCCAAATGCCTCCGGGGCTACTTCTCGCACTGTTCACTCACCGAGTTCCACAGGACCTGGGCTGTGTTCTCAGCACACTGTCATTCAGCACACAGAAGTGAACATGACACTTCTGTATCACCACTCATCATTAAATGCAAGGCTGAGGTAAGTGTGGCAGCTGTAAGCACTCCCAGCGAGAAACCACAAGAAGGGAAACTGAGTCCACTTTTCCTCTAAAAATGATCGATTACTAACCCAATGGTTCATCTTGGCGGGTAGTTCAGCACTGCTTTGTAACTTCCCAGACCACAGAGGGGACAATGGGGGAATGACACATGGGCCTCCAGAACACCGGCCCAGCCACCTGTGTACGCTATCAGTTTCCCAGCTTTGCAGAGCTGCCGACGGCCCTTGTGCATGGAGATCCCCGCTGAACTCGGCACTGCTGAATGCAGCTTCTCAATTATTTAAGAGAGCTACATTTCCATTAGGTGGAAATAATGTGCTCGTACAAAATTTATTAAGGAAATTGTCGACATGTTGTTTCTTCCGAATGTCACTTTGTCTCCAGCCTATTAAAAGGCCCATGTTTACCAGGGAGCCACAGGCATTTGCTCAGGGGTGGCATTAAGTGCTGGCACCATGTCCCCTGCCTTCCTCAGTGGAGGGACCATGAGCTCACGCCAGTCGCACGCATAACATGTTGGACCTGTGCATGCCACAAAAAATAGGCTGGAGCCCAGTTTCTTTTCCAGAAGGTTCCAGAACTCCTTCCTGCCATGTTCCCATGGGAGGACCAAGGGTCCCTTCTCACCCATCATTTTATTCTGCTTAGTAGCTCAACCTTGGACTTGCCAAGGAAGCCACAAGAGCTTTCTTACGGAGAAAACAAAGGCTTGCTTCAGTGCACTGTCTGGTAGCCCAGCCGTAAAAAAGACTTGAATTTTGTTTCTATTCTCTTCTGGATACTCCACAGAGAGCTCCCTGCTTGATGAACTCAATTCACATAGTGCCTCCTCATGGAAGTACTAAAGGAGGAGGCAGAGATGGTTTCTGTCACTGTGGGCCTGAGAAGGTTCAGGCCTGATTCTGACCCACAGAGAAACCTGCTCCTAGTCTGGAAAAAGAAACAGAGGCCTACAAGTCACCCATAAAAAAATATTCATCTTTTATTCTGCAGTATAGGAGGATGAGAAGAGCATGAAATGCTCCAAACTTTGAGGAGTTTTGAGGAAAAAAAAAGACCAGTATGAGCCAGCCAGATAGCTCTGCAACTAAAGTGCCTGCTGAGGCAGAGTGCAGCAGCTGATCCCTGGCGTGCCATGCCGACCCTGCCCCCGGGGAGGACTGAGATGGTGACCGAGACTGGGCGTGGTGGACCGTGCCTATAATCTCAGCACTTGGGAGGCTGAAAACAGGAGGATCGCTACTAGTCCGATCTACACAGTGAGACCCTGTAGACCCTGTACTAAATACAAAAAGACCAGTATGGGTTAGAAAAATTCAGAACATCAATGTAGAAAAAAGATCCTAGGCATAACTATTTTAAAATGAGGCAGCCACTGTCCACACAGGCTCTCTGTAGTCACGCGTAGGCTTCCTAAAACTCTACAACTAGTTCTAGAACCTTCAGATGGAAATCAGCTGACTGGATTATTTAGATCCCTCTCTACTTTGCAACCTCTGGATTCTCTTTCACTCAGATAGTGGAGCACATGCCCATACATACATGCTGCCTTTAGTACAGGAGGCATTGTGTGGGGCACCAGACCATCAGCAACCACTACAAAGATGCTCCCCCAAAGGCAGACACCATCCACCAGACGACACGACACTAAGTGTTAAGTTTCTAACACTTAACCTTCATTGATTTGATTTATCTTTTAAGTTTCTCATGTGAGCTGTAAAACAGAGTGTACAGGCAGAGAGAAATACATACTTCAAAACAAACAAAATTATGTAAGTTTATTAGGATACATGCTGCTGAAGGGAGCACAACATAAGTTTATTAAAATATCCAAAAAGTAATTACAGCAGATGCCTATTTGCAAACATTTCAAGACAGTATATCCTTGGGGGGGAGGTGTTAAATTTCACCTTCTTTTTTTTCAGGACTGAGGTTTGAAACCAGGGCCTTCACACTGACTTATATCCCCACCCTTTTTCAACACTTTTTTTTTAAAGTTCCACTAAGTTGCCCAGACTGAGCTTGAATTTGTGGTTCTCACCATACCTAGCTTAATTTCACTTTTAAGTAAGAATATTTACCCCTCTCTTTACACCTAATAAGAAATAAATCCTTGCTTCTAGAACAGTTACTGTTGTGCAGAGATATAGAAAAGCTCTTTTCCACACCAGCTTCCTCTCCCACTGGGGTAACCTAGGGGACCTATGACTGCCAACGCTGCTTGCTCTTACACACCAGACAACGGGAGCAGCAGACCTAACAGAACCCATATTTCATACAGCCGGTCACTGGTAGGGGGCCACACTTTTCCCAAGACAAGATCCAGGAAACTTGAGCCTTACTGAGCACCTCTGAGTAGCTGAAGGGTCCTCCCTCCATCCTTCAAGGCCACACTGGAGGCCACCACTCAACATGGTTCTGTCAGGGGTCTTCACTCAGCAAACCCACTTCTCTAGGTCAGAGGCAACTTGCATTGTCAATTCTCACATGAGCCATCAATGCTGGCAGGGCCAGGTACAGGCCAGGTCATGAGTGAGGACCTTCCAAGGTATGTGTCACCTACAGCTCATTGAGCCAAGAGGACTCAGGTGACTTTCTTCATGGATGGCAAGTGTGAAGGAAGCATCAGGTAGAGGACTGTGGAGTAAGTGTTCTCCTAAGCCAGTGACAGCAAAACATTCAGAGACGAAGTACCCAAACTGCCACCCAAAGCCTACTTATTTATTGCAAAGAATCTGAATATTTGATACAAGGTTGCTGAGACAATCTGGCTCAAGTGCAAACAAAGAGGGCTCTGCATGCCTGCTGTGGCATATGTGCCACAGGTTCACCTCCATTGTCCTAAGGGATCCCCCAGTACAGCCTTCAGCCTTCAGTGTCCAAGCACAAACAGAGTAAGAGTATTTTTGCTGAGCCAAATAACCTGGACAGAGTTCTGTTCTTCTCTGAAGAGCTCAGCACCCTCTGCCAGTGGGGGAGCTCCACAGTATTTCCTCAGTGGTCTGCCAAGTAGGGGTCCAGTTTATAGCACTCGAGTCATGTGAGATGCCAGAGCCAGGTTGCTATCTTAGACAATCTGGATTCCTACCACACAGTAGGGTAACCTAAGTCAGTCAAAGCTGTGCAGCATGATAACAGCACACACAGGGACACAACAGCTCCAAGAGGTCTTTGGATGACAGACAATCTAGGTAAGAAGTCTCTCAAAGTTGGCTTACCTTAAATAAATCTGCAACTATTCCATAATCTGCCACCTGGAAAATTGGAGCTTCTGGGTCTTTATTAATAGCCACAATTGTCTGTGAAATAAAAAGAGCATGGCTTTATGAAGAAAACACCAACACAGATTGATGGCTCAATTTTAACCTCTCTCTTATTAATGTGTCTACCAAATAAGATTACTTTGATGCCTCCATGCCAATATGATAAATTCATTAGAAGTTTCTAGTTTAGAATATGGTAAAACTAGCTGCGACTCACTGCTAGTCCATTTCAGTGTAAAAAGCTAAGTATTATTTTTTAAAAGTTCTCTCGATTCATGAAAAAAAGTTAGATTTTAGATTAACAAAGTAACAAATCATAGCCTTTGTAGTTCCAACCACTCTGTCTTCCACCTGCACCATCCCCTTATTATTTCAGAGCTACTTTCTTGGGTACGTTCTGGGAATATAAGTGCTGTCTTGTCAGCCCGTTGTTAAAAGAGAACTATCTTTTTTTTTATTCCTTATGTATGCAGCAAATATATGCAACAAAATAAGCAAATTACTATATCTCTTTTAGAAACTAACCGTTATCTTACCTCTTAGAACACTAGTCTTAGATATGAAATTATGCCAGATTATTAACAGAATAAAAAAACCAGTTGAACAAGAAAACCAGTTTGGCATTCCACATAGGTATGTCTAGTACCACCAAGTTAAGTTTTGATTCAAATGTACTACTGTTTTTGAGAGTGACTTGTGATCATTAGAATCTCTAGAAGATTTCTGCCCATTGGTATATCTTGAGAAAACCTCTAGTGTTATACATAAGGCACTTTGATGTAGTCTGACCTAAAGAACAGACTACACAACCTAAAAGAGATTTATGCCACAACATCTGAGTCTAGAACACAGTGTGGTCCAGGCTCATGTTCAACATCCTAAGGACAAACATCCTAAACTCTGGGTGTTGTCACTGAGGTGCTTCTTTTATGGGACTGTGCAGCCTGCTTCCCAGTTCCAAGCAGAGCTGACTGAACACATGATGGTTAATGATTTTTCTCAAGGCCACCTAGTCAAATACCTGACAGTTTACTCATCTGAATGCCTTTTTTTTTTTTTTTTTTTTAACTTTAGGGAAGGGTCTCAGGGTGTTCAGGGTCTCACTACTAGATTGGACTCACAGTGATCCACCTGTTCACAGCCTCCCAAGTGCTGAGATTAAAGGCGAGCACCACCACACCCCATCTCAATTGTTGTCTCAGTGTGCCGTGGCGGTGGGACCAGCACAGCAGGCCCGGGGATCAAACCCCTGGCCCATGCGCCTGCTTGCAGGCACTTTAATCCGCTGAACTATTTGGCCAGCCCTGATCTGAATGCTTTTATCTCATGACATAAAAGTTAACTTTATTTTGGGAGGTACATGGGACTTGAACTCAGTGCTTGCCAGGCAGGTGCTTGTGCTGCTGAGCTATATCCCCAAAAGTTAATTTTATTTTATTATTTTTTATGTATTTAGGACAGGGTCTACTGGGTCTACAGGGTCTCACTATGTAGATTGAATTAGTAGTAATGCTCCTGTGTTCAGCCTCCTAAAGCGCTGGGATCACAGGCATGTGCCACCACGCCCAGTCGTGCCACCACACCCAGTCTCAATCGCCCTCTCAGGGCACCCTGGGGGCGGGTCCGGCATGGCACACCAGGATCAAACACCAGCACCTGTGCTCTGCCTAAGCAGGCGCTTTAGTTCACTGAGCTATCAGGCCAGCCCTCCAAAAGTTAATTTTAAAAGACAGCACATAACTGTAGGCAAGTTGCATTAAAAAAAAAAAAAAAAAAAGTTTTCTGGATTACTAAAATAATTATTATTATTATTCTTTTCTTTTTCTGAACAGGGACTTGAACTCGGGCCCTTGCGCTTGCCAGGGAAGCATTTTTTTCTACTGAGCCATCTCCCCAGACCTCTTGGATTACTAAAATTATATTCCTGAATTACCAACTGTAAATAATTATGATAAAATGTTGCTTGTACTCTAGAGTTCTCAGTAGTTCCTTGTGAATTCAAACTTCTAACAGAGCTTTGAAATGCACATTGTAATCAGTCATACCATTATGTATACAGTTCAAACAATGCCTTCATTATATTGATTCATTTGATAAACAATCAAACCTTGCATTCTTCAGTGTTATCACAGTGCTAATTAAAATTGTAGCTTCTAGGTAATACCACTGTCAGACTCAAGCCATTTGAATATCCCATTTTAGAACTCAACCAAAATTATAACTGGAAACTGCCTCCCACGCAAGACCATAGGGGCAGCCTTCTTCATTTAACCAATGCTGGCACCTCATATAAGGACTTAATGAACATTTGGTGACTAGAGAAACAAATGCTGGTTGAAGTTTATTTTCATGGATTATCCCCCAACACTGGACTCCTGACCTGAATGATTCCCTACACACTATCAAGTCTGACTCCTACACTCTAATCTTGTTGGCCTTGGTAAAGAATTTTCACCAAGATCTTCCTGACATGTAGAATCTTGTAGTTAAGGAAGTAGAATTCTAGATGTGTCTGAGCTGGTCTAGCTGAAAATATATTTTAAGGCTGCTGGTGTTGGAAGGTTTTTTTTTTTAATGCATAAACCACATTTTCCCCATTGGCAATGCTGTTTTCAGAGCTCAGTAAAGGAACCTGCCACTCAACTGTGAAATCTGACTGGCTTTGCACCCATTCATTTAGAAGTTACGAAGAGGTGGTGCGTGCATTTCTTCAAGAAGTTAAACCTGTTAAAAGTTTTATTATGCTTTATATCATGCTTCCATCTGAATAGATAAATGCAGGAGTGTCAGAGGCATCTCTGACTTCATGAAAGAGAAGTTCATAATTCAAACTGTACACTGTTATGCATGAGCTACTGTGTCACATTCTGAAATATATGTTCATGGAGTCATTACACAGGACTTTTGATGTAGTCCAAGGGCTGAGTTAAAATCAAGTATTTTGTCCACAGTGCACTTATGACAATCACTAAGGTATTAAGATGGCCTGGTGTGCTAACACAGATGTGTCAGTCACACTTTGGTAGTAATGCAGAAGAATGGCCCTGCTGACATATGAGGGCTTTGCTGACATATGAGGGCTTTGAGGACCCAGAGTGAAGCAAACAGAGAATGGGACCTGAGCCTCATTAAACAGTCAGATGGTCAGGGCCTCATCAAATTGTATAAGCCTCACACTTTGCTCAAGGAGCACTGGTGACCATCATGCAACACTTGTGTTTGGCAGGCAAACTGATGGGCAGGAAGGATCTGCCATGCCATGAGCTGAGAGCTGGGAGCTGAGGTCAGGCTTCCCCAGTACAGCACGACCTCCCACCAACATCAGCAGGAATGAAGAACAGCTTCTGTTCCTTTCAGCTCCAGATCTATGTGAACATGCAAGGTACAACTATGTATGCGGTAACTACATGGAGACATTCAGCAAGGCCTAGATTTAAAAGTGTGAAAACCTTCCCTCTTAGCATCATGCTACTGTGCACAATTACCTTGCTATCCTTCATCCCAGCTAAATGCTGGATGGCTCCAGAGATTCCAACAGCAATATAAAGTTCCTGAAACAAGAGACCACATTAGCATATATTTATACTATATAATACTTTAAGTGTTTGCCATTAGCAGTTTAAATTCTAGGCAAATGATATGCTAAGTAAGGCAGGTACAATATGCACTGCTTAAGTTATTTTTTCTTTCCTAATGTTCTGAACCCAGATCTTCTTCAGTGAATTCCTGCACCAGTGGTGCTATAATAATAGGCAGATGAATATTGAGGATTATTGAGTATATACTATGTACCAAACCTGAGCTAAATATTTTATAGTGATTATCTGTGACATAGCACTCTTCACCTGTGGCACACACTTGGATATCATGTCACAATTCTACCTGTTCACAATACACACACACACACACACACACACACACACAATTATATTCTGGTATATAAATATATATGCTTGAACATATTAAAATAGATTCTGAAGGCCAGCCAGATAGCTCAGCCGATTAAAAAGCCTGATTAGGCAGCCGCAGGAACCGAGGTTTATTCCCCGACCTGGCTTGCAGTGCCGGCCCTGCTCCCCAGGTGGCTGAGAAGGCCATTGAGACTAAGCGTGGTGGCACGCACCTGTAATCCCAGTGCTTGGGAGACTGAAAACAGGAGGATCACACGTCTGATCTGTGTGTGAGACCCTGTACTAAATACATAAAATAAAAAAGAAAAAGATTCTATATTGTTTGCCTTCTTATAAAAGGGTATGTGTGAAAATGGTAAATAGGATATATTTATTAAATTTCTTATATAGAAAGCCTAGAAATACAAATCAGAGAATCAGTGTCAAGAAGTTTTACAGACAAACACACAGGCACATCCACACACATACTTCTTAAAAGCAGGGACTGAGAATGCCCAGTACCTAACAAAAGGCCCCAACTGCAGTTTCTGGTGAATGCTGCTGGTAACATTTGCACCTTTTCCTGTCCCCAGTAATTAGAACAGAATGATGATTGACTCCTGTTACATCTCCTTATCTAAAAATTTTGGAGTACCTATGTTTAAAAATTAAAACACACTACCATGGAAAACTGACTCAACAAGTGTGTAATTAAAAGAGCTTTCCTGCTGTATTCTGTTGAGCAGGTGTAATTAGAGCCTCACCTGCAAGCCTTTCCCACATTTCACCCAACCGACGTGTCCTGGCTTGGGCAGGTGCATTTGGCATGCAGCAGATGCATGCTGTGCTTCTGTGACAACTGACAGCAAAGGCTTCTTCACATGAGCAATGGCTGGGTCACACTGCCTTCCTTCTTTAGATGGCAGGTTTTTTAAAGCCAAAGGGTCAGGGCTTTACCTATCTCAGCACTGCTTGGGCCTAATTAACAGCAGCACACCCCACAGAAAGTGAGCACCTCCACCAGGACCCTGGGGTAATGTCATGGCCTGCCCATACCAGGAGTTTCTACAGCACCTAAGTCTATGTGGCCATATACAAGTCAGTTCCCCTCATGCGGCCTCCATTTCCCAAGTTGTCAGCAGAGCAAGAATAGCACCAGCAGTGGGTATTTTTTTCAAAAGCTCATTGGGATGCTCTGAAAAGCAGCCAGAGCTAAGGAAGCAAAGACAGGACCCTTGGGAGTCTGAACCCTGCCACTCTGCCCAAAATGCTGTTGGGCATCCCTGGCCGTCTCTCTGAAAGCATAAAATATCCCACTGCTTCCAGAGCAGGGTACCTCTGTTACCAGGAAAAGGAAAAAGTCTGGCCTCCAAAGTCAGTTAATCACATAAACATGAGCTGTTTTCTGATTCTGCTTATTCTACACTTATCCCAAATGACCTAAGATAGCTAAGAGCTATCTTATTCGGTTTAGAGATCTTATCTGAGGGTGGGAAGGTCTGTACAGAAATATGATGTAGTGATGAGGATACAAAGCTAACACACGACCCTGAACATATCCGTTGCGTCTGTTGTGTCCACGAGGACTGCTCACACCTGGACAGATGGGGAGGCCCTATTCTCAGACTACCTTTTCACAAATGGACATTCTTTTTCCCTTTGCTGATGCACCACTATTTTCTATTAAAAGTACTGATAACTTCAATTGACAACAGTAAGGTCATTTCAATTTATTCTGACTAGTGTTTCATCTGTAAACAGTCATTAAAATGCAGGTATAGTGGCACCTCTGTTCACAAACTTAATTTTTTCCAGGGTTCTGGACAAAGTAGCTGAATTCACATTCATCAACCACTGCAGAGCTCTCAAACAGAAGCAAAATTTTGCCAACTGCTTTTTTTGCAAACAAAAGCATTCATGAGCCAAGGTATTACTGCGTATGTCCTAACTGAAGCTCACATTCAGGAGAAGCAGGCCAACACATTTGAACACAGAGATTCTTAGAGCAAGTTACTCAGATACACAGAAACCCCACTACTAACCACTCTAGGTGGTTAGTAAGCAAGCACTGGAAAAGATCAATAGTCTCTAAGGAGGCTTCCTGACATACATTCACATGAAAATTCACAAGTCTTAAAAGCTCCATCTGCATCTTGAAATGCTAATAAAAATGTAGATTCACTCTGACAGTAAATATAAACACAACATAAACACATCTACTTTAAACTTGTTGCCCTCCCCCAAAACAAATCCCACTGACCCTAACCATCATTGCACCAAGGAAATAACAGATTCTGGGTCAGAGCCAACTAAGGGCAAGCACTCTGGGCCATCACTACCTTTCCAACTATGTAAGTAACCCTGATGGGTCCATGTGACCAAGAGGACTCTATTTTACTGCCTCACAAACATGGATCCCTGAATAAAAATTCAGAAAAAAAAAAGCAGAAAAACAAGAACCCAGGAGGAACCCAGGGATTGGGGCTGCCCAGCTGAGGGCTGATGCTTCTCTCAGGCAGGAAGAGAGGCTTTCTCCTTCCTTTTAAAAGCACAGACAGGCAAACAGACTAATATCCCAGAATGCTGCCTACATTTAGAAAGTGTTTTTGTATTTCAATAGTAATAATTAGTACATACAGAACTCTCTGCAGATGCTAATTTATGGAGCACTTAGGTACCAGCTTCAAAACACAGCAAGACAATCCTTGCCAGAGGCGCTTTCCTTCCAAACCAGTAAAATAAGTGCCAGAAAAGATGAGAGAAGATGCTGGAGGGGAGGATGGCAATTAAGGAGTCAGAAAGAGTGGGATTAAAGAAGGAACAGACACAGAAAGAGAACGCAGTCCTGGAGCCCATCCTCCAGCTCTGGCAAAGGCTGGAATCTAGTAGGGCAGGACCAGAACAGGTCCAGGTGTCAAAGTGGGGGCAGCTGGGGGAGAGTAGCCCCAGGAGGGAGCGGCCAGCAGCATGGCACTCACCCAGGCAAACAAGTGCTGGAGAAATGAACATAAATATCTTCCACTGCCACAACCTAAGAGACAGGATGGCCATGCACTTGTGCGAAGAACTCTGAGATCCACACTGAACTTGGACGGACACTGTCACAGCTGACGTGGCCTAGTGGGGATGCCAGAGGGGTGCATTGCTATGGTTAAAAAGCCACCCTCCAAAAGCTCCCCACTTAGATCAGAGTCCAGCTTAGCCAGCTGACAGCCAGTTATTTAACTTTTCCCTGCCTTGCTAGCTCATCTGAAAACAGTGACAGTGATTCCAACCTCACAGTGCCACTGCTGAGGCTTCAGTCCTCAGCATCTGTTCTCTCATGGGGAACATTTGTTCAAATATTGATTTGCGCATCCCACTGGCCCAGTCTCAGGACGCTCACGGGCAGCTGAGTAGGTTGTACACTGACAATTAGGGAGGAAGGCAGCAATCTTAATAGTCATTACTGACCTACAGTTCTATTATGATACTCTCCAACAGATGGCAGTACAGGAACTTGTCTTAAGTAAGAGAGGTACTGTAAGGATCTGAAGGGTTGGGAAGCCAGATGCCCCTGTAATTTTCTAACTGTGCCATAACAGACACAGTTCAGTGACATTGGTGAGCTGATTTCCTGTTGTTGGTATTGTTGCTGCACCCTACAGGCATTGGGGGATGACTAAATCTCTGTTCCCTGTCCTGAACAAGCTTACAATTCAATGGTGAGACAGCAGATGAGCTCTGCCCCTGTGCTGCAGCTCCCTAAGCAGTGCACAGGGCTGGGGAGCAAGAAGATGAGGTCTCCACCTTGTTGTCCAGCAGCAGGTGTCCCCTGCTCCTGCCCTTGCCCTCCTTCCTGACTCTGACTGGATGACCAAGGCACATGCCTGGAAATGTCAGGAAAACTGGAAGGAAGGCCTCATGTCTTTCCAGAACTCTAGCCAGTCATCATGAGCCCTACTTCCAAAGCAGGAGGGGCACAGTGCACAGCTCTAGGGAGCTTCCCCCACCACAGGTAACATTTCAGTCAACACTGGGATGCCAATAGAAGGCACTGATAAGGAGCCTGTTCCATTTTAAATTTTTAGTAATCATGTCAAAGTAAAACAAGCAAACTAATTTTAAGAAGATAATCTCCATTTAGACACTTCACATCCAAAGCCAGGCATGGCCTTGTGGTTATGAGATGGGTCGCACATACCCTACCTGATCACAGAAAGGCTTGACCAGGACCTAGACACATAATGTGGGCACTGGTTCTGGAGAAGCCCATCTCCAGGTCGGCTTACACTCAATGAGCCCAAAAGGAAAATCAGCAGTAGACAAGCATTAGAGTCCAAGAGATCCAACAGGAACTAGCTTGAGGAGACAGCCACAGAGCTGAGGAAAATCCAATACACAGGGAGGGAGGGTTGGAGTAGTAGGCAGGCACTCCTGCTTGATATCTAAGTTTATACCCTGCGAAACAACTCTCAAATACCAAAGTTTGTTTCCTAGCCAGTTACACATCTCTTCCTTACAACTATAAAATAACCTAGAAAAATTATCTTCAAAAACCAAAATTCTTAAAATAAGCACCTAATGCAAAGGTGGCAAACCTATGGCATAAAAGCTGTCGTGTGCTGTTTGCTATCACTGAAGTTCTAAAAGGTTCACCATTGTCTTAAGTTACTTTTTCTCATTGCTGAGACAAAATACCCAACACCCAGGGTTAGGGGAGGAAAGCTTTATTTGGTTCCTAGTTTGTAGAGGTTTATAGAGGTTTCACAGTCAGCCAGTTACAAGGCAGGGCAGCATGGCAGAGGAGCATCACAGAAGACAGGAGCATCACAGAAGACAAATAGTTCATGGTAGAAAGCAGCAAAAACAAGCAAGTCACAAGCCACTTTTGGTCCCTTGTATCTTATGCAAGCTACCCACCCTAAAGTTGGGTAGTGCTCATACCCTTAATACTAGTGCCCTTAATCCTAGCACTGCACCATGAATCAATGCCAGTATCACACAATCTAGATGCAGCCACCTCTGAAAAACCCAACCTATGACCACAAGAGATTTGGTGGCATGTCTAGAAACAATCCATAATAGCCATCAACGAAATGTATCTGAGTCAAAAAATTAAAACAGAAATTAAAAATACCTGGACTAACACAACAAAAAAGGTACGGTCCATTAAAATGTTAGATGTGCCTAAAGTGATTACTTATTTATAACCTTAAATACAGATGAGAAAATCAGTAAGCTAAGGTAGGTTCTGTCTAAGTACCTAGACAGCACTGGCCTAGGCAGTCAAGATGAATGCTTTTACAAACCTCTTATGTGATTTTCACACAGATACATGGCCCAGATGCAGATATCAAGATATATCAAGCTGGCCACATTTAAAAAAAAAAAAGAAAAACACATGTAAAGTCGAAATTCACTTCTTTCTAGAGTTGGAGCAGCATTCTGCGCATAGCAACTTCAGATCTGTTCTTCTTTAAACAATGTAGAGTGGAGAGATTTAAACATTTACTTTTTGTTTATATGAGATGTGGATATGAGCGCAGAGTTAGACCTGGAGCATATGGAGCAGAAAAATGAAGTCAATATTGTTTCTTCTCTAAAAAAAAAAAAAAAAAAAAAAAAAAAAAAAAAAATCAGGTTTAAAAATTTTTAATTTTTCCTACCAAGTTTCTCAAGATAAAGTTGGAATTGGGAAAGGAACATGAAGCAACATATTTCTTTAAAGAAAAAATTTTAAACCACATCCTGTAAGTAGTTATTAGAATTCCGAGATCCAATGTTACATGCTTGGAAACAACAGCCCAAGCTGCCTCAGACAGGACAAGAGTCCACCAAAGAGCAAATACTTTCTCAGTCTTCTTCCTCAACAGACTGGAAGCACAACCTTAAGCAGCTATCAGCTAAGACATAATGTACACACATAGGACAAATGCCAGGTTAGGAGTTAAATGAATTTATCGTTGCAAATAATGAATGCCTCTTTGTGAAGATTAACTGAACTATATTTTCTAATTACTGCGAGCCTCCTGTGCATTAATATTGCTGTATTTCATCCTGCTGCTCATTTAAAAGGCCAAACTATTTCCTCTGTTTGCCAAGATGTGCTTAAGACGCTTCTTTTTGGAAGAGGCCCCAAAACCCAGAGCACAACCATCCGAGGCTCTTTTCTCAAACAGCATTCTGCCTGTGTTATGAAACTTTAGCAGGAGTCTGGCTAAACTGCATTTTAATGAATGGAAGATTTCACTCACATTCTTGGTTTAAAGCAGAGATTATATACAATTCTCCCTTGTATTACGCCTGACTCCTGTTTCAGCAAGAGTCAAGACAGCTTCCTGCACCACAATTACATGTGCTATCTATGCACGTGTAACTGAGCCAGCAGCCACACTGCTGTTTCTTTGTGTGATCTTACATAACCAGGACAACTCCACAGCATGGAAATCATTCCCGTTTCACATAATAGAAAGCACAGCATTATGTACACTACATCTCCTTGACTATTCATCCTGCACAAACAAAATTCTGTACCCTTTCAACAGCATCACTCCATTTCCACTGATCCTGACAACCACCATTCTCTGCCTCAGAGAAGGTCAGCTTCTGAGGCTAAGTGTTTTAACTTGGTACTCTTTCCACAATACCCCAGACAATTCAGTTTGGTTACAGTATTGGTAGTGTTGCAACCAAAGTGCAGGTCTACTGAAATCCCAGCAAATACATTTATTTTAGAGGAAAAATCCCTAAAATAAGATGTGCTCAATGAAGGGCTAATATTTCTATATTTATAAAGGAACTTCAACTTTAATACTTTACCCTATGTCACTAGAAATACTGTGAACTGATACATTATATCCAGGCTTACCATAAACACTGGTGATAAACAGGTGCTTTAGCCTTATAGTACTCTTCTACTAGACGCTTATGCGTTGGTCATAACACCCTGCCCCCTCCATCCTGTGGCAGGCACTCGGTGTGCAGAGCCATGGAGGTGGCACGGTCAGGGAGGATTCAGAAATCACTGTTTTTGTTGTTCATGATGCCTGTTTGTCTGAATTTATGAAACCCGTATTGAAAAGTAGCTAACACTTCCTGGTTAAAGATTCTGACCTGGCTTGCAATGAAGTAAGTACCTGGTCCCAAAAAAACTGTTGAAGGAAAGCATCTAGAAGCGAAGTCAGATTTACTTGAAAGAAAAGGCTAAGTCATCACTGAGCCTCTCAAAAGTTTTTCACATGAGCAGACATCATAGCTCTGGAGTTAGGCATGGTGCTTACTCACCAGAGATAACATGTAGATACAGTAGACTTTATGGTTTAAGATGCTCTGAAACCCTAAGTTCAGCCACAGACAAAAATCCCTCCATATTGTTTATAGCAGCCCACCTTTTCTCCCCAGAGGTACTTTTCTCTCCAGAGCTATAGGAGATCAATCTATGTCTTTTTTCATAAATATCCTGGTTATAATACCATAAAAACAGATGGGTATTTATACCACTTCTGTGTGGTCCACTATGTCTATTTCAACAAACCAGTTGTTCAAATACAAGTAACTTTTCTAAAAACACAAATATTAACTATGCTGTGATATGCCATTCAAAAATTTAAATGTATACCAAAAAAGTGACCTTTTTAGTACTTTCAGTGCACTTTTGACCCCTGACCTTTTAGTACTATTTTCTAATTGCAGATTTCAATTACACTGGCTTTAAATTTTTTCCCAAGAATATGTTCACATTAAAATACAATTTTAAGCTAAGGATAGTCGCATATTCGTATATTCCAGCATTCTGGGAGGCTGATCCCAGCATTGTGATAGGCTGAGGCAGGTAAATCCTAAATTCAAGTCTAGCCTGGTAACTCTGCAAGACCTACTCTCAAAATTTTACAAAAATGAATTAGGTATTGTGGCTGAGTGCAATGGCCTTGGGCTCAGTCTTCAGAACTACAAAACTAAATAAATATTTAACATTCAATTGTACTTTGCAATTAAATGCTCTGCACTGACCTCATTTGCATCTATACTACCTCACAGATTTTTCATTGTGAAGAAATATACTTCATGTATACCTGATATGATAGAAAGCCAAATAGAGCATTGTATATCCTTGGCCAAACTTATTTCAGACAGCTAATTCACACTGAAATATGTAGGTATATAATATCAAAATACTTGGATATATTATCAAGTCTATTACAAAGCTTTGTACTTTAGCAAGTGAAATGCAAAGTTTGTTTTGACTATCAAAACCTTTATCAGTGAGTTTCTTAACTGATCCAAGTCAAAATATGCTAAATTATATATACTTTTTAAAATTTTGGACTCTATGGAACTTTTGCTGCTATGTACATAATCCATTTTATCAATGAAAAACTTTAGGCCACAAAAAACAGAACTGGTTCTAGACTTGAAGGTCCTGACTTGCAAGTCTTTTTCTGACCACTTACTAAGGTGCCTCTTTAGAAAAATTAATAGGAGCTATGCCAATGTTTATAGTCTTTCTTCATATTTAATCTAACATGACTAAGATAATTTTTATGGCAAGAACTTCATAAGAGCTACAAAGCAACAAGTTTGGTGCTTCTTCAAAAAGGTCTGCACAGAATGACTAATGACACACGAGTTCCCACTCTTGGCTATCCTAGAAAACTGACAGCAGAAGCTCACACAGACATGTGTATGAAAATATTCAAAGCAGCATAATTCATAATGGCCAAAAGGAAAACACAATGGAAATATCCATCAACAGATGAATGGAAGTGGCATGGTGGCACACACCTGTGATCCCAGCACTTAAGAGACTGAGGCAGGAGGATCACTGTGAGTTCAAGGCCAGCCTGAAACACATAGTAAAAACCTGTCTCAATAAGACAGTTTAAAAAAAATAAAAAAGGGGGGGGCCTGGCCTTAGCTCAGTTGTTTAAGTGGCTGCTTCCACAAAGCTGTCAGCCTCAGGTTGCTGTAGTTCGATCCCCACAACACTCCAGCC
>NW_004524602.1:1091110-1112259 GCF_000260255.1 Octodon degus
AAAAAAAAAAAAAAAAAAAAAAAAAAAAAAAAAAAAGCAGATGCATGAGTAAACAGAATGTTTAAGAATTACTGAAATATTATTCAGCCATAAAAAACAAAGTTCTAGTGCTTGAATAACATGATAAAATGAGAAAATAAGCTAAATAAAATGAGCCAGTCAAAAAAGGACAAATACTGTATGATTCCACTTGTATATGAAATCTCTACAATGAACAAACTCAGAGACACAGAAAACAGATTAGCAATTGTTACAAAGTTTCTGTTTTGGGTGATAAAAAAATTTTGGAAACTGCTTAAAAGTTGTACAACATGGTGAATATAGCTAATATTACTGAAGTTGTTCACCTAAAAGTGGTTAAAACAGCAAATTTTATGTTATAGTGTTTCAAATAGTCATCAGAAAGTTATTATCTTGAGAAACATTCACACAATTTTCCATTAAAAAAATTGATCTGAGGTACAGGATCTCAGGATAAATCCTGAGGGGATTTCACCTACCTTATCAGAAACAACTCTTGTTGCATAGGTCTTGCTTTATCTTGGCCTTAACCATCCAGCAGAAAAGTATAAAAAAGAAGTATAAGAAGTAAAGCCATGGTGTTATGTTGAGCTGTAGGGGACTCAGGTCAACAATTTCTGACATTGCCAGTCAAGTGGAAGACCCAATACTATTATGGGCTACTGGACTCTTTTAGAATATTTTGCTGAGTTAACACACCTACAATATTCAAATGACGGAACTTAACAAAAAAAGAGGATACAGATGAATGTCCATTTTGTATCTGTGCATTCAAAGTGGTTAGGATAGATATATAGTTACATTCTCTTAATGAGTAGGGGGATTTGGTCTAATAGTGTTTGTAAACAGGATATCATGTCTGCATCTTATACAGCAAATAACCACTAGGAAGAATGTATGCAATGTGTTGATTATTGAAACTGTCCTACCAATTTGGTTTGAAACTGTCTCACTGCTATTTGTTTCTCAATAAAATTATGGAAAAAAAAAAGATCAGGATTTAAAGAAAAATTAAAAATAAATAAATAAAATGTAAAAAGAAAAAAGAAAAACCTGAACTCCAGGGCCGGGGATATAGCTCAGCAGACTAAGCACTTGCTTAGGTAAGCACAAGGGCCAGGGTTCAATCCCTAGCACCACATGCCCACCAGCCCTACCCCTGGTTGCACTGAGCCAGTGATGATGGAGTCTGGGAGTGGTGGCACACACCTGCAATCCCAGCACTAGGGAGGCAGAAATCAGGAGGATCACTATGAGTCTGAGCTGAGTAGTGAGACCCTGCACGCGCGCACGCACACACACCCTAAAAAAACCCTGAACTCTAAAACGTTGTATTTTTGGTAACTATAAAAGCAGTTCACATACAATAGTATAAACAGAGGAAAACTAAATATAGTTTTTAGAAATTCTATGTCTCAATTTCACAATTTTTCTTTCAGTCTAAAATTGTTCTAAGGGCCAGCCAAATAGCCAGTGGATTAAAGTGCCTGTAAGCGGGCGCAGGGGCCGGGGGGTTCAATCCCCAGGCCTGCTGTGCGAGCCTCGTCCCTGGAGCACGCTGAGACAGTAACTGAGACCAGGTGGGGTGGCACATGCCTGTAATTCCAGCTCTTAAGAGACTGTAAACAGGAAGATTACTCTGAGTCCAATCTAGTAGTGAGACCCTGAACACCCTTAGACCCATCCCTAAAATACAAAAATAAATAAATAAAAATAAAATAAAATAGTTCTAAATACAGTTTTGTTGAAGCAGCCTGAGCTGTTAAGTTCAGCCCAATTTACACAGCCTGCTTTAAATACTTTCTAGAGTGTTAAGGAGTGAAGCTAATGTTATGGGAAAAGGTAGCATCTTTACACAAACAATAAACTTACTATGCCTCCAGCCTAACTAAATATGATCTGAAGTAATCTCACACTGAGAAAATTCAGTACATTGCCAGCCCCCAAAATCACTTCCCAAACTTCCTTTCAAGCTAAGTTTGTTTAATACTAATACACAGTTAGCCTAAGTGATGAATATGTTCTTTTGCACATCTTAATACTTCTATCTTTGGCCCTGAAGTAAATGAAGTACTGAATTATATGTGGCAAATGACCAATTATCTATTGAATTAACATTTCCATCTAGTCATTATCTTATGCATGTTTATCATACCTGCAACTATGAATGAGAAAATAATTTATATCAAAATACAGAAACTACACAACATTGGTTTCTCAGAATAAAAATTTAGAGTAGTTTAATTCCTTTCAAGCTACCATTCCAAGATAGCTACAACAAAGATTTGCTATCTACCCTTACTGATTTTCATGCCAGCTGCTAAGACTGACTACCTACTCGATATGTCAATTTTTCATATCTATAGATGCTTTTAAGCAATTACAGTATATATGTAAACAATTCAACAGAGTCTATGAAACTTACATTCTAATTTTACATGAAAATAGTAAAGAATAACTTTACTGATACTGGTTCCCTGGAATAAATGCTTAATGAAATCAGTCTAATAAAAATTAGCTTAGAAAACAAACCAAAATATAATAACTTCTAATTTTTGGTAATTAAATGCACAACTACACAACCTATATGTCCAAACCATAGTTGACAAACTCTACCACTTCTCCTTTGTTCTTGTAACCCTCCTTATAAGGGCTTTGATCATCCAGGCCATGTAATTATCTTTAAGAAGCATGCTTAGGGTGTTTTCTTGACTGAGGGTCCATACAGCATTTCTCTCTGTCCTCGTGGGAACAGAACATCAATTGCTTTCAGCTAAATGCACTCACATATGAATATTTTAGTACAATTTAATGCTTCTATACCAACCCCAAAGGAACAGAGCATCAATTTGTGAACACGGTTCTCTCAGAGTTAAAAGCCAAGCTAGATAATGCAGTTTGAAAGCAGTTGTCAATCTTTAGCTTTTTAGCAAGTTAGAGGACAGCCCATAAATCCAGTCCCAGCTGTATACAAATAACTTTAGAAAATTTGTTCCTACATACTTTCCAACACTCATGAGTTTTCAAAAGAGAACCCAAAAAATAAAATTTAGTGTCTTGATAAATTCCTCCCAAAACTGTTTGATAATTATAAATGGACAGCTGGTCTGTTGGTATAAAATCCAAATACAGATAAAGTAATCTATACCTACTAAAAAGTGTATGAACACATTGCCCTAGCATCAGATAACAGATTCTTCAATGATTACAATATGCTTATATGTTTGGATAGTTAGGAGATAAGGTTGATATCATCAACAAAACAGAAGGCAATCCAGAAATATAAATGAAAGGGAAGTATCACGAAGCTTCAAAAAGTCATACTAATTAAATCTTCATCATAGCATAAATCTGAAACTGTTGGACTTGACAAACACTAACGTGCTAGCAAAATCCAATCTCTCAAACATCAGTTACAGAAATAATTCAATCCCTTGCCACCATTTCAAAACAAAAAGCAAACTTTTAACAGACAAAAATTTGTAATAGCAACTGTAAAAAATAGTAAACAGAACATTTATAACATGCCAACCAAAGTTTTAAGTGCTTTTGACATATTAACTCACTTAATCTTATCTTAAATATATTAACTCATTTAATCTTTATACCTACTGTATAAAACAGCAACAATTATTACCATCACTGTATAGCTGGGAAAAATGATACAGTGAGGTTAAGAATTTCATCCAAAGTCAAACAGCAAGCGATACTGCTAAGACGGGGATCCAAGCATCGCTAGAGCTAGAGAGTCTGGACTCTTGACCAAACAGTATCCATTCTGTAATAATGCTTTTTGTGAGGACATTTTCAGTTTGGTAAAGAGTATCATCAAAAATGGTCATGAGCATCATCACATCCATAGTGAAATGGTACAAGAATTTCCTTGAAAAAACATACAAAGACGTCTATTGTCACCAATTCCATTAGGGTGCCACAGCTAACAGAAGGAAAAAAACTAAGAAAGATGAAACAAAATGTCATTATTCTCAGAAGACATGACTGTATCTGTGCAATATCTAAGAGAATCTACAGAGAACAGGAACAACACGTAAATATTAATTACATTCCTAGATATTTATATGAAGTGTGATGGGGAAAACAAAAATCTGAATTTTTAAAATTTTGTAACAGTAAAAGATTTCCATTTACCCTCTAAAAATACATGCTCCTAACACATCTTAATCCTTTTTATGTTCCTTGCCCTCCCCCTCCCTTCATTTCTTAGTCCCTTTTTTATATTCAAAAGATCTCCCAGTTTTCCACTACTTATCTTTTATTTAGCTCTTTGTACTTTGTGCTTCTCATGTAAGAGAAATCATGTGATGCCTAAGTGTGTGTCTAATTTACTGCACTTAACATTATGGTCTCAAGGCATGTCTTTTTTCCTACAAATGACTCAAGCTTACCTTCTATACGGCACAGTAATACTCCACTACAAGTAAATACATTTTCTTTATCCATTCATCTTTTGATGGACATACAGGTCACTTTGAAGACTGAGCTACTGTGAATTACGCTGCTAAGAACATGGGCCATGGACCACAGTAATATGATGTTTTTAACTCTTGGGGGATGATACCCAGATGGAGAATGACTGGCTCAAACAGAATTTCCCACCAACAATGTAGAAGTGCTCCTTTTTCCTTTGCCGCCTTGCCAAATGTGTTATTATTTGATTTCTTGATGATGGCCATTCAGAAAGCACTTCTTCTGATCTGAGAAAAATTAATAGGATTTTTAAAAATTAAAGCTAGCTAAGAGGCTGTAATCCCAGTATTCTGGGAGGCCAAGGTAGGAGGATTCCAAGTTCAAGTCTGAGGAACTTGACAAGACTGTCTCAAAATTAAAAATAAAAGGGCTTTGAGATAAAACCAAGGTGAAGGTCTTGAATTCAATCCCTACTAATTGGGGTGAATATCAAAAAGATAGGAATCTCATATTTAAATAGCCTTCCAATTTTCCTTTTTACTCCTTTTATGATTTATGATTTTTCTAAGCCTAAAATTGATTGGTCTCCAGGATAAGATTTCGTTTTTTTATTTTTTGATAGCATCTCACTATGTAACCTAGGCTAGCCTTGAACTCACAGTGCTTCTCCTGCCGCAGCTTTCCAAGTACTAGTAGGACGGTGTGTGCCATCACCCAGCTAATGCATGAAGTTTTAAAATCTCTTTTTAAACAAGTTTTGCCAATAGCCTTACACAGAGAAACTTGATCAATCTGACACATAATTGTCAAGCATCCTAGATCCCCTTGTTCCTCAGTCTATTTACTTAAAATTCTAAAAAAATTCATGACCAAGCCACTGCCAGATAAACAACACTGCTAATAATTTGAGAATAACAGGCAAATGGAAAACCATCTCCCAGAGACACAGTAGTCTGGTGTAACTGGCTCTAGGAGAAAAGACCCCTACATAACTCTACCAGCTCTGAAAGCATCAAAAGCATCGGTCTAAGCATAGCAAGTGGCCCAGGACCTTAAAAAAAGTTTGTACAAGTAGTGCCTTCCCTTCTCTTTGTTTCATTCTCATTTTTCAGATTTTAGAGTGCCTCTGAACTTTATGTAGGAAAAAAAAAATAAGACAAGCACAAGTGGAACTTTTGACTAAATAAAACAGCCATTTCCAAT
This sequence comes from Octodon degus, assembly GCF_000260255.1. Taxonomy (NCBI): domain Eukaryota; kingdom Metazoa; phylum Chordata; class Mammalia; order Rodentia; family Octodontidae; genus Octodon; species Octodon degus. Next base: position 1,096,763 of record NW_004524602.1, read on the forward strand.
CAGCACCGCTAACCAACACATAAGCTGTGAGGCAGTTTATATTATCAATTCTTATTACAATTTCTAGCCTTCTGAGGACAAAAATGTTAATTTCTACATTTACTGGTTTATTAAGAGTCTCCCTCATTCAGTGGCTACCTAATCAGAGGTCAACTGAAACACTGTGTCTGAAGACTAATAAGACATTTAGCTATCCACACATTTATTTCTGCCACTTCTAATCTACCCTGTGAGGGTACTTGACTATGGGAGATTATTAGAGATGCAGACCCCCCCACCCCCAATCTACACCTAGGACCCAGAACCAACATTTCAACAAGATCCCTCAGGGATCTGTGCACTCTTGCACTGTTCTGACAGTTACTCACGGTTATCCATCTGAACATTTCTTTAAGAAATGACTTAAGCTGAGAAGAGGGCCCATAGTTTTCACTACATTTTCTAGGCTGCCTCTCCTGCCCCAAAAGAGTAGGAATCACAACTCTATTAAGCCAAACACAAAGATCCAATGTGAAACACTGAGTATTTCAGAAAGAAGCCCCTATACCAGTGACTGGGCTATGGCAGCAGCTGAAGAACCCAGCTCCCATGTGAAGTCACAGACTGCTCTGGCCCACTCTATCACACTGCACTGATCCACAGGCCCTCGCAACCACAGGACACAGTGACATTTTACAAGCCTGCCTTTGCACAGGATGCCACTTGGCTGCAGTAACTCACTGTCCTTTAGCCTGTAAAGACTCTCACAAAAGAGGACTTCCAGAACTGCTTCAGAAAGTGGCAAGAATGAGAGAAGTGCGTTCAAAGCAAGAAAGAATATTACAAAAGGAGTTAATGGCAGTGTGTCTTTTACTGTAATACGTTATTAAGTTAAATATTCACTGTATGCTTTGAGCACACCTTGTATCTTTGTAACTAAAATTATAGATCTACATAAGAAATAAAATCATAGCAGGCTGGCGAAATAGCTCTGCAGATTAAAGCACCTGCTTTGGCAGAGGCAGTGGCTGGGGTTCAATCCCTGGTGGGCCATCCTGGCTCTGCCCCTGGGGCATGCTAAAATGGCGATTGAGACTGGGTGTGGTGACCTGCGCCTGTAATCCCAGCTCTTTGGGAGGCTGAACAGAGGAGAATCACTACGAGTCCAATCTACATAGTGAGAACCTGTAGACCCTTTACTAAAATACAAAAAATAAAAATAAAATCATGGTCATGAAGAGGAGGTCAAATATAAAAAGTCAACTCTCTCCAAGTTAATCTACATAACCAAGGTCAGGGCAGCATGGCACATGGTACCAGAGATTGAACTCAGGACTCTGAACTTGCCAGGCAGGCGCTTATGCCGCTGAGCTATCTCCCCAGTCTTGCTCAGTTCTTCTTTGGATCTGCTAGTGAGCCCATATGCTAGCTGGCCCCAAGTAAACAACTTGACCCTACTGAACAACATCATTATAGCCCCTCTCCTACTTCTTATCACCAAAGTTCATGTGGGCAATTCTTTGATTAGTACATTATCAGTTTTTAAGTGGCCTTGATTATTAGCTAAGAGGTATTTGTCATGTATCTTCAACATATTTTCTCATTGTTTATTTATGGTACTTGTTCAGAGCAGTGTAGAAAAAATGCCTGATAGTACATGATTAGCACTGCACTCCTCCAGAAACATACCAACGAGAGTTCAGTAAGTGTGAATATGTAATAGATTTTTTAAATGTTTTCTGTTATACAAAAAAATTGGGGTTTCTTATATGTGTAAGATTTTTTAATCAGGGAGAAATTATTTGAGGTTTTAGATGATTGTTTAATTCTTCCTTTTAAGATAATAAACTAAAGACTTGGATACTCTGAAGCTTCACAATTTCTGGAATCAACTAAAATTAGATAAGAGTTATATCTGTATTTCCAATCAAAATCCAACTGTAGGGTTTGAAAAATGATTTCTAAATCTGCAGAGAAGGTGACAGGACCAAAAGCAACTAAGACAATTTTGAAGAATCAGGATGGGCTTTTTGCTCCACCAAACAACCTTATTCCAAAGTCTAAGTATAACTCTGGTACTGTAAGAAACAAATGGTCAGCAGGATAACACAGAGCACCCAGAAACGGACTCAGGCATCTATGCGAGCTTTATGTATGCACTACACAGTCATGCTGCAGACCCATGGGGAGAAAGGAATATGCAAGGAATGAGGCTGAGAAAACTAATTAACTATATGGGAGAGCCGAATACTTACACACCAAACATAAAATACCCAAAAAAGAAGACTATAAATCAAAGTATGAAAAGCAAAACTTTAAAACCTTTAGAAAATAAACTAGAGACTATCATTAAGACCTTATCTTAGAGATGATTTTTTAAGATACAATAAGAACATCTTAAAATAAGTTCAATGAGATTATAAGTTTCTACTGAAAAAAATGAAGATTTTTAAAAATGGAAACAGATACAAACAGAAAGAAAATGTAAGCAATACATATAATCAATGAAAGGCTTTATGTATACTAAAGATCTTCTAAGAACTGATAACAAAAAAACAAGCAATTCAATAGAAAAACATATAAAAGATTAAAACATGAAGTATTCTGGGGTAAAAAGCCATGAGTATTTAGCATATTGAAAAAAACACACCTTCCTAATACTCAGGAAAAAACTGATAAAGTACACACTAATTTCATACCCAATACAGTAAGACTTTTTGTAATAATTGTGGTAAAATATATATTTAAAAATGGATCACCCTGAGCATTTGCAAGTGTGCAGTTCTGAAGCATTAAGTACATGCTTCTTGTGCAAATGTAACGGCTACTCATCTCTGGAGCTGGATGGAAATGGAGATAACTTCTGAAACTGCTGGTAAGTGTAAACTGGAATAACCCCTTGGGAAAACAATTTGATAGATTGTGATCAAGCTAAAGCTTCCCTATAATTGAGCAATTTTAACAGAGGGCATATTTCTCTAGCAAAATGTTAACACTCAAAAAGACATACATAAAATCTTTAAAGTAACATTACTTGGAAGCAAGAATGTACATGCTACCTAAATAAACACCCATTAGTTGAAAAATGGATAAAGTACGATATACTCAAATACTGAAATATTATACACTTGTGAAACACAAATGGAAAAAAGCCTACCTCTGTTAATACAGATGAATCTCACAACCATGAGATCAGCTAAAATAACAGTAGAGAACATATGTTACCCTACTATTGCTAAGAGCTTTAAAAACAGACACAATACACTCATACGCCATGCCCCCCAACTCTCTCACTTATGCCACACAGAAAGTGGTAGCCTTTTTTTTTTTAATGTATGTATTTAGTACAAGGTCTACAGGGTCTCACTACACAGACTGAACTCCTAGTGATCCTCCTGTTTTCAGCCTCACAAGCACTGGGATTACAGGCGTGCATCATCATGCCCAGTCTCAATCACTGTCTCAGCACGCCCAGGAGCCAGCACAGCACGCTGGGGATCAAACCCCAGTCCCTGTGTCTGCCTAATCCGCTGAGCTATCTGGCTGGCTTGGTAGCCATTGTGATGGCAGATCAGAAGGTCTACCATTCCAATAGCTGAGAGGACTGACACAGGGCACATGTGACAATCACCTACCATACTCAAGTATACACTACTTAGGGATCTACCGAAAAAAAGTAGTAAAATGAGATACACTGGAATAATGATCATTAAGTTTAGATTAATGGTTGCTTTGGAGAGGAGGGAAGGACACAAATTCTATCAAGAGGACATAACAGTTTTCAATTGTACGTAATATTCTTTCTTAAAGTCAGTGTTAAAAAGATGCTAATTTATTTCAACCTAGTTTTTTTTTTTTTTTTTTTTTTTTGTGGAACCGGGGATTGAACTCAGGCCCTTGCACTTGCCAGGGAAGCACTTACTCCACTGAGCCATCTCCCTGGCCCGCAACCTAGTTTTACATACATAAATTTTTAAATGAAAATGGGAAGTAAAAGTGAATATAGCAAATGTAAACTATTTTTTCAAGCTTAGCTTAGCTAAAGAGATGGGAACAGTGGGGACCGGGTAGGAAAAGAGGTTCAGGGGAGGTAAAAGGCTTCATCTCCAGGCCAAGACAAAGCCAGAAGAGGGGAGGAAATCCTGGTCCCAGGAGAACAATGGTTACTACTCCGAAGGAAGCAGGAAATGGGCCCCTGAGGGCTGTAGACACCAGCATTAAACAAGAATCATGATCTTCTTTGACAAGTGTAGAAAAGCTGGGCTCTTGTATTATTTTTAAAGAAAGTACAGTCATCTTACTGATGAAATAAAGAGAAAAGCCCATGTTTGAGAATAAGGACATGATAAATAAAAGGATTTTAAAAACTTGTGACAACTTATTTGAAATAGAAGAGAGCAAAATCAAATTTCAACTGAGGTAGATCTGTAAAGAACCACTTGAGGCTAAACAATTCACCTTTTCTTAAAAATTTATCAAAAAGTGGGGGCGCTGGGGAGATGACTCAGCAGAGTAAGTGCTTCCCTGGCAAGCGCAAGGTCCTAAGTTCAATCCCTGGTTCTGCGGGGGGGTTATTTATTTATTTATTTTTGGACAAGAAGTCTTTATAATGTGCTCTAGGCTCTAGTTATTCTTTTTTTTTTTTTCAGAACCGTGGATTGAACTCAGGCCCTTGTGCTTCCCAGGGAAGCACTTATTCCACTGAGCCATCTCCCCGGCCCAGCTCTAGTTATTCTACACTGTTAGAAAAATGAGATAGGGAGCTAAGCTAGTAGTGCTCTTCATACACTACTCACTTCAACTTCACTTCTTCCTCACAAAATTTCATTTGAAGAAGGGTTCTTATAGTCAATGTGCAACTTTACCCCAGCATAATCATGAACAACAGGCACAAAACCAAATGATGTCTGTTCCTCATAGAAATGCATTCAATTTTAGGCAGTTGGTGTACATAGAGGGGTATTATAAAAACAGTCCTATGAAACTACTGTCCTGTTTATGGTAAACACATTGTTGAGAACATCAATCAACAGTGTCCTCTTTATAAGGACTCAAGGGACATAGATTTCTCTGATCTTGGTATTAGGTGAAATCAGTTTCTTTACCTTTAGGGTACTATAAACTGAAGCACTGATTTTCTTTACCAATATGAACTGGTTTCTGCCAAGCTGCAGCCCACATTTAGCAAACAGAACCACTCAAAATCTTTCTCCTAGTTTCAACATACCAATTCTATATTTATCTATCTTTCATCCGACTTTCAAGACCAAGTTTGGCTGCTTTAGGCAGAGGTTGGGGTGGAGGCAAGAACAGTGAGTGAACCCTAGCCCACTTCTAGGTGCAAAGGATCCAAGTTAGACTGCAAAAAGTAAAGAACCAAGACCACCCCCACCACAATCAAGAGAGGAAAGACTTGGGAGCTGTGGTAATTGCTTGCTGTACTTCACCCTAAAGCAGTGGGGTATGACTGTAATGAATACTATCAGAATAACTGTTAAGATTATAATATTAAAATGTGAAAACTGGGTCAGGGATATATAGCTCAGTGGCACAGCACCTGCCTAGCAAGCATGAAGTTATGAATGAGCTCTGGGTATACCTACCCCCTAAAAAAAGTGAAAACTTTGAGTTGGAATATGAAATGACAAAATTCAGATACAAAACAACTGTACTTGGGTTGTGTAAGAGAAATACACCCTGAGATATTATGAGTAAAGAGCTATAATGTCACTATCAAAGAGTTTAGGAAAAAGTCAATGTACAGAAGCACATATACACAGTGTATTATTTTTAAATTCAACCTTGTTAAGTCTAAAATTATTTCCAAATTTAAAAATTTTTAAATAAAATACAATAAAAGGAGGACTGCTGTAACAACAATGAGCTATGGACTGACTGGTTTTCAACTGCTGGGTCTCAATTCTCACAGGTAACATGAATCCAGAAGGATACCATGAACTGTCCAAAGCATATGTGTTCAATAATCTTTCACACATAAAAATTATTATGAATGTCAAAAAAGCATTTAAAAGCATACCCAAATTTATAACATCTTTTGGATATATTTCCTCAAATAATTGATTTTTAAAAGTAACATTTGTCAATAGGAAACTTCTAATTACTATTCAGAAAGAACAGTGCTGAGGTTTTCCAAAGATATTACAGAATGGCAATAAAACAGAACATGGTTGTCTTCTACTACAAAGCTGAAAGGAAAGTGAGGAAAAAAACTTTAAATGAGTCAAGAGGTTTTAGACCCAAATCAAACAAGGATAAATGAAAATACAGGGTTCTGCTTTAAATTAAGAAATTCTACATTAATGCTGGGTGAGGAAGTGTGGCTCAACAGCAGGCAATTCAAACGGGGTAGTTTGTTCAGGAGATTTTGGAAGTCTACAAATGTAATTCTTGCCAGTTGTGAAATATGGCTGCCAAAAGTCTAATGCAATATTAAGTAGCATTAATTAAGATATTCTTCAGGGAGATAATGACCCAACTTTCCAATAGTCAGAACACATATGAGGTAATGCACTCAATTTGGGGCCTCAAGACTCCTTAGTATGGCCCATGAGGGAACAGTTTGTAACAGGCTTATCTCCTGCTAAAATAACTAAAACTTGGTTAAGACACAGATAGCAACTGTTTAAAATACCTTGCAGATGACCCAGACAAGTAGGATTTGAAGAGCCAGAGTCCTGCAGGCAGGTGGGGTAAGTCTATGGACATTAGCATAGCATCTTTCCCCTTTTTCACATGAGCCCTTTGCAGATCCTTCACAAGAATAAAAGCCAACCAGAAAGCAGCAACCTCATTAGATGAAAACCTGCAGTCTTATTGGTGGAGAAAAACAGGAGACAGTATTCGTGGTTGCCATATCAACTGGAAAAGAGGGAAAAGTTCCAGAGAGGAGACAGAATGGAGGGAGAACTGCAAACTGCATACAAATTCCACCCATCTGGCTGAGCCCTACATTAGGCATCTATGAACTAGACTGTAAGTCATCGGGTAGGACAAAAAGAATGGAACAGAGGAAAGAGTTTGCAGTGTGACTTGAGCCTTATTACCTGCCTGCTAAACAAACAATTAATATTCTTAATATAATTTACAATTTTACAACGTATTACTACTTAATGTCTCCACAATAAAATCCGAAAGTATTAGATCAAAATTCTCAAAACACAGCCTAGATACATATGTGGGCCTCAAGATCCCAAGGACTTAGCAACCAGTCAGATCCTAAAACTTATGGGTTACTTGCCCATTTTTCTCTCATTTTCTCACATGTGTATGAACAGAGCTTTTCAGAGACTATATGACTTTTAGGAATTCACCACTCTGATTGCCAGTAGAATGTCTGCAACCATGTTTTTGTTTCCTAAAATTTATGGGCACAAAGATTAACTCAGTTTGTTCTCAGTATAATAAAGCAATTGGTGCTCTTAACTAGAACTGCTATAAGTTCTGCAATCACATTATTGTCTAATCAGTATTTGAAGTCACAGAGATTTCCTCATGTATGCAAGCAAACACAAGGACACTTGCTTTTCTTGTAAGGTAATGGCATTTAAATTGTTTTCTTGAAAGCTTCCATTTAAAATTTTCTGTAAAATTGGGAGCCGGGGAGATAGCTCAGTGGAATAAGCACTTCCCTGGCAAGTGCAAGGACCTGAGTTCAATCCCCGGTTCCATAAATAAATAAATAAATACATACATACATACATACAATTTTCTGTAAAATTATTTTAAATTTTGACATTATGCTGAAATAAAGATAACTCACTTTTTCAGCCCATACCTGGAATATCTATATTTAAAGATGCTGAAAACAAAACTGGTAACAATTCTGTAACCATTGGGAAAGAGGAATCTAAGAAATGTGTAAAATTAGAAAAGGTTGGGGAAGATAGCTCAGTGGCATAAGCACCTGCCTTATAAGCGGAAGGTCCCAAGTGTGATCCCCAGTATCACAAAGAAAGAGAGACAGAGACAGAGACAGAGACAGAGACAGAGACAGAGGACAGTGACAATATGATGTAAGTTACCTTCTTCTTGGCTTAAACATGTTAGTAATTATCTGTCTCCCAGATAAGAGAAATGACAATCATTTTGAAGATAGTCATTAAGAATTTAGAGGAAAATAAACTGGATTTTATTTTAAAGAAACGTGGAGTTAAAAAGCAGTTCAATTAAGCTTTTCAAACTAGAAAAGGTCACTGAAGCATCAAGTTATATTTCATTGTCCAGAGAACATTACAACTACTAATAAAAGACTAAATAAAACAAAAATGACACCGTTCAGTGTCTCTAGATAAAAAACCAGGGCAAGAAATGGTGGCATCGACACATTCTAATGCTAGTTACTGAATAAAGGATTTAGCTGTAAATATGAACATTAACTATCATCAGTAGAATTGGATTTGTACCTAATAGCCTACACACACGACTAGTTTAGCTGCTTTACTTTTATTTGTCCAGTATTAACCCCAACTAATCACCTGAGAAAACGGAGAGGAAATGCCTGGGAAATCTAACCCAGAGACTCATATGTTAGGCAAGTGTCCCACCAATGAGCTACATCCTCTCCTGAAAATTATTTTATGTGAGTGCTTGGTAAGAAGCTCAAGAGGTGCTGACACATTCAATGTCCTAAATAACTTCTCAAGACCCAGGGTGTATCCTGGACAAACTGCACTGACCCTGAACTGATGGTATGTAAACAATGGTGGGTGAAACTGCTGCTCTCTTAGCATGAATCACAGCAGGACACCAAACTGCGCTCAATGTCAGAGTACTTTCCACAGCCACATACTCAGTTTAAAAAAAAAGAAAGAAAGCCATTTCCCTTAAGAAATGCCCTTCATGGGGCAGTGAGAATTATTGATTCCAGTCTATCCTGACTTCTGGGCACTTGAAACTTTAATATTCTATGTGACAAATCATGAAGTAAGAGAAGACACTTCCACTCAGACCAACACACAGCGGTGACCGTGAGGAAAGTATGTGATAGCTGGAGTTTAAGGCTAAACTGGGCACTTGGGTGAAACATCAATTTTACTATAAAGAAAATCTGATAAATATTTGTGGTTTTAGAAGATATTTTACTGAAGATAAAGTGAATTTGTCAATTCTGAAACTAATAATATAGTTAATTGTTAAGGTCAAAAATTTGAGCTTTAAAAAAGTGATAATTAAATTTCTAAAAATCTTGTATCCATGATTACAAGCTCTAAAGATTCTTCTAAAGGAGGTGAGTGGTAATGCTAATGAATGTGATCTTTTGATAATGATGAATGGAATATGTCTGAGAAAGATGTTCTTAATTCAGTAAACTATTATTTTCTAAATAAAGAGCACATGATATCACACAACAGTAAAAGATCTACTCAAAATGTAACATGGAACAGTGGATTTTAATTTAATTTTCCAGAGTTGGAAAGGTTCACTGAAATGGTTTCAGATTCTACACCATAAATAAACTGTAAGAAAACTACTGTGTGTTAGGTTTGGATGTAGCATAAAGAACATACACAATTATCTGAAAAACATACTATTTAATACTCCTTTCTTTTCCAGCTATCTATGTAATGCTAGATTTTTCTTCACACTCTCCAAACCAATGTACAGGGTATGATAAAAATATATTGTGAATGTTTAAATTAAAAACATTACAGAGGGCTGGGGAGATGGCTCAGTAGGATAAGTGCTTGACTGACAAACACAAGGATCTGAGGTCAATCCCCGGTTCCGTAAAAAAAAAAAAAAAAAAAAAACCATTACAGAGGCCTGGGATATAGCTCAGTGCTGTAGCCCGAGGTCCTGAGTTTGGGGTTTCCAGTACTAAACAAATATTACTACAGTGCAAGACAAATTGCCATTAATTCCATTCAAAATATTTCCCCTTGCTTAGAATAAACTACCCACTCTTCTCATCACTTTCTGAAGCAGTTCTGAAGTTCTCTTTTATGAGTGTTTTTACAAGGTGTCATCAAAAATATAATGAATGCTACTGCTAAGTGACACTGAAAAGAAAGGCAGGCTCAGTGTGTCCTGTCACCATATTCACTGAATGTGGTACTACAGGACCTCTTGCTTTTCTTCAAAGTCAAAATTATCATGAAAAGTAAACATTTTGAATTAATCTGGTTCATTAAAGTAGCCCTAACAGCACAAATAAAGATACTCATGAAAGAAGACTTTCACAATTGCTTCAGAAAGTGTCAAGAATAATGGAATAAATGTGTTTGAACTAGACTGGACATGGTGGCGCGCACCTATAATCCCAGCACTTAGGAGGCTGTAAACAGGAAGATCACTGAGTCTAATCTACACAATGAAACACTGTATACCCTGTACCCTATCCTAAAAAAAAAAAAAAAAAAAAAAAAAAAAAAGTGTTTGAACTAAGTGGAAGCATTCTGAAAGAGACTACTGGTCATGTGTCTTCTACTATAATAAATTTTTTAAAACTGAGTTACTCACCATATTTTTAGATCACAACTCACAGAACACACTGAAAGCAGAAATAACAGTCTGGCACCCCCCTTCTACGCTAGCTATCAAGCCAAAAATATTTTATTTTGTTTTATTTTATTTTACTTTACCCTTTCTATGGTGTCAGTAATTGAACATAGGACCTCACGCTTGCCAGGCACGTGCTATGATGCTGAGCTAAATCCCCAGCCCCAAGAAACATTTTTAATACTATTATTCTCATTAAATTCTTTTTCTTTTAGAAGACGTTAAGATGTTATTTAATGATTTTATTATATTCAAATGAATTAACAAGTATTTATTTTCTCAGTTTTAATTTCTAATGCAGTGAGTATCAATCGATAGGATAATAGAAGATCCCACTAACTTTTCAAAGTCCTGAGATACTAAATTTGAGAGCCACCATACTACACACATGATGAAAGAGAAAAATGTGAAATGCAATCAAAAGAAACCAGTCCTGAAATGATCCAGATTTGGAAATTAGTACCCAAAGATTTTTAAAGCAGCTAGTATATCTAGGATGTATAGGAAAATAAATCTGTAATGACTAACAAATAATAAATCTCAGCAGAAGGGGCTGGGGAGATAGCTCAGTTGAATAAGTGCTTGCCTGGCAAGCTCAAGGGCTTGAGTTCAATCCCTGGCTCTGCAAAAAAAAAAAAAAAAAAAAAAATCTCAGCAGAAAAATAAAAAGCTTGAAAACAAGTGCAAATCTATAACTTTAAAATACAAAATATACAATATAAAAGTACATGGATCAATTTAATAACAAAATAGAAATTATAGAGCAGTCAGTGATTTTGAATACAGAACAAAAAGAAGTAAAAGTAAAATTGAGAAACTAAAATTGAAGGACACATTACATGCGAAATGCATGATTCTGAACAAGATCCTTTTGCTATAATGGACATTACTGAGATAGTGGGCAAAATCTGAATGGCACCTATATTATGTATCCATATTAATGTTCTGATTTTAAAAACTGTACTGTAGTTATATAGGTCAATGTTGTGTATAACATACAGTATTTGGAGATGACAGGCATCAACTTAGTACCTTACTTTCAAGTGGTCCACTAAAAACAAATTTTTTTATTCTGTCCTTGCAAGATTTCTACAAAACTGACAGTGTTTCAAAAAAAAATTTTAAGCCTTAAACATACATATGTGCATGTACATACACAAATATATACACATCCAGACCAAACTCCTAGTTAATAAATTAGAATCTCTGGAGAGTTGTATGATTTGAAAGATTTCAAAGCGCTTAATATATTTACTTTTCTTATGCAGAAATTCAGTAGCTCTCTATTTGTAAAAGTAATGGTGAATAGAGTTGATTGCATGAAATTCTTTTCCAATACAAGGATGCCATCAGTCACTCCCTGCCACTCTGCTAGTCTGTTTAATGACCACAAAATGCTCTTTCCATCAATGCAAAAGTTTTGTCTGCCACCTCCATGTATATAGTTAATTACTTGTATCTTTTTATTAAGAAGGTGGATCTTTTATAAAATCTGCACTGAAGATGCTACTCACATAAAACTGGATAAGCAAGATTTCCACAAGAAATATGTGCGTGCCACACCTAATTAAATGCCATGCCATCTGCTCAATAAATCCACTCTTATGGCTAGACTCGTGATGTAGTATGCGAGCAGGTCGCATGGTGTTTTGACTTAATTTATGAAGAGTTTTAGAGCCTACATTAAGTTTTGAGATCTTTTCTGACTACAAATAAGCTAAATAACACTAGAGATATTAGCCAAAGAAGAAAATATCAAAATTAAGAAATCCTGCTCATCAAAAGAAAATGAACATAATAAACATCCCTTCTATCTACTGCCAAAAAAAAAAAGAAAAAAAAAGAAAATGAATTAGGTAAGCCATAACTCAGGAAGAAATATTAACAGTAAATATTTGATAAAGAATTTGTATCCAGTTTATATAAAGAATGCCTAAACAGAGACAACATAAACACAACCCATTTTAAAAGGGCAATAGGGGCCGGGGAGATGGCTCAGTGGAATAAGCGCTTCCCTGGCAAGCGCAAGGACCTGAGTTCAATCCCCGGTTCCAAAAAAAAAAAAAAAAAAAAAAAAAAAAAAATTAAAAGGGCAATAAATGAAGGGGACAAAAGACTCAAGTACATACTTCAAAACAAACATCAAGACTTAAAATTTTGGCTATTTTGAAATTTTGAGTGAATATCTGAATAAGATAAAGACATGATTTTTAATACACACGACATCTTGTTTTGAAATAAGTTTTCAATTACATAAAAAAATGTATTTTCTTCATGCAGTAGAGGTTTAAACTGGCTGAAAAAAATGACATTCACCACAAACTTACAGTATCTAAGAAATGTGAACAATAATTGGATGTTAACGATTCAACTTTGAAACAAATACTTTCTACTTTGCTAAGTTTTAAAAATATTTAACTGAAGAATATTCTAGTATCACTTATCTGTACAAATCAGAACTTTCTGAAATTCAAACTGCTAGACAAAAGGCAAAAAACTAAATAAACTAGGTCTTCAGGAAGGTATATGACTAAAATTATCATTCATAGCTTACAACTGCCAAATTCTGTGTTCATTAAAACAGGTTCTATGGTTTTACTCCATTTGTGCTCTAAAGGCTTTCTGGCCAAAAAAAAAAAAAGTTATCAATATGAATTTACAAAATTAACCTATTAAGACAATGAAGTCTGGGAAGGCAGCTCAGCAGTGGAGCACTTGCCAACCACTCCCCCAGCCCGGGTTTAGTTCCCATCACCATACACACGCTCATAGCGCCGTAATGAAATATTGTCTAAGTTTTATATTTAATGTTATGACACAACTTCATTTGGTGTACTGATATACATTTTTTGAAAAATAATTCTGGATTTAACAATTGCTAAGCTTTTTCTTGAAACCAAGAAATACAGAGACCTTGTGACAAGGACACATTCACCATGGTAATGGCCAGGTGCTTAGGAACATTGAGCAAGACATAAATCACTGTGATTACTGTTCACAAACACATACAGTGCTTATCCCCCACAGAACTGTGTATGGAATATTTTATTGCAATACTTACTGGTGCTACGATTTTTCCTGTCTGACCAACCTGCATATCATTGGGAACGAAGCCAGCATCAACAGCCGCTCGGGACGCACCAACTAAGGGAAAATTGTCGTTGTTTTTCAAGCTCTATTATTCAGCTGGTAAGACATTTACTAATAATTACAAACAAAGACACAATATAATACAGATTTTATAGAGAACTGATTATTTAAAAACTTGTCACTGATTGAGAACTCTAAATACTAAGTATTAGTGTATTTTTTCAAGAAAATGCCTTCTATCAACATCTACTAACTTTAGATTTTAAATTGGGCTTAATCCTTTTTTGTTTTAAAATAGGTCTCAGCCAGGTATGGTGGTGCACAGCTGTAATCTCAGCACTCAGGAGGCTGAGGCAGGAGGATCACTTCAAGTTCAAGTTCAGGCTGTACTACAAAGTGAGTTCAAGGCCAGTCTGAGCTACTTAGTGAAACCCTCTCTCAAAAAGACAATCAATCAATCAAAATAAGGTTCCAGTATGTTATCCAGGCTGGTCCTAAACTCATAGGCTCAAGGCATCTTCCCACCTCACTGTCCCACTAATTGGGACTACAAAGCATGCCACCATGCCAAATATAGCTCCAGCCTGCTTTATCAAAGAAGAAACCTGTATTACAATCTATTAAGGCTGTCTGTACAAGATATCCTTTTCTTAATAAATACTATATCATTTATTTAAAGGCCTAAGAAAAATTATTTCAGAGAGGAAAACTGAAAACCACAGCAAAAACCATGTACACCTTTAAGAGACTTCTGCAGAAAAAAAACAGTAAAATTCTTTCCACTAAAAAGTTAACATCTTGGGGCTGGGGAGATGGCTCAGTGGAATAAGTGCTTCCCTGGTAAGCGCAAGAGCCTGAGTTCAATCCCTGGTTCTACCAAAAAAAAAAAAAAAAGTTAACATCTTTCTCCTAGGAAAGCATCTTTACCTGCAGCGTGTAGTTGATCTGCCAAATCATACAACAACTTAAAATTCTCTCCACTCTTCAAGCCACGACCTTATTTTAAAAAAGGATACATAAAGTAAGCATAAATTCCATTCCATAAAAAGTTTGGTATTATGTGTATCTGGTGGAATTTTTATATTACATAATTGCCACATTAAGCATACTGCCTTTTCTATAAAACATTTTCTGAATACTTCTGAAACTCTGATACATCTCCTACAAAGCAATTACAGCAATTCGACATTACAGCAATTAACTAGTCAAGCAACAGTATAATCATTTTTAAAAAACAATCCATTTACTTGAGAGAGAGCATAGTAGTAATTGATATGACATTAGAAGCAGTATACATTTAGAAGACCAGAATGACAGGCATTCCAAGCATGGCCCCAGTGTTATACACTGCTATCCTTGGTGCAGTTGCTTAGTTCACAGGTACCACCATATATAGTTAGTTTGAGTGAGAATCCTACAGATAATACCAATGAGAAAATCCAACAGGAAAGTGTAAATACGAGGTATAAAAAGTAAAGCCATATTAATATACTGAGCTATAAATGGCTGAAGTCAACACCTTCTGACATTGCCAGTCCTACAGGTAACCCACTACTATTATGGACTACTGAACTATATTGGATTATTTTGCTAAATTCATGCACCTACAATATTTGAATGGCAATGGAATACCCATCTCTGACAAAACTAAACAAAAAGGGGGCTAGAAAAGAAGGACCATTTTGTAGTGTACATACAAAATAGGATAGATACACAGCTACTTTCTCTTAGTTCAATGAGAAGATTTGTACTAATACTGTTAAGACAAGATATTATGTCTACATTTTGTACTATGAATAACTACTATGAAGACAACAATATGCAACATATTAATTATTGTAACTGTCCTACTAACCTGTTTTGGAACTATCTCACTGCTATTTCTTTCTCAATTAATATATATATATATA
>NW_004524602.1:1112359-1117668 GCF_000260255.1 Octodon degus
CTTTACTCCAAGTTTTTTTTCCACTAGAATGCAGGATCTATATCTATCTAGAATATTACTATTGTATCTGTAGTGTTTAGAAAAATTCTATACATATATTAAATATCCTCTAAATGAAGTTACTTGAAAGAAAGTCACCCTGACAGACTTTAAACAGCTTATGATCAAGAACAATCTGCCTTTTCATTTTTGTTTCTCCAAGACTTTGCAACAAACTCTTGAACAGACACACAATAAAAAAATAAAGTGACTAAATAGGTCAAATACACAGAAGTCTATTTGGAAAATTATTTTGTTTAATGGTTGATTTAAAAAGAATTTAAGATCACTCCAGTGCTTATTTTTCAGAAAGTCAGTGAATAGGCTATACAAAGTCTTTTCTTAAAAAATAAGGGCCAGGGAGATAGCTCAGTGGTCTAAGTGCTACCTGGAAAGTGCAAGGACCTGGGTTTGATCTCAGGTACCACATGCCATGCCGGCCCTGTGCCAAGCCAGCCAACTGGGTGTGGTAGCCCAGGCTTGTAATCCCAGTGCTGGGGAGGCTGAAACAGGAGAATCTCCACAAGTCCGATATGCATAGTGAGACCCTATACCAAATACATAAATTTTTTTTTAAAAAGAATATATCAAAAAAGAAAGTCTTCTGCAATACTAACAACTTTGATATCAAATGTGAAGAAATTCTCAGTGTTATACACAGATACTGATATAGTACAACCCTGGAAGTCCTTAAAAGCAGACTGCAGTAGGGAGGGGTATACGCCAGATGGTCCTGAGGTTTTAACTACCTCTCCCTGATTCAGAACCAGTTATACTCTGCAGAATAACACAGAAGACAGTGCGAAATTACAAGACTTGTAAAATGCTCCCCCTGGTGCCAGTGACTCAGATGTACAACAGAAAGCCCACCTACGTACTAATTGTTTAGAATTTCATTTTCCTATTGGTAAAATGGGAACAATCTTTGGAACTTACCAACTTTTTACATTTGAAGAGAAGTCCATGCTTTTTTAAAATACCAAAAAAAAAGCAGTATTATATTATAAAGTTTATGGTTTATCGTTTTTAATTCTTAGAAAATTAACATTATACTTACCACCAGATACAACCACTTTGGCACCAGTCAGCTCCGGCCGATCACTTTTTGTTAACTTCTGGTCAAGCCACTCTGATATTCCCACTGGTGAAGAACTCGGTGCTGCATTTTTGACACAGAGAGTAAAACAATGACTATGATAGCAAGCTCTAAAATGAGTTACCTCATGGGAAACCAAAGGCTAATTCCATGAAATTTAAGTAATTAATTACTATGAATTTTCTATGCTATTTTTTTTTAATTATGGCAGACTTAAGGGGACAAGATTCCAGCCTTTGCCTCATTAGTTTAACTTTTGAAAAATCATTTAATGCTCTGACCTCATCTGTAAAAACCAGAAAACTCTACAAACTTAAAAATGTTATATACAGGGCCGGGGAGATGGCTCAGTAGACTAAGCACTTGCCTGGCAAGTGCTAGGGCCTGAGTTCAATCCCCGATTCCGCCAAAAAAAAAAAAAAAAAAAAAAGCTGTCATATACATTAAAATGGAATTTTTTCTTTATATTTACTAATACAACATTCTTATGTTGAGTCACTTAAGTAGTATAGTAGGAAACAGTAACAAGAACACAAGTCTTAGCATCAATCAAACATGAATCTTAATGGATCCTTGCTCTTCTCTGTAAACAATCATAGGAACTATTCTATTTTCAAAGATACTATAATTTGAATCATTAGAGAAACTCAAACCAAAATCACAACGAGACATATCCTCACTACTATTAAAATGGCTATTTTCTAAAAGAAAAAGATAACTATTGTTAAGGATGTGGAGAAAAGTGAACCCTTACCCTGTGCTGATAGGAATGTAAATTAGTATAGCACTATGGTACAATGTAACAGGTCCTAAAAAACTACAAAACAAAACTTCCATAGGATCCCACAATCCTACTAAGAGGTATGCATCCAAAGGAAATGAAATCAGCATATTGAAGAGAGATAGCTGCATTCTTGTGTCTACTGCAGCACTGTTTAGCCAAGATACAGAATCAACCAAAGTGTACATTATGAATGAACAACAAAAGAAAATGTGGCACTTACACACAACTGAATACTTTTCTCCAACCACAAAAAGACCTTGATAACCCTGAATCACACTGCCTTACATGAAATATACAGGTACAATATGACCTCAATGCTATGTGTAATCTAAAACAGTTGCTGTCACAAATGCAGATAGCAGAATGATGGGTACCACGAAGGTGAGGTGGTCAGAGAGGAGGGAAAGAGGAAGATGCTAGTCAGAGGATACAAATGTAGTTAAAAAGGAGAGTTATTCTTTAAATGTCCAGAATAGGCAGATACATAGGAACAGACTATAGCTAAGTTAATTGCCAGTGACAAAAGAAGGAAACACTGATAGGGGAAAGGGAGACACATATGGTAAATGGCTACTAGCGGAGCTTCTGCTTGGGGTGATGAAAATGTTTTAAAACCAATTTTAGTGATGGTTACAACAGTTCTGTGAGCACTCTTCAGGACTGGATTTTTTAATTCTTAAAAATCTTTAATATATTAATTTATTTTTTTGGTATAGGGTCTCACCCAGGGTTTTGGGACTGGCATGGCAGGCAGCATCAGGGACTGAACCTGGATCCGCGCACTTGCAGGCAGGCACTTAGACCACTGAACTATCTCCCCAGCGCTGGACTGGATATTTTAAAGGGTGAATTATAAATGTGAACTTTATCTCAAGCTGTTTTTCTTAAAAGATAATATGAGGCATAGTATTGGAGGAAAACAAAACAAAACAAAAACAAACCTGAGGATCAATGGAATAGATTAGAAGATGCAAAAGCAACTACAAACAAACTCAGCCACCTTATCTTCAACAAAGGGGCCAAACATGCTTACTGGAAGAAAGACAACCTCTTTAACAAATGGTGCTAGAAAAACTGACTCTCTATATACCAAAAATTAATACTTGACCCAAGTCTATCACCACGCACTAAACTAAAAAATCAAAGTGGATTAAAGATCTAAACATTAAAACAGAAACACTAAATCTCCTACAAAAGAAAATAAGAGGAACCCTTGAAGACATAGGGGTAGACAGTTTATGAACAAGAATAAAACTGCACAGGTAATACTTGAAAGAATTAACAACTGGGACCTCCTCTTGTTGAGAAGTTTTTACACGCCAAAAGAAACTACCAACAGAGTGAAAAGACAGCCCACAAATTTGGAAAAAATCTTAATAAGCATTCAGACAAAGGTCTTCTCTCTAGAATTTATAAAGAATTAAAAAGCATTAGGACCCCAAAATTTAAAGAATCAATCCAGAAATGGGCATCCAAGATTAACACACACTTCTCAGAGGAAGAAATTCTAGAAGCTAATACAGGAAAAAATGCTCCACATCACTAGCCATCTGTGAAATGCAAATTAAAACAACACCGAGATACCATCTCACCCCAGAAAGAAGGGCTATCAGAAAACAACAAATGTTGGAGAGGCTGTCTCTCCACTGCTGGTGGGAATGTAGACAGGTACAACCACTACAGAAATCAATGTGGAGTCTCCTTAGAAAACTAGGACTGGAAATCTCATTCAATCCAGATATCCCCCTTCTGGGAATTTTCCCCAAAGAACTGAAAACATCATATCATTGTGATATATGTGCACCTATGTTTATAGCAGCACAATTTGTGAGAGCCAAATCTTGGAAGCAACCAAAATGCCCATCACCTGAGCAATGGATGAAAAAATTATGTTTTTATACAATGGAGTATTATTCAGCTATAAAGAAGGATAAATTCAAAGTCTTCATATATAAGAGGATGCAACTTGAAGATATACTCACAAGTGAAATAAACCAGACCCACATGTATAAATATCATATAGTCTCCCTAGTATAAGAACTCAAAAGAAGAAATAAAAATTGAAAGGTATAGCACAACTAAATGGAAAGCGAGAACTTAATTATTAAACAATAAAAAAAGGCAAGGAGAAAAGGTAGGAAACATGGCAGGGGCAAAACCACACATTTATATACACAAGATGGTTAAGGCAATGGTCCTGAGAATCTCCTTTAGGTTTTTTGTTTTGTTTTGTTTTGTTTTTATCCATTAGGTTTTTGAAACTAGCAGTTAATTGGTAGGATTCTCACACTGACTAACTATATATGCTGATACCTGTGAACTATGCAACTGCACTGAGGACAGCATGTGTAATACTAGGGCCATGCTTGGAATGCCTGTCATTCTGGTCTTCTAAATGCATACTGCTTCTAATATCATATCAATTACTGCTATACTCTCTCTCAAGTAAAAGTTTGTTTAAAAAAGAAGGTAATAAAAGAAAACAAGAAAAATATCATAGGAATGTCCTGCCTCAATGTTGTATTAGATTTTGTTGGTTAGATTTCTAAACTTCTGTGTAAAAATGTGCAACTGTTTTTTTTTTTTAAATTTTCTACTTTTTTCACATTCGCTAGGGATTTAAAGTTTAGCATATCAATGATTGTTGGAAAATACCCATTCCATGTTAGGTCTAAGGCATCTGATATTCAAACACATAGTGATGTTAAGCTCAACTGCCTATGTTGTAGGGCAACAATACCATTAAGCTTCTCTTCTGGAGGGCTAACAACTTATGTCTGCAGACCAAAAAATTAGAGAAAAAGAAGGGCTACAAGGATAGCCAACATTTTGGCCCTAGCCTTTGAAGGTCAATGAGGACTAAGGACATAGAACTTGTACTATAACATCCTATAACTCAGTGTTGTCCCAAATTTTCTGTTCAAGGAGATTATGGTGCCACAGGGGAAAGTGATCAACAATGTAGAGTGTGCCTAAGGAGAATCACCTAGAGAGAAAACATTCTCTCAGGTTTTCACAGAGATCAAACTGGTCAAGCAATGGCCGTGACTCATCCAGATGGCCGACAGTGACAAAAGATCTACAAACTGCTGCAGATGGTTTCAGGGTAAATCCTGAGGGGATTTGACTAACTTAGTCAGATACAAAAGTTACATTTTTTGTTATATAGGTCTTGCTTTATCTTGGTCTTAACCATCCAGCAGAAAAGTATAAATATGAGATATAAAACGTAAAGCCATATTAATATGCTGAGCTGTAAATGGCTCAAGTCAACAACTTCTGACATTGCCAGTTCTGTAGATAACCCACTAGTATTATGGTCGACTGGCCTATATTGAATTATTTTGCTGAATTCATGCACCTACAGTATCTGAATGGCAATGGAATACC
>NW_004524602.1:1121777-1148738 GCF_000260255.1 Octodon degus
TTTGTTCTAATGGTGTTTGTAAATAGGATATCATGTCCGCATCTTGTACAGCAATTAACCACTAGGAAGAATGTATGCAATGTGTTAATTATTGAAGCTCTCCTACCAATTTGGTTTGAAACTGTCTCATTGCTATTTGTTTCTCAATAAAATTATGGGAAAAAAAATATCATGTCTGCATCTCATACTATGAGTAACTACTATGAAGACAACAACATGCAATGCATTAATTATTGTAACTGTCCTACTAGCCTGTTTTGAAACTGTCTCATTGCTACTTCTTTTTCAACAAAATTAATTTTAAAAAATTAAAATTAAAAAGAAAAAACAATGTGAAGACATAATTAGTTTTGTGTAGCCTTGGGAATACTTCAATAATTTAACCTCAGCTCATCTCTTATTCTAACACAACCTATGAATTAAAAAGAAAAAAAGGAACCAAAACCAATCAATCAAAAAGGTCCTAGAAGGGCTGGCCAGATAACTCAGCAGACTAAAGTGGCTGCTTACACAGATGCTGGAACCAGGATTCGATCCCCAGCACCACAAGCCATGCTGGCTCCACCCCCGTGGATCACTACAAGTCCACTCTATGTAGTGAGACCCTGAAGACCCTGTATTAAATAAAAAATAAATAAAATTTTTAAAAAGCTCATAATGAACACTCACCATTTTCTGAATTGGCACTACCTCCACTTGTTGCTGCAGCCTCAAAAGATGTTCCGCGGACTGAAAACACCTTTACTTTCTCATCACACTTCACTGTACATAAAGCATTTCCTAAAATACAAAATTTGTCTTTTAGAAAGCAATCTTGAAAGGCAACAATATACACATTCCTTTCAGGCTCAGAATTTACCGCGCAAAGACAAGGAACAACTAGGGATCAGTCGTTTTCTGCCTCTACTGCACAGAGGGAAAAGATCATTACAGTTGAGAAATAGGTAAGTGAACATTTGTATAACCTCAGATGGCTTATAAAACAGGACAGGTGTTGACATGCCTGGGAGCAAGAAACCGGAACAGCCAGCCACACTAAGGTACACTTTCCCCACAAAGCCTCCCTCTCTAAAATACAATAGAATCAGTAACTTAAGAATGTGAGTTCTGACAACTTAATGAGGATGGAGTCACTATGCACACTGAAGGAGGATATCCGTGAAAACCTGAAAGCGCATAAAGAACAAATTCAGATGTGCCGAGTCTGTAAAAGGCTGTGACACATTTCCTAGAAGTTAGCAATCACATTACAAACTATGACCAAATATTTCTCTTCTAAAGCAAGTAACTTTAATAAGAACTGAGTTATCTCTTCAATCCCACTGGAGACCACTGTGCTCAACAAAAAATCAATCCACCAAAGAGACATGGAAATGAGTTTCTTAATGACAAAGAAAAGGAATAGGAAATGCAAGAAGATAAAGAATACTATTTAAAAAGAAAAAAAGTGTTGGCTTCCCAGGCAACACTTACAAAATGTATTAGATGTGAATCTAATTCTTATTGACCTCTGGAAAAAAGACTCCACAAATGAGCGACGGACAGGAAGGAAAGTTCTGCACTGGGGTTTACAGAGAGAATGCCATGTCATAGCCCAGTGACAGTTCTGGAATAAGATTTTTCTCAAAAACCTTTAAAATGTTCCATTTAAAGCAATTACATGGCCTGTTTAAAACCTTATCTCCAAGGTTTGTTTATACTTTCTACTAAAATTTAATGCCAATTAAAGGTCTTCCTTGGGAACTCACCTGCATAAACGGTTCTCACAAATGTGTCAGGTGACTTGATCTCAATGATGTCAGAAATGGGGGCAACATCAAGTTTAGCTGCTATTCTGGGCAAAAGGTTCTAAGGGCAAAATAAGCAGTGAGTTACATGCATACACACTGATGGATGACTATAAACTATCTTCTAAATGCATAGTCAATGGAAACTGTAATTCATTTAAGTTCGCATGCATTTCCATACGACTTCAAGCCCGGCTTTGTAGGTAGTCTGAAACCAATGAATGCCTATCATTTCTCTAACTACAGGAAGAGTTCTATGTGGTTTACAAAAATAAACTACTTTAACTCAATGTGTTGAATTAGGAGTTGAGTTTAAAATATTACTCTATGGATCACTTAATTTGGATAAGATAGGAAAATTCAGAAGAATGTTAAAATTCTCAAATACTAAAAAAGACTATACACTTAGCAATAGATATGAACGAAAACATTTCAGCACACGTTTCACTTTTTGCTGAAACTGGTATTGCATAAAAGTGAAATATTCTAGCCAGTATCTTAAGTGTGTTACCTCAAAACCATAATGGGTGTTGTAGTTTGGACTTCAAATGTCCATCAAAAGTCATGTGGTGAAGACCTGGTTGCCAGGTTCTTTGCACTGCTGAGAGTGGTAGAACCTATGAGGTGGGGCCTACGGGAAAGTCACTGGAAGTGTGCCCTTGAAGGGATGCTGAGAACTCTGCATCTTTCTGTTTCCCGGCCACCATGAGATGATATCTCTGTTCCATCACATGTTCCAGTTATGCTACTTTTTTTTTTTTTTTTTTTTGCGGAACTGGGGAACGAACTCAGGCCCTTGCACTTGCCAGGGAAGTGCTTATTCCACTGAGCCATCTCCCCGGCCCCATGTTCCAGTTATGATGCTTTGCTTCACCACACGCCCAAAGCAATGGGGTCCAGTGACCATGCACTGAAACCTCAGACACCATGAGCCAAAATAAATCAGCCTTCTTAGGGTGATTTTCTCAGGTATTTTGTCACAGTGACAGAAAGGAGACTAACACAGTTGGTACAGGATCATTACAGATCTACTTAGCTTCTTCTGATGGACTGTTTTCTCATTCTAAACCCCTTTGCAGAGGGTAACACCAGCCTCTAGATCATGTGACCCCTATTCTCAAAATTCTCACCTATCACAAAACAGCCATCAAGGCCAGAGAGCTAAAATCTATCTAATAAGATACAACAGACACTCTTTCCTTGTCTTATAATCTTGCAGGTAAACTGTATCACAAAAATTTAAGACTCATAAAGTTATTTAAATCACCAGACCCCAACCTAAAATTCTGGCATCAAGAACAAGTTCAGTGGAAGACAATCTTTCCATATACCTGTGGGAAAAGGGAGGGTTCAGGTGACTCAAAGGATTGCTCTCATGGGCAGTTTATAGTAACATCTGTCCACCTGTGAGGATCTAACACCACTGCTGATCTGACAGGAGAGAAGCTCAGGCAGTGAAGACCAGTAGCTGTAAGCACAGACAAAGATCTGCTTCCTTGCCTGCCATTCACTTCCTGCTATGTAGCCCACTTCCTACCAATGCATAGACCAGTAATGGTCAGTGGCCCAGGACCTGGGGACCCTGATTTAAATCATCCAACACAGAAATAATAACTCAGGAGTGAAATGGTAACAAAAATCTTTGTACCCATTAGATTAATAGAGAAAATGTTAGAGCACGTAACGTCTCAAGTGCTGGCAACTGACCCATAAAGATCAAAGCTTAAAGGCCTTTAACCCACCTATTTCTCTTTTAGAATTCTATTCTAAATAAATACTACTGCATGTATACAAACATGCATGAATAGGGATTTTTCCTTGCAGCAATTTATAAATGCAAAAAATCAGAAACAACCTAACTATCCCTGGGTATTTGTATAATTTAAAACTCCACAGAAAGACACCTTAAACAGTGAATGTGCAAATACTGACAGCCATCCTCCTGAAGAGGCAAGGGTGAGCTGGGCATAAGGTGGGCCTGCACACACTGTCCTTCATAATGATGTGCTACATGAATCCTCTCTAATAAGAATGAATCTGTGTGCAACTTTTAAAGTAAAATAAAAACTAAAAACTACACCTTATTAAGAATGGAAAAAAAGGAGCCAGAGCACACATGGCCAGAGACAAAAAGATCCAGTACCAAATTTCTTTTCTTTGGCTCCCTCTCCTGTGTCTTTCAGTGCCAGGTGGACAAGCGCTCTGCCATGAGCTACATCCCTGGCATCCTTAATCATTCCACTATGCTAACTTCCTGTAGATCACTACCCATCTAAGGAGCATTCATTCTGCAGATATATCATAATGCATGTGACTACACTGCCACTTTCCTTACCTTACCTAAGGGTATCTTCAGCCACTACAAAATTCCTTCCAAATCCCCGAAATAGACAGAATTGGCCTTTCCAAATATTCATCAACCATCCAAATGAATTACCTATTAAGACTGGTTATTGGGGCCAGGGAGATGGCTCAGTAGAATAAGTGCTTGCCTGGCAAGCACATGGGCCTGAGTTCAATCCCCAGTTCCACCAAAAAAAAAAAAAAAAATGATTGGTTACTAATGCAAATGATATATTCTCTTTCTCTCTCTCTCTCTCTCTCTCTCTCTCTCTCTCTCTCTCACACACACACACACACACACAATCTAACAGCTTTTAAATAGGATAATTTAACAACAGCCTAAAGAGGGTTTTTTCCAAGGCAAAAGTTGAAAACCTGGAAGAAGCACTTTAATAAATTATGATAAAATGCTGAAAGAATAGTTATCTCTGTGACAAAACTTAACTCTAGGAATGGCATTTTATCAGAAATTTGACAAAATAAAGAAAACACATTCTAATGAAAGCACTCTGCTGCTACAGCCCAGCCTTGGCGTGGGACATCGGACTACATACTACAGTTCAATCTCGGGGTCTCACCTTTCCAAAGGCAGAAGCTCCAGCACAGATGTGTGTGTAACTGAACTGCTTCTGCGTGGCCAGAACCAACGGCGTCAGTTCCTCTGACAGACAAACACATGGATAAAATGCACTGCATGACATTTCCTAGTATTTTATATAGTATTTCAAGCAGGACTCAGACACTACATTCTTGCACTAAAACTCCTCACCTGGAAGCAGGCCTTGGTAGGCATCATGCTGAGCCACCAGAACTTTCGCTACTCCTGCTACTTTACAGAGATCTTGAACCACCTGTGATCAGAAGAGGAGTTACTCAGTATTCATCTATCAGAAATACCCAAAAACAGTTGGGCCACCACTAAATATCCACAAAATATTAAGTCTTAAAAATAAAAATCGTTTCTATTAGCAAAAGGGCTAGGTAGAAATTTTTAATTCTTTAACAAAGAAAATCTACCAAGTGATCTCACTATAGAATGATGACCATACATAGTCCTAATACAAAAGATTTCAACAAAAATTTTGCCTTGACAAAAACAAAAATTGACATTTAGTCAATCCGAGTGTAAATCCATCATCTTATCAAGGGTAAAACTGAGATCTTCTCATTCTCTAACACAGCCACTATGTTTTAGATTTTGGGTTTCCTAGAGGTAAACATCTTACTTCACAGCTCACTGCACTTATTCAGCAACAGTAATTTTTGTCTATATTAAAACATCCCTAAGCAACAAAGAAAATCCTATATTGAAACAGACTGCCCATTACTGAGTTCAAAAAAGCTGTTAACCCTTCAGACTTCCTATATACAGAAAGTGATGAGAACACTCCCTTTCCGAGCATCTTGAATACATCATGACTGTTTTCCACTCCTCAGAGGATGCCAGTCTCTGGTCTGCTTTTTGTCCCCAGGCTGCTTCACTCATCACTGATGAGTGGGCACCAAAGGCTGTGCCTCTTGCCCCTCTATGGTCTGTGAGGCTCACTAACATTCACTAGAGAAAGAACAGTGCCATACACCTCTGCTGGGCTAAGTATTCTGCAGTCTACTGCCCTGTACATAGGGCTTCCTAGGACGGATGCACATGTATTCAATTTCTCTGAGAGAATTTCTAACTTTAGGAGAAACTTAGCTAATTTCAGAGTAATGATACACCAGCCTAGGATAAAAGTAGGAAAGAATTTTGCCATTAAAATTATCATTTAGGCTAGGTGTGGTAGGGCACACCAGTAATCCCAGCCTATGGGAGGCTGAAGCAGGAGGATCATTGTGAGCTCAAGATCAGCCTGGGCTACAAAGTGAGCTCAAGGCCAGCCTAACTGCATAATGGGACCCTGTCTCAAAAAGACAAAAGAAAACAATTTTTTTTTAAACATATTTGGTACAAGGTCTCACTATGCAGCTCAGACTTGTAGTGATACTCCGGTTTTTCAGCCTCCTCATTGCTGGGATTACAGAGTGTGCACCACCATGCCCCGTCTCAGTGGCCCACTCGGCATTTCCAGGAGGCAGGGCCAGTATGGCACATGCCGGGGACCAATCCCCAGTCGCTGCGCTTGCCTAGGCAGGCACTTAGTCCTCTGAGGTATCTTCCCAGCCCTAGAAAACAATTTTTTAGTAAACAAAACAAAACTATTATTTACTGCTCAAAACTACTGGTACTATATGAAGAATCACTATTTATGATAAATAGTCAAGGAAAATAATATAAAACTGAAATCTCTCTGGACTATTTAAACATGTATTCATTGTTTTTCTTTAAGATTAACTAAGCCAGCCAGAGTGGTACACACCTATAATCTCAGCCTTTAAGGCACTATTTTATTTTTTATTTGCAGAACCAGGGATTGAACTCAGGTCCTTGTGCTTGCCAGGGAAGCACTCATTCCACTGAGCCATCTCCCCGGCAATCTCAGCATTTAAGAGACTGAGATAAATATTTCTGTGGTATATGTCTGAAAATTGGGCAACCAAATTGATAACCATATTATTAGACACTGTGATTAAAACTGATTTTATAAGGTTAAATAGTTGGATAGAAATTAGATAGATAAATACACATAAGTAAGCTGCTGGAATATATTCTAAAATACCAATTTCATATAAGGAATTAGAAATCACACTAGATTTCTGAATGCCGATTTTGCTCTGCACTGATAATTTAGTAAAAATTAAAATCTTTTAAAAAGAAATGCATGGAGCCCAGGAATTTAAATAAACCTGGGCAACATAGCATGATTCCATGTCAAAAAAACCCCCCAAAAACTATAAAGGTTTACCAAGTAGTTTCAATAAATTATTGTGCCAGTGCAAATGCTTTTAAAGCTGCATAAAATTTAGTCCCACAAGGAATAAAACACCTTACTCTAAAGAAAATACAGCAAAACAGTTAAATCTACATATCCTAGAACCAGACTTACAAAATTTTCAAACTTCCAATCTTCAAGTATTAGACATCCTGCTCATTACTTACACATTCTTCAAGAAAATTACTTAATGTCAATATACTCGACGTTTCCAAATGTAAAACTGAAATTTTTATTTTTTCAACATCTCATTTCTCCAGGTAACCCAGGCTGGCCTGGTCTCAAACTTGCTATCCACCTACTTCACCCTCCTAAGGGTCAGGATTACAAGCATATTTCACCAAGCCCAGTTAGAAATAATATATTAACGACACCTACTTTATATATCATGTAGAATAAATGAGCTAATACATATTAGTGGATTATAATTTTTATTCACAGATGATTCTTGAAGCCTTACAAGACCTCCTCTGAGACCCCAAATGATTGTGACCTCCACTGTTCTCAATCATTTTTAATAAAGTAAGACTGATGACAGGAATAATTTTATTTTTTAGTAAATTATACTTCTATTCTCTACATGATGTTCAAATAGAGTAATAAATGATACTTACCTTTAAAAAAAATAAATAAATAAAAAATAAAAAATAAATAAAAAATAAAAAGAAACGCATGTTCTCCAGATTTGTCCGTGAGGCTTGAGTTCCCAACTACACACTCAGCATCTCATTCTAGATAGGATGAGAAGAACAGATGCCTCCAATGGTATAAGAGTAACACAACTGACATCTACAAGGCCACCCAGCCTTGCAGGCCATTTGACAATACCTACCGGGTTGGTTTCCAAACCTGTAACTATCTTAACAGGCACATCTTTTAGAACCAGCTGTAATATAACCTGAAAAGAATAGTACTCACAGTTGAATTCTACCAATTAAAAATTAACACACATGATATTTTGTCCAGATTTACCACTTTCAGGAATTAGAAGCAATTAGTAAGTATATTCATCAATACAAAAAGGGATTGGCTATTAACCTTTACAGGGACTCAAACATTATCATTTTCCTTGGTACCTGATGGCACACGATGGTGCCAGGGAATCTAAATCAAGTGTTGTACCTCATTTCAGAAGACAAAATGTTCAGTGAGCGAGCCTTTCAGCTCCTTCTTCACACACAGTAATGGTTGTGACGCTAGCTATTTAATGAAGATTAGAGCCCAGTTTGGGTTACAGTCTTCAGCATAATTCTCTGCTGCCATCTTTCCCTGTCTCTTGATGAAGATTCTATTTGCTATGGTTGACCTAAAAAATTTCTCACCTTGTCACATTTGGTTCCAGCTACTAAACAGGACACCTCACCCCCAAGGCGTCTGGCTGCAGTGATAGTGTTTAAAGTAATGGGTGCCAGGGAGTCATTCGAATGCTCGGCTATTACAAGGGTACTCTGAAATCGGAGCAATGAGGCCTAAAAAAGAAAAAAAAGGAAAAGATTATTAATACAGCGTATTTTTAAAACATAACTGGAAAGCATGCTTTAAAAAGAAAACCACCGTTATACTCAATTCTATAAATGTATTTATAAAACATTTAGTAGCAAAAATCAGGGTATTTGTATCTGTAATAGTAACATTTTTATTTAATAAAATCTGAAATACAGATTAGTTTCCTACAGTTAAAATATTTTTTAGGCTGGACATGGTGGCACATGTCTATAATCCCAGTACTTGGGGAGGCTAAGGCAAGAAGACGGCAAGTTTGGGCTAAGGCTGAACAACTCAGCACTTAGAGAGACCCTTGTCTCAAAAAATAATATAAAGTTTACAAACGCTGAGGATGTAGCTCAGTTCAAAAGCTCTGGGTTCAAATCTCTAGTACTGGAAAAAATAATAAGTACTTCAAAATAATTTTCCCATCAAGTTATATCCAATGAGTAACTGCTACATACTTAAATTTTAAATTCTTATACTATCAAACTAGAAACTGGTCAAATCCTAATGTTAAGTCCTTACAACATACTAGCAAACTAGAACCTGGTCAAAGCCTATCAATTACATACATACTGGACACCTAAGTGCAGTATATCCAGAAATAATGAGCTCAAAACCAGTTACTAAGTTTGATTCCTACTGAGTCAGGCAAAAAGCATTCAATATAAAAATAAATGAAAAGGACAATTTTGTTTTTGAAACTATGACATCAGATAATTTTGATGGGACTTCAACTGTGCAAAGACACTTCTGAATAAAAAAGAAAAAAGGCTATATACAATATCTTGGAATCAACCCTATCTAGTATAGATTTTTTAAAAGACTACAAATAACTTAGTTCATGCTAATCTGGAATAATTCCAAATAGTAGGAGCTCAAAGATGAACAGGAATAGCCCTTGTGCTCAAAAATTTCATAGGCAGTATCTTGTTCATATGCAAATCACTATAAGAACAAATAGTTTTTCAAATAATGAACTGAACGAACTAGATGTTGAAGGCTGCAGTCCAAGACGGACAGCCAAGCAGAGTAAAGGAAATAAGTTCAGGCATCCACAGCAGGTGAAAGATTAAGACTGGCTCATAGGCATGAAGAAAGGGAAAATTTTCCAACTATCCTTGTGGAAAATGGAAATAACAAAAGAGACACTAAGGAGGATCAAATGGCATGGCTGTGCGACTTAATTTAGCAGAAACCTTTAGCTCTAGAGTTGCAGTGAAAAAAGCACAGTATGAAATTTATCCAGAGCTAGAAATTTACAAGACGGGTATAAAGGGAAGCTAAGTACAAGACAGTAATGCTGCTTCTAGAATTCATATGCAGTTTTTACAAATTTTTTCACTAACTACATCATATATATCATTTGCTATGTTTTCATATTCTTTACCCTTCTTATTAGTGTTATGATTTAAATTCAAAATGTCCCCTAAAAGCTCATGTGTTGAAGGCTTGGTCCCATGCCAGATCTATTAGGAGGCAGGGGCAACTCTGAAGGAAGGGTCTACTTGAAGCAGATCCCCTAGGGGTGCATCTCTGAAGGGCTACTTTGTCCTGGGCCCCCTGCTTTCTTGCTTTCTACTTCCTGACAACCATAAGGTGAGCAACCTATCTGCTGTGCCCTTCTGCCATCATGTTCTGCCTAACAGCAATAGGGCCAGCCAGTCTCTGACTGGAACCCCTGCAACTGAAATAAAACAAATTTTCCTCTTTTAAGTTGATTTTCTTAGATATTTTTGTCATAGCAAAGGAAAGCTACCATACACTGTACACGGACTCCTGGTTTAACCAGTCTCTGTGGATATTTGATTTACTCACAATTTTTTTATTAGAAACAATGCAGAGAAGACAATCCTCATAACTAGACCTTGTACTCCATCTCAACAGATGGGCCTTCCTTCTGCTGAGGAATAATCTATTCTTTTGACCTGAACCTGGCCAGACTTTATTCTGATTGCTTTGCCTCCCCCTAAACTGCTTCTGTCCATCTGTCACCAAGGCAGGGATCTTCCTTCCTCTCTACTACCTAGCCTACACCTGGTCCTCACCTCCTCCCCAGACTTGTAACTCCTTCCACCTCAATGAGCGCAGCCTACAGCTGGGGATCTGAGGGCTAGCCTTCCAGAGGTAGAAAGACTTCCAGGGACACACCCTGAGGTGGGAGGTGAGGACAACAGCAAGATACACCACAGGACACATTCATTGCACTGTGGTGTCACTAGATGACATTTCTCGTCTTGGTCCTCCTTTTTTTCATTTACTTAAAGCAAACAAGGAAACAGGAAAGCACTTGACTTGTGGCTGCCAAACGAAGCACTTAATACATGTCCTTTTTTTTATTACAAGTAAAACAACTTCCTGTAAGAAAGGAGGTCATTCAAGTTAAAGCAGAAACCTTTATGTATATCTTAAGCTTTCCTACGACAAATTCCTAGAAGTGCCAGATGAAAAGACAGGCACAATTTCAACACTTCTGACAAAGACTGACATTAGCAGTTCTTCAGAAAAGTAGTGATTCACAATTCCTGAGTTGAAATGAAAGTTCTGGGAAAGTAAGTATCTTACCTTTCTTTTTCATATCTTCATAATCTAATATGCTACTTTTCAAATGTATATCTATAGGATTCATTCTATGGCACTGTTAATCAGAAGAGCACAATATCTTATAAAGGACTCTGTAATTAAGACTCAATGGTGTGATTTATGATTTAAATGATATTTCACACAAATTGCTAGTAACAAACTATTAGCTACACATCAGACACCATATTTTTTATTGTTTCACTCATCATTTACCATAAAAATTACCATATTTCTATCACCATTTGAAGAATAAATCCAAGATTTGGTGGCAGAAAGCCCATATTTGCTGAAAATTATAGTTTGATCATAAAATAAATTGAGTTCTCCTAAGAAACTGTCAAGCTTTTTAGAACTTCCACTGGAACATTATACAAGATTTTTAAAAGACTGTTCAAAATGACATTTATAAGAGTAAAAAAAAATAAAAGAATCCGCTAAGTTCACCTACCTGATCAGTGTTTGCTAAGCCCTACAAACATCATAAAGGCATGGCATATTTACTGGTTCCTTTAAACTTTTAAAAACACTAAGCTTCCTTCTACTTTGTTGTTCTATCTAACATTTCTTGGACTGTACAGAGAGAAGAGCTGTAACTGCTAGCATGGCTACATGGCAGAATTCCACAGCGATGGTTTGGAGAGCCTGGAGAGCATTCAGATGTTACTCCTCAACCTGGAGCCCAGTTTCCTCCTACGGAAACTCAGAGAAAGGAACCAGTTTTCAAACTACCTTTGTGAACGCGTTCCGGGGCGTTCTGGGAAGGCCCAGGAACCACCACGCAGCACAAGGTGGAGAACAGGCAGCGAGTACTGATACAATGTACTCTTAAGCTCTGCTTTAATCCGATTAACCAACTCACATTTACAAAGCATTACACTAAGTAGTTTTATGGATTATATCTTATTTAAAACTCACAAAAATTTTCATGACGTAGGTACTACTACCCTGACTTGGCAAATGAGAAAATTGGAGCTTAAAGGTTACCAGCTAGGAAGTACAGCCAGGTTATTCTAAGTCCAAGCAGTTGGACTCCAGAGTTTGGTTCTGAACTAGTGATACACATCAATGTATCATCATCTGTTGCTGTTTTATATGTGGGTCAATTTGTTTCTGTATTTGGCAAATACACTCCTGTTTAAAATAAAACAAGCAAAAAATCACTGGTCAAAACAAAAAAAAAAAAAAAGAAAAAAATAATAATTTCACAGGCCTCTTTTCTAGCTCTAAAAGTTCTATAACTCTAAAATCCTACTTTAAGTAGAAGAGTGGGGCAGAATTGTCAAAAAGTACAAGTTCATCCCTGAAAAGGCTTTAAGGCAACAACAAAAAATCATACAACTTATTGCCTCTCTACACAAAGGACTCTCTTTAACAAGAGTGATGGGAGGAAAACAAAAGCCAAATTCTTAGACTTTAAAGAAAGTAATTAATGCAGGCCAGAGTCACCCATATAAATTCTTGGTCACCAGGCTTACCAGAGCCCTCCTTGTTGGCGCACGCTCACCCTCCCCAGCAACTACTTCAAAGATACTCTCCTGATATTTCTCACTCAGAAAGCAAGGTCTGCTGTCCCTTATTGGAGGGAGCCTTCATCTCTCACAAGAGAAACTGAAGCCACCAGCAGGAATCTGCTTCGCTTCCTACATTCAACAGAAATTCTTAGCCCTGGGCTATCACAAAGGATGCTGCATGGGATGTTCTTTTCTCCAGAGCCTGATTCCTCTATCTGGCACCTAGAGTCCATTTCCTCAAATCTACTCAGAGACTGCTTTCAATGTCATTCATTATTACGTTCCTACTCATCAACATCTAAACATGTTTAACACTTGCCCAATTTTAAAGAAACCCATGTTAAAAAGCCACTAGTCCACACTGTACTTCCAATACCACCTTCTCCAACTCTTTATCTTTCATTTATGCCTCTGTCAACTGGTTTTTGCCCTCACCAAAATGACTAACACTTTTCAGACTCTTTTACCTTACTTGTTTTCAGCAATGACTACTCCCTTCTGACTTTCAGGGCTTAAATTATCACCTGTGTGGGAATGAACTGTGTGTGTGTGTGTGTGTGTGTGTGTGTGTCTGTCTGTCTCCGGTTATTTCCACACTAAGTGCTAGACCTATAAATAGTTACATCTGTTTATCTAAGAGCTTAACTTGCATGTCTTGTCAAATGATTTGTGATTCAACAAATCAAAAATCTTATCTTTCATCTGTTCCTCCAGTTCCTTCCAAAACTACTCCTCCAGACTACAAACCATGATCCAAGAGTCATCTCTGGGTTTTTTCTTAGCTCTCACTTCTAGTCACCCACTGAAATAATAATAGTTCTTCCTTCTAAATAGAACATCTGTTTATTGCCTCTATCAGGCCAAATCCAAGGGCAGGTCACTGTCCCTTTCCTAAATTACTCCATCAATGCCCCAATCCAATTTTGCTATCTACAATTTTGCTCCCTTCCAATTCATTTCGCTTTCCATGGTGCACAGCTAGTACACTACCCCTTCACTAACACATCATAATTGCCTCCTGCCCCTGTGGAATACAGCACACTAGCCTGATCTACCTCCCCAGCTATGCATCACTCACTCATGTACACCATATTTTCAGATACTTCAACTTGCCTTGTTCTCTCTGACCTCCAGTATGTACCTGTCCCACATACTGTTCTCCCTGCCTGGAGGATCTCTTACCCTGTTACCTAATTAGTTTTTAATTAATAATCCTTAAGGATTATTCTACCAAAAAAGCCTTAATACAGTTGCAGTGATAAATAGTACAGGCTTTAGCACTACCCTGCCTGAGTCTGAATCTCACCTCTACCATTATATCTCTGTGGCTCCACTGTTTGAATGTAAATAGGGGCAATGATGACAATGATAATGTCAGAGTTGTGAGGATTAAATACGTACTTGTATGTGAAGCTCTTGTAACATATTAAATGTTAAATATTAGTGGCATGTAAAAACCTTTGGATCTCCTCAGACCAGTTAACTTTGCCAGCACCAACATGGCAACTATATTGCCTTCAACACAGCACTTACCATACACACTAATATTTGTTCAACTGGCTTGTCTTCCTCACTTGCTACTTATTATGTAGTCTTGGGGCCATGTCTGATTTTTCTAACACTAACACTAACTTTTCTTGAGTATCCAGCACAGAGCAGCTTCCAAATAAATCAACAGAGCATTCTTAGTGGGGGGAAAAAAAATCTCTTCACCAAAAAAATGAGAAGATAAGCCACAAACTGGGAGGAAATATTTGCAAAAGATAAGTTCCCAAAAGGACTGCTATTTAAATATACAATGAACTCTTAAATTTCAGTAATAACAAATGACCAGTATGATTTAAAAATGGACAAAATAGGGCTAGAGATGTAGCAGAGTGATAAAGCAGTCATCTGGTATGCACAGGGCCTTAGGCTCAATCCCTATCACCATAAAAATAAAACAAAAATTTTAAAAAGCCAAAGAAGGTAAAAAAAAAAAAAAAAAAAAAAAAAGTAAAGAAGCTGAACAGATACCTCACCAAAGAAGGCACACATATGGTCAGTAACCACAGAAAGGAAGTTCAGCATCACATTACTATGGAATTGCAGATTAAAACAATGAGACAGCCCCTTACATACCTATTAAGATTACAAAAGCTCAAACACAGCGCAGTGGGAGTATACGGAACAGGAGCACTCATTCACTGTTAGTGCAAATTCAAAATGGTGCGGCCACTCTGGAAGACAGACTGGAAGTTTCTTATGAAATTAAGCACACTTTTGCCATATAATCCAACAATTACACTGGTTGGGGCTTACCCTATATGAACTGAAAATATATACTACTAACACAAAACAAGGAGTTATCAAGCCATGAAAAGATACGGAAGAACCTCAAGTGCATATTACTTAGTGGAAGAAGAAAGTCTAAAAAAGACTCCATGTTGTGTGACTCTGTGTTAGCTGATACACTGTGTCAACTTGGCTAAATCAGTTCTCAGTGTGGGGGCCTAGCCCTGCAGGTGCCCAGGGTCCGGAATTGAGCAAGGCTTCCCGCCACCCTGCCTCCGCTTCGGTGGAGAAGTCCCAGTCTTCGGAGGAGCTTGATATTTGGAGAAGTGCCACTTTGGAGGAGCTCCGATCTTCACCATGGAGCTCTGGTCTCCGCAATCAGCATAGAAGGAAGAGAGAGGCTTGATAGCCACCGCAGCTGCTGCTCCTCCTCTGTTCTTCATTGTTTTCTGCCGCATGAACAGCTGTCATTTGCCTTGCAGCCAGCAGAATATGGACTGAACCCTCCAGTAACTGTGAGCTCAATAAACCTTTCCTTCCTTTATTTTGAGTGTCAGGTATTTGTCCCAGCAATGAGTAAACAATAACTAAGACAGACTCTAACTGTCACATTCTGGAAAAAGCAAAGCTATGGAAATAGAAAAAAGATCAGTGATTGCCAGGGATTCAGGAACAGTGAAATGCACAGGCAAAGGATAGAGGATATTTGTGCAGAGCAACTATCCTGGATGGTGCCATAACGGTAAGCATGTGGCATCAAACATTTGTCCAAAGCCATCAAAAATGAGCCCCACTAAAAACTACATTTTGAGGGATAACGGTGTCCATACAGGTTCCTCAGCAACAGCAAGCGACTCTGGTGCTGTGTTCTGAGAGGAGTGGCAGCAAGGGTGAGGCAGCAGGCTGTCTGTGAACACTACA
Organism: Octodon degus; assembly: GCF_000260255.1. Lineage (NCBI taxonomy): Eukaryota > Metazoa > Chordata > Mammalia > Rodentia > Octodontidae > Octodon > Octodon degus. Next base: position 1,137,552 of record NW_004524602.1, read on the forward strand.
CTCTGGCAGGTTTTTGCTACATGTGAACCTAAAAACATTCTAAGAAATAAAGACTGCTTTAAAAAAAACATTCTGGGGGCCAGGGAGATGGCTCAGTGGAATAAGCACTTCCCTGGCAAGTGCAAGGGTCTGAATTCAATCCCCGGGTCCACAAAAAATAAATAAATAAATAAATAAATAAATAAATAAATAAAAAACATTCTGGAGGGGAAAACATGCTGTTGATTTAAAAACACCCTTTTAATAATTTTATTCTATACACTGAGTTATAAAAACCAATTTTAATTCAGGGATTCTACAACATTGTACATATGAAGCTCACAGAATAAACACAGCATATCCTTAATTCTTCTAGTGACTAACAGCTAGTACCATTTCAATACAAAGGTAAGAAATTACACAGAACAAATGCCTATAAACCTGGAGATAGCTCAGCAGAATAAGCACTTGCCTGGCAAGCACAGGGTCCTGAGTTCAATCCTCGGTACCGCAAAAAACAAAACAAAACAAAAACCTGTGACCACCTTACATCTGAATCTTCCTTACGCAGGTGCGGTGTGAAGTTTCTTAGGGAGTGCTCTTGAGAACCACTGTGAAGACTCAAGGAGACAACCAGGCAACAAGACAAGCTGCACTGTGACACTGCTGACAGAGACCGCTGGGCAGTGAAGCAGGTGGGTGGAGGTGCTGCTCTGCACAGTCTTACTGCAGAACTATTCCTAATTTCCAAGATTCCTTCACTGTGTTCTACACTACGTCAGACACAATCCACATGGATTTGTAGGTTGCTATTATTGTTTTTAATTCTGAAAAACAAACTGATAGGACTAATGCTTTCATTTCTGTTTTTAATTGAACTCTAGAAATAACCATATTTAAAAAGTAAAATATGTATCTAATAAGAACCTACATGATACAAACAATACAAACAATGATAAGGTGATCTAAGACAAAAATGAGAAAAGAAAATAACACTGTAAATCTAAATACTCTTCAGCCTGTTACTGTATTACTTTCGGCAATCATGGGCTAAAGAACCTTACAAGTACAAAATACTTTGACAGATCCCCTTCAGACTCTCCAGTCCTGGAGCAAGATTAACCCTCTCCCTTTTTACCCCTCCTACAATGCTCATCACACTTCAAATCATGTGTTCAATGTCTGTCTTCTCCTGTCTGTTTGCCCACAGGTCTATCTTGCTTTCCTCTGTGAACTCAGTACCAACCTTGGTGAATATCTAGTGACCAAATGAAAACACACCTGTGCCTCTATCATTGGTAATTTACCACCTACATATATATAAGGATGGATGCCTAGGCAGTATATAAATTTGTTAAATCACTAAAATAAGACACCCATTATCCTTTTAGAGAATACATATATAGCCTACTAGACTTAGTTCCAAACAGTAAAATGTGAACATTTTTCTTTTACATGCCAGCCACAAACCTTTATAAAGTTGAGACAGCACACTTCTTGAGGGGAGAGTTTAAAGAGGTTATCATGGGCTGCTGAGATGGCTCAGTGGTCTAAAGCACCTACATAGAACAAGCTTAGCAAAGCACAGGGACTGCGGTTCAATCCTCCAGCACCACATGCCAGCCAGCCCCACCCCCTGGTGGGCTGAGCTGGCCACACACACACACACACACACACACATAAATAAATAAAATTTTTTAAAAAAAGAGGTTATCATGTAGCATAGCACAGTATCATTTGCCTGTAATGCCGAGGCTGAGACAGGAGGATCTCAAGATCAAGCCTAGCCTGGGTAACTTAGAGAAACTCTATCCCAAAATTAAAAAATAATAAGTACTAAAATTAAAAGGGCCTGGGCATGCACTTCAGTGTAAAGGTGTAGGTTCAAAGACCAGTACCACCAAAAAAAAAAAAAAAAAAAGTTCTCTTCTCTGCACCCTTTCAGAGACAAACTTTGAAAAGAACAGAAACCCATTACACGGCCTCACCTTCCCCACCTTCCCTTCCCCTCCTTCCTCATATGAGAGCAAACAGGCTTTCACTTCCACTCTGAATCCATTTCTTCACAGCAACCAACAATCCTGTACAGTTCAAGTCCAACAAGCCCACTTACTCCTCTCTCTTATTCAACCTCAACTACTCTTGACACAGTTTTTGCTGTTCAGTTTCTTGGGGTTCCTCCTGGGATGGTAACTGCATGCTCAGGCAGGGAATGACCAAAAACTATCGAAGGAAAACCACTGGGCTCTGCTTTAACCCTGAGAAGCTACTCACAACCTGAAGGTGCAAGGATAATTTAAACCTAGTCATCTTAGGAAACTCACTGGTCACAGGGAGAAGGGACTTGAAAGGTTTTCTTATTTCTGAACTCCACCAAAATAAAACAGCAAGAATAAAATTACCTATCTCTATGTTAACATACATTTTGTAATAATAAATGTATTTCTGTCCTTAATTTGTATTTAAATGTTTCTGCACTTAAACTACTTAACCTCTTCAGTAATGAAATACAGCAGCTTTTAATCATGACCAGAAATGTCATATGACATTGATTATAATATTAAAAACAGTCAATTTATTTTACTATAACAGACCAGATTCTCAGAACAAATTGGCAGGAAACACAATTTTACTGAATTCACTGTACAATAAATTTTCTTTTAGAATGACACCAAAATTAGCTTCCATCTTGCAAAAGAAATTAAAATTTGTATATGAAAAAGGTTCAATTTCATTTGTCAGTGCCGCACAGTGGACTCTAAAACATGACTTGTTCCCTCATACCAGTGTCACAGCTTCTCAAACATGACAGACAGTCCTGCCATCTGCCCATGGATACAGTATCAATAATAGACAGTCCTGCCATCTGCCCATGGATACAGTATTAACAATCCTGAAAGTTGTTGCTTTCTCTCCACAGAAAATGTCTTTGGCATCTTACTAGTCAACAAATTTCTAAAAGTATTAATAAAATAAGTCAGACTGAACTAATAACCTGTCACGGATGCTAACTGACTGCAAACACCTGCCTGTATTGCTCTTAGTGTGCTCTCTGGCTCTGTAGTGTTGGCAGGAAAAAAAAAAACAAAAACATCACTTTGTTAACAGGACCCCTTTTGAAGATGGAGGACAATGAATCAGTCCAAACTGCAAACTGAATTTAGTGATAGTACTAACACCCTAACAGTCTAGGGTTAATCTTTTTTAATTATGGTTTTTATAAGCTACGAAATTTACCATCAGAATCATTTTTAAGTGTGAAGTCTAGTGGCGCTAACTATATTCACATTTAAAAAAACTGAGACAAGGTCTCACTACGTGGTTCCACCTGGTCCTTGAATTCAGTAAGTAGCCCAGGTTGGCCTTGACCTCTCTAAGACCCTCCTGCCTCAGCCTACTGAGTGTTGGGATTACAGCTGGATGCCACTATGTCCAGCACACATTCACATTGTGTGGTAATAGTTGCAGGTTATCTTTCTTGTAAAGATAGTTCCTTTTTTTTTTTTTTTTTTTAATCTCTTATTTATTTTGTACAGGTTCTCACTACACAGCTTAGACTCATAGTGATCCTCTTGTCTCAGCCTCCCCAGTACTGGGATTACAGCACTGTACCACCCCGCCTGCTTTCGGTGAGCAGCACAGTGCACCTGGGTTTCAGGGCCAGCACAGCATGTGGTAACAGGGATCGAACCCAGGTCCTTAACCTTGCCAAGCAGGTGTTTATACCACTCAGCTATCTCCCCAGCCCCAATAGCTTCTAACTTTATTATTAAAAAATTGTGTTTGATTTTTTTTTTAATTTTTTTTTTTATTTATTTATTAGAAAGAGAGAGAGAGAGAGAGAGAGAGAGAGAGAATGTGGTGTGTGTGTGTGGCCAGCTCAGTCCACCAGGGGGCGGGGCTGGCTGGCATGTGGTGCTGGGGGATCGAACCGCGGTCCCTGATGCTTTGCCAAGCTTGTTCCAAGTAGGTGCTTTAGACCACTGAGCCATCTCTCCAGCCCCTGTTTGATTTTTTAAAATGTTATCTTCTTCATAAACAAAACCAGTTAGCTATGGGGGGGGACCAGAAATCGAACTCATGACCTCATGCTTGCCAGGCTAACACTGTGCTGCTGAGCTATATCCCTGGTGAACCACTTAACTGCAGAAAGAATTATTTAAATTTCAAAAGGGTTTGAGATAAGCCATTTGGATTTTATGATATCATAAATATATACATAAGCAATGGCCAGTAAGTTCACTTTTCAAATATGAGACAACCTGAGTACTGAAGTACTGATAAAGGTAGTAAGACATGATAGCCTGCTAAATAAGGATACCTGAGTTCACAAATACATGAATAAACAAGGGGATGTTCTTCCATGTAGTATAGTGATGGCGAACCTATGGCACACATTATTTGTTTTTAAGATAAAAGATATAAATGTGTAAGTTATTTTTTCTAAACAAAAACTTCAATCTTCAGGTTTAATTGAAGAGGTGGCACTTTGTGATAAATAAGTGGGTTTTGGGTTGCAGTTTGGGTAGTTGTCTCTAAAAGGCTTGCTGTCATGATATATTATAACACGATATTAAAAAAATGTAGAAGAAATGATGGAATTAGTAAATCATTTTTGCATCCTAGTAATCATTTCTCAGGCAAGAATGACCAACAGATGCGAAGACTGGCTAGGAAAAACATACAACAAAAAAGTTAGTGTCAGTGTATTTTCCCACCTGGGTAAAAATTACAAAGGGAGGCATAATTACTTCCGAGTGCAGAAACCTGGCAAACAAGTCACAGCCTAAACAACTTAACCTAAGTGACTAAAGTTTACATCACCAGTAATGTGCTAAAACACCATGTACCTCCTAACATGGCACACGGAGCAAGATCACTTCTGTGATATCCCAGTCAAGAACACAGGACCTGAGTCTAACTGTGAGAGAAGCTAAAACTAATAGTGGAACCGACTGCAAAATAGGCCTGTATTCTTCAAAAACGTCAAAGTTATCAAAGCCAAAGGAAGGCTGAGGAACTTTTTTAACAAAGATTTAAGAAACATTAAAACTATACGCCAAGCATCTGGAATGTCTTAGACCAAAACAGGAAAATTTGCTATAAACAATACTAACAAGATAACTAGCAAAATCTGTACGTCTATAGATAGAAAACTGTACCACTGTCAAAGTTCCTAATTTTGCCAATTACACTGTAGTTAGTAAAATGAACCTCCTTGTTCTTTTAAAACACACAATCACGTAAGAGCAAAGAGCATGTCTGCCCCATACTCTCAAGTAGTTTAGAAAGACAATACAGTAGTCTGTACTATGGAGAAAGAGAAAGCAAATGTGCCTAACTGTTATGACTTGGTCAAAATCAGGAAAGGGTTTTGAGAATTCTTTGTACTTTGTTGCAGCTTCTCTGTGCGTTTGAGATTCTTTCCAAATTTAAGAAGCTAAATATGTGTTCTTTATATCTAGATCCATCTTAGGAGTATTCCCCCTACTTCTTACCTGCTTGTACTGAAAACTAGTAAGCCATACTAATGACTTTAGGGCAGGTCCCCTACTAAGCTTGACTTCCAACTTTAAAATAAGTCAAGGTCAAAGTCCTGGATAAGCCACAACAGAAGCTTGAAACCTAGCAATACTGGCCAACTGTGGACAGTAAGTTACTTAAACTAACCATTCCCTTTTCTGTTTTACGAAAATACCGAGTTTTAAATTCCCCCAGCACAATTACACCAGACATGTAAACTGCCCATGAAGGTAAGTGCCTTCCAATTTCTGCAGAGACAAGCATTCTCCTCAAAGTCTGGCTCTAGTTACTGGAATTTTCCCAAAAAAGAAAAAAAAAAAAAAAGTGACTCTAACTTGTTTATGTCTACTTCCTCTAAAGAAAAAAAGAAAATCTCTTGGAGGAAAGGCAGGACTCTGACCCGAAGAACGTGACCTTGAACTTTTAAGAGGAAGCACAGTCAGGGGTTTTTATGGAACGAGGTCAAGGGGGGAAAATGTCTACGAACATCCACAAAGAGCAGCGAGTTGCAAAATGCATCCCCCTCTCAAAAAAAAAAAAAAAAGGCATTGCGAAATAAGAGGAAAAATGTTCACCTAAAGTTGACAGTCCTGTCTCTAACCTAACCGAAATGTAAATTAGAAAAGCGTACAGAAGCCACAATGTAAATGACTGACTTGTCAGTCCCCACCTACTGTTTTCCCCCAATCTTTGCATCTGGTGAGTACTCCGAGGGGGAGAGAGAATTGTGTTGGACTTGGGACCTGGCACTCCTCAAGCCATCAAGACACCTGTCACCGTCAACAGTGCCCTTGCTATTTCACCAACAACCTGATGCTCTAGAAGTACATCGGCCGGCAACAGTATGGGTTGCCCGTCCGGCCAGGGAAGGACGTTCCAGGGACCCGCGGACCGGGTTCTGACCCTACCGGGGGCTCTCGACCCTTTGTCACCCAGCGCAGGGACCCCTACACCTGCAGGTGCCCAGAAGCAGCCCTGGGTGGGCGGGGACAGGAGAGAAGGAGGAGTCGCAGCCCCTGACCCGCGCGGGCGCCCGGAAGACGTCCGAGCAGGCCCCAAACCTTGGGCCCGCGCCCCGCGAGGGGCCGGTGACTTTAGCAAGACCCTCACGGAGACTGCAAGTGAGATCGTGACGCCCTCATTCGGCCTCCGTCCGGACTCACCGCTCGCCGGAGCTGTCCCGGAACTGCCGCCCGAAGCATGGTCACTGCCGCCACCAGCCCAGTAGTCCCTCCGCTTCAATCTCCGGACCGCCGGGGCGCTGCACCGCGGGTAACCCGCTCTCGCGAGACGAGCGAACAACTTGAGCTCCCTGTTCCCACCTGCCCATTGGGCGGCTGCGCAGCCAATAAGGACGGCGGACAGATAGGGGCGGGGTTTATAAGTGGGGCGAAGGTGAGTTGCGTCTAGGGACCTTGCAGCTGTTTCAGTTCCGGCTGATCTCTGGATTCCCCAAGGGGGTTGCGGCGTGGGGGGGGGCGGGGGCGTGCCAAGGCCAAAGGCTGACTGATCATCTGTCCCCGCAAAGGCCGCCCCTGCTCTCCGGTTTCTTTTAGTCACTGTAGAAGCGCCGCCCCGTACTGTGTTACCCTTCTCCAGAGGAGGAAAATTCAATCAACTGACGGGAGGTGTGGACACCGTCCCATTCTGTCTACCCTCCAAGATCTCCGCGTTGCCTTCAGCCCCAGTCCCCTAAAGTCAAACTAGCTACCATGGAGGTGGAAGGAGAGCAACGGTTATTTAAGTAAAAACCAGAAAGAGTATTTTTGTTAGAACCAGGTTTTAAAAATTAGGAGATATATATATATATATATATATATATATATATATATATATGCCGGGGAGGTAGGTCAGTAGAATAAGCACTTGCCAGGCAAGTGGAAGGTTCTGAGTTCAATCCCCGATACCGCAATAAATAAATAATAAAAATAAAAATTAGGATATATAATAGTGTTCTTGCTTGCCTTCCCACCAAAGACAAAGCAAAACACAACCGAGGAGAGGCTTACCATGGGCAGAGTTGGCAACTCCCAGGCCTCTGCCATCCCCGTCCTGAGAGCAGTAGTGGATCCTGGAAGAGCAGGGCAGTGCAGAAGAAGTGACAGTGGTTTCCTTTATTTGACTTATATTTGTAGCTATTCAGTGAGCAATTGTGGAAATATTTGTCCAAAGAAGAAAGAAACAGAGGGGCCAGGAGATAGCTCAGTAAAATAAGTGCTTGCCTGGCAAGCGCAAGGGCCTGAGTTCAATCCCTGCTTCAGCAAAAAAGAAAGAAAGGAGGGAGGGAGGGAGGAAAGAAGGAACCAAGTTACAGCGCCATATAACAATAGATACACATGGCATCTTGGAAGATAAACCCATCTTAAAGCACTGCTTCCATGATGCAAGTTCCAGTGACCCTCAGCAGACCATTCCAGCCCATTAGCCCTGCGATCATGCACTCATTTCTGCACCTCCATTGCAGAAAGTAAATTGGAACTGTGATTGGATGAAATGTTGCCTGGGGTCCAGTACTGGGAAACCAGTGGTGTTGACTGAGGCCTGGCAGGAGGGAAAGGTAAGCAGTACCCAGAATATAGTTAGTTCTGTCAGGATGAATTATCGCTTTGCCAGGGTGGAGGGGTCTGCCGTCACCCCAAGACAGGGACTCATTCAGCACAGTAGAAGCCAGGTCAGCCTTTGTAGTGGGAGCCTATGCTGCTAGATTTTTCTGCCTCTGTCTCTGCCACCATGGTCACTTGATGTGCTGTGGCTAATGACAGCATCTAGATGAAATTAAATGGTCAGGACATTTTTGTCTTCCTCATTATTATGCCTCTACGGTGGAGGCTTTCTGGTGGATGTGAACATGCAATATACAAAGATCTTTATACTTTGCTTCAATCCATATATCTAACCTCATATTTCTGTCCCATATCGACTGTCCCCAATCTTTTTTTCTTCCAGGCCACTTGTGGCCACTTGTGAGCCAAGTAGGCCATTCATCACTGTACTCATCATCATTACCTAATTTGTAAACTTCCCTGCCCACACAAAACAGATGGCCAAGCACATCTAAAGCTCTGCTCATGAGGTTTCCCTTGACCATTGTCCTTCAAAGCTGCTGTCAAGGGCCAGCCAGATAGCTCAGCAGACTAAAGCGCTGGCTTAGGCAGACACAGGGACTGGGTTTCCATCCCCCATGTGCTGGGCTGGCCCCGACCCAGGGTACACTGAGACATGATTGAGACTGTGCGTTGTGGCGCGCACCTGTAATCCCAGTGCCTGGGAGACTGAAAACAGGAGGATCACTGAGTCTGATCTGTGTAGTAAGACCCTGTAGACCCTGTACTAAATACATTTTTTTTTAAAAAGCTGCTATCAAGTGAGGATGTATGCAGCTGCCCTGCATTCTCAGCCTGAATTAACAGAACCTCTGCATATGAGATTTTCCCTGTGCAGTCCAGTAGTTTGTAAGGGATCCTGCCTACAGCCATTGATGTGAACTGGAGGAGAGGGGCTGGCGTAGCAGTGGATACAAGGTTCAGGCTGCCAGCCAATGCACCTTGCTGTGCCATTAGGCCATAACTGTGCTCAGTCCCAGAGATACCTGTTTACCCTAGGATGAACTGTTGCTGCCTGTCTGATGTTGTGATTTGTTGAGTTTGACAGAATCTAGCTCTTGATAGGTAATACCTGATGTGTGGTCACTTGTCCTGTGATCTGGCCTAGTAGGACACCAAGAGTGTTTTTCTAAAGGTCCATAAATCTCTGTTTCATATTGTATGGCCCTGCTCTAATGGCGCAGAGGGCTGTGTTGGAATTCTCCCTGTGGAATTTGCCATGAACTTTACATAGCATCTAATATTGGTGGCACTGAGATGGTACAAATAGCCACGTATCAGGACTGGCTGCTCTACAGCTTGGAACTGTTGCAAACTTTTTCTGCTCTGAGCTCCACCTATAGCTGAGCATCCTTTGTATCGCCAGGTATACAGTCTGAGCCAATATTTTGAGATGCGGAATATATTCTGTCCAAAATCTAAAGAGGCCTCTCAAGCTTTATGATTTTTCTTTCGTGGTGGGAGGTGCAAGATGCAATCATTTGTCCTTTTCTCTGGATGGAATGTCCTGGTATGCCCTGGACTCCGAACTTGTCAACACCTTCCTGATGTGGCAAGCCCCTTGGTGCATCTCCCACCCTCTAAAGCACTTATGTCGGATGAAGACCTCTAAGGTACCAGCTTCTCTGTGTCCATCTGCTGAATCAGTGTGGTGTCACTGATGTAACAGATTGATGCCATGTTCTTCAGTGTGTCCAGATGGTCCACATCTCTGCAAGCTGTGTTCTGACAGATGCTGACAGTTACCATAGCCCCAGGGCAAAACTGTGCGTGTATATACTGTTGCTTGCTCCCTGTAGATGCACGCTGTTTCAAATGCACTTTTCTTACAGCGATAGAAAAGAACTCACCAAGGAGCTGTCTACATAAAAGGTTCTTGAGGCTGTGTTCCTCCATTCTAGTAAAGACACCAGTGCTTGGAAGACTGGCTGCCATAGGGCTACTTGTGTGAGTTTATGTCTTGTACTCTGTGGCTCTCCTCCAGGCTCCATCTGGTGTCTACAGGGACAATACTTGTGAATTAAAAGGAAAATGATACTCACAGGCAAAATCCTTGAAGTTTACCCTGTTGCACATTGTCAAAGTGGTTTTCTAACTTTTTTCTCTAACTTTGATGTTCTCAATCACCTGTCAATCATTGCTACTGTTTTATAATATATCCCTAAAGCATCCTAGGGGACTTTAACAGTTGTTACCCCGTGCCCTTGTTTTTACAGTTATTATTTCACCCATGTTCCTTGATTATCCAGCACATGCCCTTCCAGAAGCAAACCGTCTCAGTCCACTTTCAACGACTGGACCGTCAGTCACCTTGTGCTATGGGATGCCTGTGTTGTAGCTCTGAGCAGTGATAAGGTCCTCAGCGCCAGTAAGGCAAAGAATAACATTACTTCCAAGTTCCCTCATGTCACCTGCTTTCTTAGGCTACTCCTCCTCCTCTTGGAAGCAGGCGCTGAGACTGTTAGGAGCACACAGACTTTATTAGGTGTCATTTAGTATCTATGCCTTTGTAAGGGAAGCAGCAGAAGCAGAGTTGGGCAGAGGGAGAAGCAGACACCAATATGTAGGCTGAGCAGTAATAGAACAGGAACTCTTCTGTGACTGAATTGCTTAACAAAGCATTGCATAAGCATGCTAAGTAAACCATGATATATGTCTACATTAACATAAGCAGTCACCATAATATTCCAAGACATAGAACCACTGTCAAAAAATTAGAAATTTTAAATGAAATGCATTAGCTAATGTGGTACATTTAAAACAGAATATCTTATCACATCAGAATTTCTTCACAGATATAAATAATTGAAAATTGATCTCCAATAGAAGTACCTTCCAACTGGCTTGTTAGTCAAATAAGGAAAGCCATCAACTCATGGTGAGTTAAACTGTGTTGGAAGGGCCGGGGAGATGGCTCAGTAGAATAAACGCTTCCCTGGCAAGCACAAAGGTCTGAGTTCAATCCCCAGTTCTGAAAAGAAAAAAGAAAAAGGCTAAAATTTGGGGCTGGGGAGATGTCTCAGTAGAATAAGCACTTGCCTGGCAAGCGCAAGGGCCTGAGTTCAACCCCCAGTTCCACAAA
>NW_004524602.1:1148838-1163404 GCF_000260255.1 Octodon degus
AAATAAATAAATAAATAAATAAATAAATAAATAAATATAAACTCTGTTGGACTGTAGTGGCTGACAAGGTATGTCCTGAGACATTTAACTTGCTCGTCACTGTGACATTGTAGAGGAGAAGTGTGGAGAACAAGGGGAGAAACAGTAATAAAAATTAGAGGTTTTTTCCAAGGAAATCATTTCAAGTGGTTTTCTATAGTGTTCATGAATTCAGATACTGCCGGTGCTGTTCAGTTAATACTATTTATTGAAGGATCTTACTGCCATATATTTGAAGAGATTGTAGAATTGGCCTTGGGAATAATCCAAGGAGGACAATGTAGTGTCTAAAAGAACTGAGACAGCATAAATATAATATGAAGGGGAATCTGCTAAGATGTAGTACAGATTATGTTTGAATAACAGGTATAGAACAGGAAAAGTCCTCATCAGGAAAATTTGAAAGCTTATAAAAATATAAGGTGTGTAAATCCTTTCATTCCATTTATTGTATGATGCATCAGCAGGTACTTGTTGAAAATATTTTGAATCTATTCTGTGTTATTGCATAATGGAATCAGTGAAGAACTTCATTCATCCTCCTGGACTATTGTCAGTTCTCTAAAGTTTTGTCAAAAATAGATGGTGAATGTTCTGATTTGTCTTGCCACACACCAGCTTGATGGGTTAGCTGTAGGCCTAGATTTAATCGTACTCAGATGGTCATAACAGTTTACTTCATCGTAGTCAAAGCTTTCAAATAATCCTAACACCCATTTAACTAGTAAATAAATTAACAAACTACAATCTATGGTATCCCATTATATCCAATAAAAAGCACATGCTACTGATACATGCAACCATGTAAATGGACCTCAGAAGCAGCTGTCCTAGAAGCCAGGCATCAAAGACATACAACTCCATTTATATGACAAACTGTGGGGACAGGGAAGGGGCTGTTGGCAAAGGGGTAGGAGGGAACTTTCTAGGGAGACAAAAGGGTTGTGCATCATGAAGGTGACACATGCAACCACTGGATTGCACATTTACAGCTGGTAAATTTTACTGTAAGTAAGTTCACTTCCATAAAGTTGAGTAAAGCAAATAGTTAGAAATACACACACACACACACACACACACACACACAAACACATTAGGTCACTAGCTTGAAACCTCTGCATTTACAATTTATAATCAGATTGTTGATAGAAGCATAAATGGAAACATTTCATTTTAAAATTAGTGTTATTTATTGAAGGATTTTAAAATTAATTTTATTGAGAGAAACAAATAGCAATGAGACAGTTTCAAAACCGATTAGTAGGACAGCTTCAATAATTAATACGTTGCATATTGTTGTTTACATAGTGGTTATTTATAGTACAAGATGCAGACATGACATCCTGTCCAAACACTATTAGTACAAATCTTTCTTCTCATTGAATTAAGAGAAAGTAGCTGTATATATATCCTAACTATTTTGTATATACAGATACAAAATTGTCCTTCACTTGTATCCCCTTTTTTTGTTTAGTTTTGTCAGAGATGGGTACTCCATTGCCATTTAAATATTGTAGGTGCATGAATTCAGCAAAATAATACAATATAGACTAGTAGTCCATAATAATAGTGGGTTATCCATAAAACTGGCAATGTCAGAAATTGTTGACTTGAGCCTTTTACAGCTCAGCATATTAATATGGCTTTACTTTTTATACTTAATTTTTATATTTTTCTGCTGGATGGTTAAGACCAAAATAAAGCAAGACCTATATACAAAAAATGTAACTTTTGTATCTGCCAAGGTCAGTCAAATCCCCTCAGGATTTACCCTGCAACCGTTTACTGCAGTTTGTAGATCCTTTGTCAGTGTCAGCCATGTGGATGAGTCACGGCCATTGCTTGACCAATTTGCTCTCTGTGAAACATGAGAAAATGTTTTCTCTCCATGTGACTCTCCTTAGGCACACTCTACATCACCAATCACTTTCCTCTGTGGTCCCATAGTCTCCTTGATCAATAAATTTGAGACACAGCTGAGTTATAGGATGTTACAGTACAGGTTCTCCTATGTCCTAAGTCTTCACTGACCTTGAAAGGCTAGGGCCAAAATGTTGGCTGTCCTTGCAGCCAGAAGGATCTTAATGCCATATATTTGAAGAGACTGCACAATTGGCCTTAGGAATAATCCAGAGAGGACAATGTAGTGTCTAAAAGAACTGAGACAACCTAAGTATAATCTGAAGTGGAATCTGCTAAGATGTAGTACAGTTGATGTTAGAATAACAGATATAGAACAGGAAAGCACATGGATCAGTAACATGTGCCCAGATCTATTGGCAAATCCTGGTAGCTCTAGCTCCCTGCTTCCATCTACATCCAAGCATTCCTCATCTATTAACGGGGCCTATTGCATTGGCCTCCCAGCTGTGTTCTGAGCTTCTACTCAATATTCTATGGAACAAATAATGATCCTCTTAAAGTATAAATCACCTCACCATCTCTGCTTAACACTCTCTCATTGAGCTGGGGTAAAATCCAAAACCTCTTTCTATGGCTTCAACTGCCAGCTTGGCTTGAACTCCAACCTATCTCCTTCTCTCACCAGTCTGCAAATGCACAGGTCTTTATACTGCCTGGTGCCTTTGCACTTTGTGCACTTCCTCTTTGGATTGCCCTTACTTCTAGTCTACTTGGTTTGCTTCCACTTTCTGCTCAGTCTCGGTGTAGGTGGTACCTCCTAGGACAGTCTTCCCCTGAACTGCCATATCTAATCCCTTCCCTGTTCTTCCCATTTCCATACTGTTATGATTTGTGTCCAGTTGTTCCCCCAAACCTCATGCAGTCATGGGACATCTTCTCCAGTTTAGGATTAGTTCATGATCCACTACTGGGATTATGGACATGAGTGCTACACAGCCCTGGGGCAGATAATCTGCATTACAATGTAAGGATGGGAGAGAGGCTTGCAAAAAGCCAGAGCCATTGCTCTTCCTTTTATTTTTTGCTGTTTTCTGCCAGGATGAAAGGCTGCCTTCTGCCATGTGCTGCTCTGCCTTGGAGTCAGCTGAGTACGGACTGAAACCTCCACTAACTGTGAGCTAAATAAACATTTCCTTCCCTCATTCTGGGTGCTGGGTATTTTGTCCCAGCAATGAGAGAAGAATAACCAAGACACTTACTGTGCTTTAGTCTTCACAGCAAGGCCTTTGCTCTGCTCACTATTGTAGACTGACACCTAGAATAATGCCTGGTGCATGGAAGGACTCAGTACACATTTTCTGAGCAATAAATATGAGCAATAAATGATATGTGAGCTAACTACAGAGCATTTGCCCATGCAGCCTTCTGAGACTGCCTGGTCTTCAGTTAGCTCTCCTTGCTTCTCCTCTCTCTGCCATTTGCTATATTTCTTTGATTGATTGCTTTTAGAAACAGATTTATCAAGCTATAACTCACATACTATACCTTTTACCCAGTTAATGTATGCAAACCTATGATTTTTGGTAATTTATAATATCATGTAACCATCATCATGGCCAATTTGAGTGTTCACATCATCCAACCAGGTAGTGATAAGGATAAGGATGTAGAGAAATTGGTGCCCTGCACACTGCTGCTGAGAGTCCTTATAATGCCTTGATAAACAGTCTTGTGGTCCCTCAAAACATTAAACATGGTCTCTGTGACCCAGAAATACCACAGCTAGGCCTCTGCCTGAGAGAAATAAAACTATAGTCCTGCAAAAACTTGTGTGTGAATGTTCATAGCAATGTTATTCTAACAGTAGAAAAAGTGAAATAACCCAAACTCATCAACTGATAATCAATACAACATGTCCACCCAGTATAATGTCACTCAGTAATAAGGCCTCATATACAGATACACAGAATAGCATAGCTAAGCCCTGAAAATATCATCTTATGCGAAAGAAACCAGTAGTAGGACTGGGGAGATAGCTCAGTGGTCTAGGCACCTGCCTGGTGAGCGCAAGGATGCAGGCTCAATCTCCAGTACTGCGTGCCATGCTAGCCTGGGCCCACCGAGCAGGCCACTGAAACCGGCCATGGTGGCACACACCTATAATCCCAGTGCTGGGGAGGCTGAAACAGGAGGATCACTACAAATCTGAGCTATGTAGCAAGATCCTGTACCAAATACATAAATGTAAAAAAAAACAAAAACAAAAACGATAATCAGTTGTAGAAGATTAGCATACTTACTGCGCTGTGATCCATTTATTTGAGATGTCCAGAATAGACAGATCCAGAAGCCAAGTAGACCAGTGTTGCTTAGGGTTGGGAAGGAGGAATGAGGAGGGGCTGCTAATGGTTATGTCCTTGAACCATGGCTATATCTGCATAGCTATGAGAATATGCAAAAAAGCCAACCTTGAATTTTGCAATTCAAACAGATAAATTCAGAGTGTGAAAATCTAATCTCAATGAAACCTGGATATAGCAGACCCAGACCCTGTGAGGATGAGGAAAGTTAAGTCCTCTCATTTATTTTCTCTTTGAAAAAATGAAATAGTCAAAAACCCAATCATGTAATTTAGGCGTTACAAAGAGCTGTCACATGTCTCGCAGCCCCACCTTCGCTCACCAGGGCTGATGGACTCTGGCCTGCTCTGCACAGTGTACTCTGCTCTCCCTCCTCCTCTGCTCTGCCTGTGTGGCCCATGGTCACTGCTTCTCACAGCTGCTCTACAGTGTCTCAATGGAGGGACAATTAGGATTTGTCCAGAAGCTGGGTTTGCACTGTTTTTTACTGAATGTTTGAAAGGTGGTAGAGATTGGGCCTTGAGCCTTGCTTCTAAGGAATCCTTCCCTCATTTCATTTCAGTGCAAGCTACAGAGAAACCAAGTTTCTCTAGATTTTCCTAGAACCAGCTGCATGTATTCCAGCTCATCTGTGTTCTCAATGTCAATTATTTTGTAGAACATTCTACCTTTCTAAATACAACACATGAAAACAGATCTACCTTGCCTACCTCACTAGCAATGTCTGCCAACAGGACTTTTTTTTTTAATACTAAAAACACCCACACATGATTTTAGCTTTTAGATTCTCTTCTCAACTTGTCTGTTCCTCCCATGTGTTGTTACTTCTCTATTAGAAAACCATGGCCGTGAAACCTTGAACATTTATGGGTTATGCAAACAGCTTCCCTTGGTATATTTTCAAAAATCACTACTCTTATTATTACCAGATGTTGAAATCCCAAATGATAACAGAGTGACAGGCTTAAGAGTAGGCTTGGGGCCAGGGAGATAGCTCAGTAGAATAAGCGCTTCCCTGGCAAGCGCAAGGGCTTGAGTTCAATCCCCAGTTCTGAAAAAAAAAAAAGAGTAGGCTTATTTGAGCAAGAGAAATGCAATTATTTTTATTCTCTATGAGATAGCAGGTGCTTCCTCAACTCGGTATTTAGTTTCTCTGTGTTTAGCTGAGCCCTTTCTCACAAGCATCTTAATTGTAGGGATCCTATGATTCTTCTTCGGTAAATGCCTTCCTCAAAGGGTTTAGATGAGGCTTGTGTGGAATTATGTTGTGTCAGTTTCCTAGTGCTGCATAACAAATGACTCCCAAAGGTAGTGGCTTGAAGCATTTATTATTATACCCTGTTTTGTTGAGAGTCAGGAGTCACGGAGTATCTTGGTGGGGAAGTTCTGATTGGAGACTTTTTCTAGTATAAAAGCTGAGCATTTTACTCATCTGATTGCTTGAATTCAGAATAGTGGCCAAAGCTGTGGAAGGGGGGTTGAGGGAGAGGAAGAAAAAAAGAGAGGGAGCAGAAGAGGGAAAGAGGGAGGGAGACAGAGAGGGAGATGGAAAGAGATGGAGGTAGAGAAAGAGACAGAGACTGCATTTTTTATAACACAAACTTAGTAATAATATACCATCATTTTTTCCATAATTTTATTGAGAAACAAATAGCAGTTTCAAATCAAATTGGTAGGACAGTTCCAATAATTAACACATTACATACTGCCTTCCTAGGGGTTATTTGCTGTACAAGATGCAGATATAATATCCTATTTACAAACACTATTAAGACAAATCCCTCTGTTCATTAAGAGAATGTTACTGTATATCTCTCCTAACCATTTTGAATACACAGATACATAGTGGACATTCATCTGTATCCCCTTTTTTGTTTAGTTCCATCATTTGAATATTATAGGTCTGTTAACTCAACAAAATATTCTAAAAGAGTTCAGTAGTCCATAATAGTATTGGGTCTTCCGCTTGACTGGCAGTGTCAGAAATTGTTGACCTGAGTCCCCTACAGCTCAACATAACACCATGGCTTTACTTCTTATACTTCGTTTTTGTACTTTTCTGCTGGATGGTTAAGATTAAGACCTATGCAACAAGAGTTGTAGCTTTTGGATCTGATAAGGTCAGTGAAATCCCCTCAGGATTTATCCTGAGATCCTGTACCTCAGATTGTAGATCCTTTGTCAGTGTTACTCTCTGGATGAGTCATGGCCATTGCTTGGCCAGTGTGCTCTCTGTGAAAGCCTGAGAGAATGTTCTCTCTCCATGGGACTCTCCTTAGGCACACTCTACATCATCGATCACTTTCCTCTTTGGCCCCATAATCTCCTTGATCAGAAAATTTGGGACACTACCGAGGTACATGACGTTACAGTACAAGTTCTCATATGTCCTGAGTCTTAATTGACCTTGGAAGGCTAGGGCCAAAATGTTGGCTTTCCTTGCAGCCCTCCTTTTTCTCTAATTTTGGTCTACAATCTTAGGTTGTTAACCCTCCAGAAGACAAGCTTATTGTTATTACCATACAACCTAGGCTGTTAAGCTTAACCTCACTATCTGTCTGAATATCAAACATCTTAGGCATAACATGGAACAGGTGTGTAAATATCATATAGTTTCCCTAGTATAAGAACTCAAAAGAAGAAATACAAATAGAAAAGTATAATACAACTAAAAGGAAAGCAAGAAGTTGAGGACTAAATAATTAAGAGAGGGAAAGGAGAAGAGCTAGGAAACATGACAGTGGCAAGCCATGCAGTTATATGTAGAAGATGGGCAAGGTAATGATCCTGAGAATCTTCAAAAATTTGAATCTAGCAGTTAATTGGAATGATTCTCACCCTGACTAACTATATATACTGACACCTGTGAACTAAGCAACTGCACTAAAGATGGCAATTCGTAATAGTAGGTTCATGCTTCGAGTGCCTGTCATTCTGGTCTTCTGAATACGGACTGCTTCTCATGACATTCCAGTTGCTGCTGTGCTGTCTCTCGGGTAGATGATTGTTCAAATAAAAGGGGGTGGTGAATGAAGGCAAGAGACAGGAAAAGGAATGTTGCGGGACTGTCCTGCCACAAGGTTGTATATGGTTAGATTTCTGGACTTAACGTGTAAACATAAGAATTATATAATTCTTTATGCCTATTTTCAAAATATATTTTAATTTTTTAATGTTTTTTCATTATATTCTGTAGGAACTTAAAGTTCAACATATCAATATTTGATGAAGAATGATATACCATCATGATTGCTAAATTTCTGGTCACATTAATCAGTGTAGGTGATGCTTCACTAGGTCAAAATAACAGAATGCAAGGATCATTGTTGGGGGCCACCTGGAAAGCTGGGGGGTCCTCCTTAAGAGCTGTCTGCCACCCACATAGAAAGCACCAAGTAGGACATCTGGATACTATTTATTGAACAGCCTCTTTTTTGAGATAGCATCTTGCTGTGTAGTTCAGTCTGAACTTGAACTCATTATGTAGGCAAGGTTGTCCTCAAACTTGCAGCGATCTTCCTGTCTCAGCCTTCCAGATGCTGGCATTACTGGAGTACACCGCAGCGCTCACACCGAGAATCTCCACCGAAGTGCTGAGAACCATCATAATGGAGAATGAGATGCACTGGGTAGGTTTGGTGGTGTCTATTCTGGACAGTGTGGTTTTGCTGATTTCCAGCTTCATCTAGAGGCCCAGCAACACACATGCCTCCAAGTTCCTGGCTCCTTTTTTCTAGTGGCAGCAGCTATGGGGAGACCTCTGTCCTGCAAGGTCCTTTTCCTGAGTTTAATGTAATGTGCATATAAATGTGGGGTGAGTGAAAAGGCCACCTTGGATTTTAAACCTATAGGATGTGCTTTGACTTCTCCCAGCTTATCTCAATTTAGAGCCTTTACTTTCTTGATATTGCGCTTGTGTTTAAATATTTAAATTTTTGGTTCTCCGAAGAGAGATGTATGATTCATGGGATTAATAGCAGAGGAGGGGCCGGGGAGATAGCTCAGTAGAGTAAGTGCTTGCCTGGCAGGTGCAAGGGCCTGAGTTCAATCCCCAGTTACACACACACACACACACACACACACACACACACACACAAATCAGAGGATTTGGATATATTATCAAATCAGCTCTGCATCTTTCTAGTTTTTACAGTACTGAATTAAGTTTGAGGTTCATGTATGAATGTCAAGGTCTTTTTCCATCTTTCCAATACACACATGGGTGGAAATGCACTGAAACTGTCCTTGCTCCCAAGGAGCCCTGAGGTCCCCAAGAGAGCCAGTCAGGTTCCAGTGGCTGTCAGCTTTCTGTCTTCTGCCCTTGGCCAGGCTTCCAGGTTCTAAAGGTTTTGTAGCCCAACAATGCATCCTGAGCCTGCGTTCTGTACCAGCTGTGCAGGATGCAAGGGTGAAGGGTGCTACCAGCTCTGGCCTCCCAGATTTGGGAAAGGCATGTGTCACAGAGGTGTCTTCTCCCTGACCCAGGACTGAAACCATACCTGTTTTGTTAGTGGCTATGATCTCTGGGCTTGGATGAGAGATTTTTGAGGAATCTCCATTAGCTCTCCCAGGGCCTGGGTATCCCCACACTTTGCTGCTGTGAAAGTGTGATGACTTAGTCTCTGGGTCAAGGGAGTGGCCAGGCCTGCCAGGTGCCCGCTGTGTCTCTGCAAACCCGCACTCACTGCCTGCTTCACCATCAAACTCCATCCACTGGCTCCTCGTCTGCAGCCAGTTTTCGTTATTTTGCTGTCCAAGAGGAGACTATGGTGGTGTAATGCATTTCTCACACCTGCTCACAGGAAAGCCTGATTTTTCTGAAGTGGGGCTTCTCCTTCCTAGGGGTAATGGGTTGCTTCTTGTGTGAAATTATCATCATGTCTCTATTGTTTTAATGTCATGCTTGGTGTCACAGTCATATATGGCAACCATGTGTTTTTTTGTTGTTGTTGTTTTTTTTTTTTTTTTTTTTTTTTTGGCGGAACCAGGGACTGAACTCAGGCCCTTGCGCTTGCCAGGGAAGCACTTATTCCACTGAGCCACCTCCCCGGCCCCGCAACCCATGTTTTTTGTTTTGTTTTGTTTTGTTTTTCCTTGATTCCTGAATTCCAAAAATCTAGGAACCAGGGATGCCCAGAAAGCTCAGTGAATTAAAGCACCTGCAGACAGGGGTAGGGGTCAAGGGCTGGGTTTGATCCCCAGCCCTGCCCTGGGGCACACTGAGACAGCAATGGAGGCTGGGTGTGGTGGCGTGTGCCTGTAATCCCAGCACTTGGGAGGCTGTAAACAGGAGGATCATTACGAGTCTGATCTAGTAGTGAGACCCTGAACACCCTGTAGAATCTTCCCTAAAATACAAACAAGCAAAAAAACACCAACAAAAATCTAAGAGCTACTATCCAAAAATAGCCAGTTTCATCATCTCTCTTGAGGCATTTCTCAACCATTTGAGGCTCACTTTTCTTATAAAAAATAGCACTTTAGACAGTTTCACCATAAAGTTATAATAGGACAAAAGGTAATTTTTTTTTTTTTTTCCGGAACTGGGGATTGAACTCAGACCTTTGCACTTACCAGGGAAGTACTTATTCTACTGAGCCATCTCCCTGGCACAAAAGGTAAATTTGAAGAACATAAAAATTCCCTATAATCCCACCTCTTTGGTAAATTTAACAGTCTGAAATCATAAGAGCATTCCATGTTCTAATCAGTTCAACAAAACCATTTTATTTAATAAAATTTTATGCTTTCTATTTTGATAGCTTCATAGTATCCCAATTACATAATCTTCTTCTTCCTCACTGCTATTAAACTCTGACTTGTGCTTGTATTTACACAGAAAACCCACTTAATCCTCACAACAACTCAAGGGCCTGGGTGATATTGTTTTTCTCTGTAGTGACGCTCAGGCGGTTACGAGCAGCATCGAGCAGGCTAGCAGAGCAGCCCGGTAGTGAGCTAGATCCCGCTGGGGTGTCCATCACTGAGGCTCAGCTTCTCCATCAGCAAGGTGCAGGGCACTTCCCTTACAGGATTCATCATGATTTATTTCACTGGTCTTCCACTTCGGTCATCTATTGTTGGGAGCAGCTGAGGCTGGTAAGTCATTAGGCACATAGAACAAAGCCAGCCCCCAAACACCGAAGCACCTCAAACAAGCCCTTGCAGCTTGTTAACAGATTGCTGGGTAGAGAGGCTAAAATTAATATCAGCCTCTGGGGTAGTTACTCTCTTCGGCTTAGGAAGAGGATCTTCACTTGACCCAGCTATTGTCTCTTGTCTATCTTTTCTTCATTCTCACTGAAGTACCTACCCAGGATACACCAAGAGTCTAGTGAATTTCTACAATATATATTCCCACTTTTTGATATTATGCAAATTTCAAGGACTGGGTTATAGCTGAGCGGTAGATCACTTGCCCAATGTGCAGAGCTCTGGGTTTAATTTCCAGCACTTCAATCAATCAATCAATCAATCAATCAATCAATCAAGCAAGCAATCAATAGAAATAAAGTCTCATTGTACAACCATGTGGTAAAGTCTTTGTACACATTATCTAGAAGTATTTCATTAGGATAATCTATAGCAGAAAGGTTGCTGCCCCAAAGAATTTAGGGTTTTAAAGGCTTGACCTATTTGACCAAACTATCCTCAGAATGTTGTACTATTTGACACTTCCTCCACTGGGCTATCAGAAAACCAGTTTTCCCATACTATGCCAACACTGGAAAATTTCAGGACTTGTTTTTTAATCTTTGCCAATGTGCGAGGCCAAAAGTGGCAATTCACAAGGCTTTAATTTGCTTTTCTGTGATTACTGATAGGCAGACACACTCTGATCCTCACCGGCTCATGTGTTTGTCTAATACCCTCCTCTTGAATGCCTGTGACTTGTTTCTAATGCATGGAATCTGCCAAAAAAGGAAGGGTTTTGCAGATTAATTAATGTCCCTCAACAGTTGACTTCAAATTAATAAAAAAGGAAGAAGAAGAAGAAGAAGAAGAAGAGGAAAAACAGAAAGGGGAAGAGGAGACAAAGAAGAGGTGGAAGAATAAGGGGAGGCAGAGTTGGCAGCAGGGGAAGGTCACAAAATGAAGCTGCAGAGACACAAGTTCAGCCTCCAGCCTAAAGGAACATGGAATCCTCCCACTGTGAAGCTCACATATGAAAATGGAGCTGGCACTGTGACACTGGACCTCACTGTGACACCCTGAGCAGGGAACGGGGTGGAAACCAGCCTAGCATTCTGATTTACAGAGAATGTGAGGTAAGAAATGTGTGGTGTTTTAAGTCACGGAATCTGCATTTGCTATGCGGCATAAATCACCGAGACTACTACCAAGACCGCAGTTCCCCATGTATTATTGATTGATTAGACCCTTCTTTCTTCCTAGCTCATTTTTCTGTTAGCATTCATCATTTTCTAATTGATATTTTCATCCTCAGATATTGAGGGTTTCTTGGTTTGGTTTCAGTCCCCCTTTGTGTGTCACAAACAAGAGGCAGCCACTGCATTTGCACATGGTTGAATCTTTATCTTTCTACCTGTTCTCGCCTTCCCAGTGAACTTGAGAAGCCCATCCTCATTCTGGGTTTACAGGTAGGATAACAAATATTTATTCCTAGTACCTGTGTAGTTCTAGTATTATTTTGAATCTTTAACCTATCCCAGGAAGATTTTGGCAAATGATGTGGTTCAGAGAAATACAACTTCAGTTGTCTTCAAATTCATTGATAATCTCTATCATACTGGAGCGTGGCCCAGTGGTCAGACCCACACATAGCACCGGTGAGGCCCTGGTTTCATCCCTAGCAACACAGAAATGCTCACCAGTCCACCAAATAATCCTTGACTTTTTCACAAAAGTCTGATCTGGCCTTTTCAATCTGTAATGTTAAATCTGTTGAAAGCTCTGTATTCTTATGAGCCGATTTTCATTGTTAGGACTTTATATAAGACACTGGATCCTCAGCACCACA
Organism: Octodon degus; assembly: GCF_000260255.1. NCBI lineage: Eukaryota > Metazoa > Chordata > Mammalia > Rodentia > Octodontidae > Octodon > Octodon degus. The sequence goes on from NW_004524602.1 coordinate 1,161,082, forward strand.
TGCCACTCTGGCTCCACCCCCAGGTGCGCTGAGCCAGCCACCAAGACCCAGCATGGTGGGGCACACCTGTAATCCCAGTGCTGGGAAGGCTGAAAACAGGAGGATCACTATGAGTCCAAGCTGGGTAGTGAGACCCTGTACCAAATACATTGAAAAAAAAAAAAAAGACATTGAAATATCTAGCAAGGAAAATCACCCTTCCTTTCTCCTCTTTTATAAAATTTCCTCATTAGTCTCTTACATTCCTTTTTTCATTGTCTTTAGAATGATTTTATCAATTCCCACTGGCAGTTTAATTATATTTGTACTGTGTTGATTTATATTTATAGACGTATGCATTTCTAGAGTACCAAGGGAAGAAATGGCCTCCCCTACCAGAATATGTTTGTGTCATGCATTTGTCTTCTATGACGTGGCCCCAGACAAGGCGGTTTTCTTTTTACATACCTCACATGTTTTTTGTGTTAAATTTATAACAGGATTTTATGTATGTTATGATAGCTTATGCTACGTTATAGGAAAGTTATTTTTATTATGTATCTTTCATAGGCAAATTTTGACAAACATCATTGAATGCATGCTATTAGAATCAATTTGCTATATGGAATTTACAATTCAGAGTATTATGTATTTTATTACTGTATAAAAATCATTGTGTTTCCTTCATGTCAGTAAGGTGTGTAATATATATTTGCAGTTCTTAACATCCTAAAGACAGTTCTTAAACATCTGTCAGCATCCCTGTTCCTGAGTTTCAGGACTGTTTAGTCTGAGCCAATCACTGGCTCTGAATTCCTTGCCAGTGTTTGGCTCACAAGTGGGTTGGCCTTAGCAGTTTGAGCCAACAGAACGGAAAAGAGGTTTCCTGGGAGGTTCTGAAAAGAAGTCAGCTTCTCCTTCAGGTCACAAACAAGGATGCCTATGTTCCTTGCAACCCTAAATAAGAACAGTCCTTAGACAGAAGGTGAGTCTACAGACAGCAGAGAAACAAAACAACCTGCTGATGACTTGGTAGAGCCACAAGGTCACCCAACTCAGGGGTCTGCCAGAGCTCTGCTTGTTTGAGCTGGTGCTCTGTCCATTTTACTAGGGCTTTCCTCCACCCCAAAGCACCCATCTGACATCCACAGAGCAGAACAAGTGAGGTGTGCAGCACAGCCAGTCTCCTGCCATAGTGGTGCTTGGAAAATGGCAGCACTTCCTTCTTCCTGTGGCCAGATCTTATGTGTGTTCTGCCCTTGGTTCCTAGCTTGCTCCTTCCTCAACCCAGGCCACATAGAAGCTTTCTTGTTGCCTAGGCACAGCTCAGCTTCCACTGCTTGAGAAGCCATTTGCATCATTGGAGGTGAGGCTCTTCTGGCTGCCTGAGCTGTCCTGAATCTGAGCTTCCTCTTCTGGAGGGAGGGCCAGGACCAATTCTCACATATCAGTCACCTCTTCCACTGAGCCTCATGCAACCCTTCCACTCTGTAAAGTTCAGTTTGTCTTTCCGGATGAACTGACCATCATTAATTTCCTCTGGTGCCTGCTCTTTGGAAGCTCTGGACACCAGCCTGAAGCTGAATGAGATTTCTACAGCAATAAGAGGAGCATGATTATTTTGTTCTGAAGGTCTTTACAAGTGTAAGGCATGTCTCAAGCAGCTATAAATAATTTATACTGTCCATAATTCATCTGATCAAAACAGACTTCATCGCAGTGCGGTGGCAAAATCTGGTACAAGCTGCTTTGCTGTCACCTCCAAACCAATTACCTGCTCAGAGCTGATGAGAATCTGACTGGGTTCCCTGCTGCAGACTAAAGCCGCATACACAAGCACATTAATCACAATCTGTCCCTGATTAGACACTGGATAATCCCGTTGGATAAGAGGTGACAACCTAGATTCTATTATGTCCTGTAATATTTTCGGAATTTACTGGTAACTTGACCCTCCAGGAGATGTTTTCCAGGGAAAGAGGATCTGCCATAGGTTCTTCTGAGAAAATGTTGTAGGCTTCGGCTAGAACTATGTATTCAATGTCAGTTAATATTTCTTATTTGTTGCAGGTGATGAATAGACAAATGGGACAAGAATGTGTGGTATTTGTTATGAGAAATACACATATTTAGTTTCTTATGGAAGTGTGCTGGAAAGAATAAAAGACATCCTTCAAACCTTTAAAAGGATAAGAACAGGCCAGCCATGGTGGTAAACACCCGTCATCCCAGCATGCAGAAGGCTGAGGCAGGAGGATCACTGAGAGTTGGAAGCCAGCCTGGGCTACATAGCAAGTTCAAGGCCAGCCTGAACTACATAGCAAGACCTTGTCAAAAAAAAAAA
>NW_004524602.1:1163504-1227944 GCF_000260255.1 Octodon degus
AAAAAAAAAAAAAAAAAAAAAAAGAAAGAAAGAAAGAAAGAAAAAAGAAAAGAAAACAGAAAAGGGTAAGAACTTTATGAAGGGGATGGTCTCATGTTTGAAGCCATAGGATAATTTGTTTTCTGTTCATTTTAGAAAGGCATTGCCTAGCCTGGTGGTGCATGCTTGTAATCCTAGCCCTTGGGTTGCCAGTTCAAAAACAGCCTGGGTTGCAAAATGAGCTCAAGGCCATCCTGAACTGCATAGTGATGCTCTCTCTCTAAAGACAAAAATCAAAATAAAAAAGGAAGAAAGAGAAAGAAAGAAAGAAAGAAAGAAAGAAAGAAAGAAAGAAAGAAGAAAGAAAGAAAGAAAGAAGGAAAGAGAGAAAGGAAGGAAGACAAGGCAAGTCAAGCACCCATGAATGGTCAAGGGGCTCTCACTGGCCTCCAGTGTCTGCAGAACCTAAACCCACACACAACTGTGCAGAAGGAAGGAACTGAGAACAATATTCCGTTTTCTTGAGGGGGTGGGGTAAGGGAAGGCATGAAGTCAAACAGGCTCTGGTGACTGACAGTTCCTCTAATTTGATTGGAGAAACACTGCTGAAGGGATGCACAAGGTCTTCTGGCCCTTGTGGTAAGAAGCTCACCTGTGTGCCTAGGAGCTGACAGTCCTGCTCTGGTGAATTGATTCCTTTTGGATCTCAGTTTTTTCTACTTCCTTTGGTCTCCTTCCTTCCCAACTTGCCCAGCCTGCAGCTTTTAGACGAAAAACAGAACTAACAGGCAATGCCAGAAGGCTCCAGGCTGACTCCAGGTAGCCACAAGCCCAGGGACCTGGACCACACTGTTTGGAAGCACAGCCAGGCCACGGGGATCTAGCCCAGGTTCCCCCTTCTGGAAAGATGGGGAAAATGCATCTTTCCCCATAGCTGTAAACACAGCTCTGCCCCAGGGCCCACTCTTCTCCCAAGATCTAGGTTTGGTTTGCTCTCCTCAAAACTACCTATGCTGCTATGTGATAGCATTTGAAAGGAAACAAAGGCACTCTTTTGTTTTAAAGGTTCATTTGCCCTCATTTGGGCCTCTAGTCCCTGGTGTTTGGGAGGTTGAGGCAGGAGGATTGCAAGTTCCAGATCAGCCCAGGCATCTTAGCAAGACTCTGTCTTAAATTAAAATATGAAAAGGACTGGAGATGTAGCTCAGTTGTACAGCACCCTTGGGTTTAATCCCCACTACTGGATGGAGGAATACACACATACATACATAGAGCTAATGTGTCTGCTTTTTCTATAATGACACCCTGTGGTCCTTTTAACAGAACTCTCACAGCCACTCCTTACCACATGATTCCCCAAGGACAAGAGTGCTACAAATGAGGGGTTGGTTTGTTTTCCTGCAGGATGACCTCAGTAACCTTGGCCTATGTCTGGCCACTCAAAACAAAATAACCAACAAAACCACTTACAACTGGATAGACTCAAGTGCAAGCTTACAGCCCTTCTCATGGGGGTCAGGCTCTGAGTCTAATTCCTCTTCTTACTAATGGAGGTTATTGCTTATTGATTTCGGCTCTCCTGAAAGACCACAGAAGGGTGAGGATGGTAGACTAGGTAGCTATGCCTTGATGCCTTGGAGGCATAGCTGTCTTTTGGACTCAGCCTGGGTAATCATAAGGGCCCTGGGCTTTAGAAGGGCCCTGTGCTTAGTTGAATGTTGTCACAGTTGTCTTCAGATTCTTAATGATTTTTGAGCATTGGGTCTTGAAATTCTGTTTTGCACTGAAATTTGCAAATTCTGTGGCCAAAACTGCTCAGGCGATTGGGCACTTTACGTGGGACCCCACTTGACTGCTCAGCACAGGATCTGTGTAGCAAGTGCTCCAGTGTCAGTGAAGAGAACAGGTCCCCACTGTCCCTGTCTCATGGACATATGTGTACTAAGAGGGAGTCTGAGGTGGGGAGGCAGGCAAGGTGCAAGAGACGATAGGGAGCCTCAGCCCTGGACAAAAGAGATTCCATAGAGACTCTGGCAGGAAAAGTTCTGCTCGGTTTGGGGGCCTGGTTCCCAGCTTGCTCCTTTCCATGATAGTTCACAGGGGACCCAACCCTGGTACTCTTCCTGATGACCACACTGGAAACTGATGCTCCTCCAGGTAGCACAGCTTTCTCTGGATTGGGTGGAGCATGTGCAGTGGCTGCATCACTGTGAGTTCTAATCCTTCCTTGCACCAGTACTGAGCTCTAGCAGGACAGCCACTCGCAGCCAGTTTGCCTGGATATGTTGGAGGATGGGACCAGAAAGTGTGGACATAGAGCCCCTCAGCAGAGACCCCTAAGTGCTGGCTGGGGTGATGGGGACACTGGAGGTGGTCCCAAGGTGAATCCACAAAAATAGAATGTGAAGATCTCCAAGTGAGGGAAAAGAGGAAGGCAGGGGAGCCAGGAAGGAGGCTCAGTGTGTGTGTGTGTGTGTGTAGGGGGGGAGCATATAAGTATGGCTGTGTGTGCGCGCGCGCGCGCACACACACACACACACACACACACACAGACACACACAAAGCCCATTCTGCTCTACACCATAAGCAGGAAGGGTGAGACTGGCTCCTCCCTGTGGCTTTGATCTGTCAGAAGTCTTGGAGTCTCTTGCCTTTCTAGACTCCTGACTCTATAGGAGTCTGGAGGGAAAGAAGGGGAAAGGGAAAGGTGGGAGGGCTAACAAAGGATGAAATGATAAATGCCACTCACCACTCGGCTGGCTTCCCTCGCAACCCTTTTCCTCCAGGCTGACAGGTTTCCTGCTTTTTCTTTGAGGTCCTTCGCTCTGTTGGGAGAGACCAGTGCTCTTCTGTTCTCTCCAGGACCTTTGTAAGCAGCCTTCTGTTGGGAGAATTGTGGACCCTGAGGAGGCTGCGGTGATGAGGGGTTGGGACAAGGAATCTGGAGACTCCTGCTCCTTCCATCTCCCAGGAGGAGCTGGAGCCCGGCGCTTGCTGTGTGAAGCAAGGCAGAGCTGAGGCGCTCAAGCTGCTGCTCCCAGTCAGGACTCATCATGGATACTCTGAGGCCCGAGAGAGGAGGCTCCCAGGTCTCCTGAGTGCTGCGGCTAGAGGGATCCCTCAGAGGGGATTCTGGGAGTCACTAGGAGGTAGAGAACAGGGAAGGGCCACATCAAAGACACCGTGGGACTTGGAGGCAGGGAACTCTTCCCCTAGCACTGGACCCCTGGGGGTGGCTCTGACCGGACACCCACGAGGAGGGAACTTGTAACTGGTTTTACAGAAAAGAAAGAGGGTGAGTGTTGGACCACACCTTGCGAATCTTCAGTGGCACAGTGAGAAAAGCAACAAGGGACGGAGTTAGCGTCACCTCTGACCATGCCTCACGCTGGCAGTCACTTCCCATCTTGCCTGTTCCCTCAAGACTAAGTGGGTTTGACACTGCCCACCCAAGATGTGGCAGGAAAGACCTAGGGCATGAGACAGCACAAACGCTAGTTCCTGACCTAACTCCTGACCAGGAGTAGCCACTCTTCATGAGCTCTGCACCATTTCATAGGACTAGATTTCCTGGCCAGGAAGGAGCTTCAGGGGCAAAGGAGACATCGTCGCAGTTCTTCCTGGAGCTTAGGACTCCTGGCCACAGGAGCTCCTCAAGTACTGATTTCTTGCTCGTGGTGGGGTAGCAGGGGTCAAAACGGTGGTGGGAGCCACGCCTGGCCCAGAGGCACCAAAGCAGGCAGGAGCCCAGCCAAGCCAGAAACACCTCACACTCCCCACAGGAGCTTACACAACAGTGTCCCCCCAATCTAGAGCTGGATCCATCTTCACAGGACTTCCAAAGCACAGTGTACTCCACGGTACAGCGCTTGCACCAGAACCCAGGCTGGCACACTGAGCAGGGAAGGTGCGTGAGGGCAGAGACAGCCACAATGATAAGGATCAAAGTTAACAGGCATTGAGGTATTATCCTAAACCGTGTCCTGGAATAATTTGGTTGATTCTTACACAGTAGAAAAATCTATGAGGAAACTCAGGGAAGAACTGAAAGGTGCTGCCTGAGGTTACACTAGTGGCCTGGCGCACGTACGGGCAGGGATGGTCTCTGCTTACATTCGTTCAAGCGGAGCAACCTGCTTGCCCCTGACCGTGGCGCTCACTCGGGTGAGTGCTGCGGGCCAAGAATGTTAGACGCGGCCCAGGGCGAAGCAGTTGTAGTCTAAAGAGATGGGGCCAAAGAAAAAAGTAGAACCTTTCGAGCTGGCTGCGGTGGCCCAAGGCCCGCGGGTGCCCATGTCAGTGCCCGCCCGGTGGGCCCCCAATTCTTTCTCGCAATCAGGGTGTGGACTCAGAGCGGCGCCAGGCGCTCAGGCGGGCTCAGGGACCCAGGCAGGAGAACACGGTGTCCTCCACCTTTCAGTGGGAAACAGCCGCAGACACTGAGCAGGTAGATGTACTTTATAACGGGTGGGTTATAACACTTCCAAACAAAACCCATCGTGGTTATTTATTTATTTTTGACAGAGAATGCGCAAGGCCTCATTCCTAAGGACCGAGGAGCCACTAGGCAGACAGTAAATCACCCGGCACCACGTTCGTTTCTGGGATTCAGGCTGCGTTCGTTTGTGAAATGAAACAGCAGATTTGTGAAAACCGTTTATTCTGGACAGAGACCCACACTGGACCCCAGTAGCGCTCTGGAAGGTGCCGCAGGTTAGGGTGGGGAGTCGGTGCACATTAAAAACGAAATCACAGGACGAAGAAAGAGGAAGAGCAGAAAAAAAGTGCAAAGAAGAGGTGAGCCCCAGCCGCGGGAGCACAGGACCTGTCCCTTAGGAGCTGGCTCTGCGTCCCGGGCCACCTACCTCCAGCTCGAGGCTTCCTAGGGCGGGGCGGCGAGACCCTGGACAGAGTCCATCCAGACCCGGTGGTCAGCCCTACCTTCCGCTAGCTTGGGCTCTGAGGACAAAAGCGCACAACAAGAGAAGGTTCCCGGGTGGGACCAGAAGGGCCACGTTCAGCGGATCCCCTTCCCTGAGCTCACATCCCAGTGGAGATTTTTTTATTTAAGAGATGAGAGATTTAAAGCCGAGCGCCGGGCGCCCACTCAGCCTCCATTCCCGCCCCAGTCCCCGCAGATGCTTAGCTCCCGGGTCCTGGCTGCCAGGGGTCCCTGTAGTTTCGGGGGCGGGGCTGCGGCCCATTGTTCATGCACAGCCAATCAGAACTCTCCCACTTGAGGCCAGCCAATCCTGCTGTGCCCCCGCCTCTCCCACCCCGCCCATCCGGGGGTCTCCCGCCCCCGCCCTGGCCGGGGGCTGTGCGTGCTGACGTCACGCGCGTGCGGGCCGGTGCGGACTTGCCTCCCGGCTGGCTGGGAGTCAGTGCGCGGGAGCCGAGCTGCGCGACCTTAGTCCTCGGCCCATCCACGCCGCTCGCCTCGCTCTGCATGGTGGATCTGCTTCTCCAGTGTCCTTTCCCGGGTGCTATGGGGGACCCCTCCAAGAGTGAGTCCCCTACGTGCGGGGAGGGGGGTGCGTGATGCGCAGCATCCCGAATGCAGAGGCGTGATCGACGGATCCTACAAGTGGCTTCCGTCGGGCACCAGGGAGGAAACCCTCGAACTCACCTCTCTGAGGGCTGCTGCTCCCTGGTGTCCAGATTTATCTTGGACCGGGCTGGGGTTCTGCTGTCTTGCTTGGAGGTGGTTGGGTCTGGCTCAGGGTGCGGGTTTTGTTTGCTGATGTTTTGGTTTAAAAGCTCGAGACTTGTCTGGCGTGGTCTGGGATGTTTGGACTGCGGGTGTCCGCGGCGATGCTAGTGGCTCTCAGTACCCCTCGTCCGGTTTGGGTGGTCACCGACACAGCGGCCCTGCGCCGACCCCCGCGCTTTGGAGACGAGCCTTCTATAGACCCTCGATTTGGGTTTTCGTTCTGGACATCACGGGTCCTTGGAAAGCTCGCCTTCCCTTTGGTCGCGATGATGGGTGAGGGAGGAGAAGCACAAGCCACAGGGCCGGGCCGGGGTTCTGACCTGGCGCCTTGCACTCCTCTCAGAGAAGCCCGGGACGGCTATGTGCGTGGGCTGCGGGAGTCAAATCCACGACCAGTTCATCCTGCGCGTGTCGCCCGACCTCGAGTGGCATGCTGCCTGCCTCAAGTGTGCTGAGTGCAGCCAGTACCTGGACGAGACATGCACGTGCTTCGTGCGAGACGGGAAGACCTACTGCAAGCGGGACTACGCGCGGTGAGCCGGGTGGGTGGAGGGAGGTCCGCGCAGCAGCCTCGCCACGGGGTGGGGACCAGGCCGCGCTCACCCGCGCCCGCCCGTCCACAGGCTCTTCGGCATCAAGTGCGCCAAATGCCAGGTGGGCTTCAGCAGCAGCGACCTGGTGATGCGCGCACGCGACAGTGTGTTCCACGTGGAGTGCTTCCGCTGCGCAGTGTGCAGCCGCCAGCTGCTGCCCGGGGACGAGTTCTCACTGCGGGAGCACGAGCTGCTGTGCCGCGCCGACCACGGGCTCCTGCTCGAGCGCGCGGCTGCCGGCAGCCCGCGCAGCCCCGGCCCGATCCCTGCAGCCCCGCGCGCCCTGCACCTGCCAGGTGAGCCGGCCGGCTGAGCGCGAGGGCCGGGGCGCTGCTCTGGAGCTGGCAGAGTGCCTTCCGCGCGATTCCCGCGGTGACTCGTGTGTGCCGGGAGTCGCCAGGGTTCGGGGGGTGTAGGGTACACGGTACCTGGAACAGCAGATGGATGGCAAGGGGGAGTCTTGAGTGCAATTTGCCGGGGTCCTTGCGGTTCATTAACTCCGCTCCCATGCGGGAACCCCAAGGCCATCGCCGCCCGGGACAGGGGCGTTTTGGGTCCGATCGGGTTTGGATCGCGAGTCCAAACTTGTGCTGCCCGGGTCGCGGTGTCGGCTCAGGAGGCGCCAAGAGATGGTGGAGTAGAGCCAGGCAGGCGGAAAACAGGGACCGAGACCTCAGCCTAGGTGGCAGATTCGTAGGCCGGGCTCCGGCTCCTCGATGTGGATCAAGGAAGGCTGGCCGCTGCTCGTGGAAATTATAGAAATTATTCAGACCCTGAAATGTCTACGGCAGACACATCAAGATGGTGCAGACCAGGCCAGGGTTGGAGCCGGGCACCGAGTGCAGACGGCCTCAGATCCCGGAGGTTCCTGTGCTGTTTCCGGGTTGACCGAGAACAAGGGGAGCCCCGAGGGAGGAGGCTGGGTCGGGTCGGGCCGGGCCGGCGGGAAGGAGCCGACCTAGGGCTCGGGAAAGGCCTGTCTGGGAACGCGGAGCCCAAGGAGGTCAGCGGCCTTGCAGGCCCCGGGCCCGGGACGAAGCCTCCATCCCGGGTCGCGCGGCCTGTGATCTCCCCAGAGTCCCCGCCGCTTCCTGCCTGGTCCTCGGAAACCCAGATTGCTTCCAGGGGCTTTGTGGGCTGGGAGGGTGAGCCGCTCAGGTCCAGCGCGGGAGGAGGCGCGGCGGGGAACCGGGAGGGGCGAAAACGCAGGCTCCCGGAGCGCGAAGGAAAGGGAACGAATAAAGGGGAACGAAGCCGGGCGCAGGGTCCCGGGACGCTCACTGGGCCCCGCTACCCCTTCCCGGCCCGCCCTACTCGCAGACCCCGCGCCTGGCCGGCAGCCCGCCCTGCGCCCGCACGTGCACAAGCAGGCGGAGAAGACGACACGGGTGCGGACCGTGCTGAACGAGAAGCAGCTGCACACGCTGCGGACCTGCTACGCCGCCAACCCGCGGCCCGACGCGCTCATGAAGGAGCAGCTGGTGGAGATGACCGGGCTGAGCCCGCGCGTCATCCGCGTCTGGTTCCAGAACAAGCGCTGCAAGGACAAGAAGAAGTCCATCCTCATGAAGCAACTGCAGCAGCAGCAGCACAGCGACAAGACGGTGAGGGCCGGTCCGGGCTTCTGCGCCCCTTCCCCGGGAGGTCGGGTTCTGCACCCCCAGGGTGAGGTCCTGGCCAAGTGAGCAAGGGTTCCCTGGGCCCAGGTGTCCTAACATTGTGGGCCGAGGCGGCGGCCGGGGATCTGGAGCCCAGGTGGCCTGGTCGCGTGGCATGACTGAACTTTGGCTGTGTGTCCCTGCGCTTGGCTTGGTGAGAATGCTTAGTCTCGCGCTCTGCCAGGCCTCGCCATCCTTCTTGGTTTTGACCCTGCAGGTTTGGGGACCCTGGCGGGGCAGGGCTCGGCTCTTTCGCGTTTGCATCCACATGTGCAGTGCAGGTCGCGCTCAGGGCTGGGGTCCAAGCGTCCAGGGTCAGAAAAGGCTTCACCTTCACCGAGCCCTCTCCTGCAGAGCCTCCAGGGCCTGACCGGGACCCCGCTGGTGGCCGGCAGCCCCATCCGCCACGACAGCGCCGTGCAGGGCAGCGCCGTGGAGGTGCAGACGTTCCAGCCGCCCTGGAAGGCACTCAGCGAATTCGCGCTGCAGAGCGACCTGGACCAGCCAGCCTTCCAGCAGCTGGTGAGGACCGAGTGGGGACCCTCTGCTAGGCCAGGGGAGTGGGAGGGCGTTCGCGGTTGGGGGAAGTATGGGCGCCTGGCTTGAAAAAGCAGAGTTGAGGCTTCGGGGAACTTGACCTCAGCTCGGTAGGGGCGGGGAGGGGCGACAGCCCAGGCAAGCCCTCACTGCCCTCCTGCGTCTCCAACCGCCCAGGTCTCCTTCTCCGAGTCTGGCTCCCTGGGCAACTCCTCAGGCAGCGACGTGACCTCCCTGTCCTCGCAGCTCCCGGACACTCCCAACAGTATGGTGCCAAGCCCCGTGGAGACGTGAGCGGACCCCCGCCGGACCTCGCATGCTCCCCGCATGACACCCAGCTCAGGCCGTGCCAGCTCGTCTTGTCTCCGTTGTCATTGAGAGCGGACCAAGGGAAAACCCCGAGGTCAGGCCTGCAAAGCTCCAGGACATAGCCTGCCCACAGCCAGCTGGAGACCCCGCTCCCAGGACTTTTTATTTTTCCCAAAACCAGAACCTGGGATCCACCAGGGTTAGTGCTGCCCCTCCCTCCCCGTGCTGCACGAGGCCCCGCCCACACGCGGACCGCGTGGAGAACCGTGGGTCCTGTGGGTCCGGAAGAGCAAACACATGGTTCCACGCGCATGATTGCTGGAAAAGCAGGACTGGACTTTCTTTACAAGCGTGTTAAGTTATCGGTTGACGGAGGACGGAGTGTGAGCCTTTGCCGATCAAACGTAAGTTATTGTTATTTATTGTGAGAACCAGTTCATAGTGGACGAATATTTTGATCTTAATAAAAATTGATAACCTGATGCCAGGCTGCTGCTGTGTCCTGTTGCCCCAGGGAATGGCTGGATGAAAAAGCCTCAAGAGTTCCATTAGTTGCAGTGAAATTCAGTATGGGCCTCGTAGTGCTCTCTGAGCGGTGTGCTGCCCTGTGCGCCGGAGGGGCCCGGCCTGGCCCGGACTGGTCGCCGCGTGGGGGCGGGCTCGAAGATGATTGGTCGCTAGGAGGGCCGAGGCTGGTGGGGGCGGGGCCTTGCCTGCCCAGTCCAGCTGCTTCCGGAAGGAACCTGGCAGCATCCCTTCCAGAGTGTCCAGTGTGGCGCGGTGGAGGCCCGCGGGTGGTGTGGCTACTGCGCTTTGGAGGGAAACCCGCAGCACGCGCTTGGCGGCAGCGCGACAGACGCCCGTCTGTGGTCGGACTCGCAAGACCGAGACTCGGTCCGTCCCTTGAGATCCTGCGCGGTGTCCCGGTCGGTCCCGGCTCTGTGCGTCACTCACCCCCCTCCCAGTCTAGACGGCGGGCGGACGGCGCCTTATCTGCCGGCATCACCTGCAGGAGACACCGGCCCGCCCGCCGGGAAGGAGCGCCCCAGAGCCAGCCTGGCGTGTCCTGGGTTTATTTTCTTTCCAGACCTAGAGCGGAGGGGGCAGGGATAGCCCCTGTATACCCATGTCCAGGTCACTCGGTGTGACATTTCAAACCCTGCGACTTGTTTTCTTGAAAACTGGCTTTAGTGATCGCAGGAAATAACCGGGAGATACCGAATCTCTAGCAAGCCCCGGGCAAGCACAAAAAACCAGGAGGCTCAGGTTTTACCCTTTGCAAATATTTAACCCTCTGAAGCCGGGTCGGATCTTTCCCAAAAGCAGCCCTAGCGGGCGCAAGGAAACCCCAACCGGGCCACCGCCCCGCAACAATTGTTGGCATTGCCTTTCCATTTCCTTGTCTCAGGAACTAAACGACCCATCTTTCATCGGGATTTATTTTGAAAGAGGGCACCGCCCAGACCGTGGGGGACTGTTGCTACCCTAGCTCAGATATCGGCGGTAAGGAAAAATGTGCGCATCGTTGGTGCAGAAATGGGCGCCTTCTGTCAGAGCCACCGGGGTCCCAGGCTCAGCTTTGGGCGGGGTTGGGTCACACAGCTGCCTCCACCCTGACCCCAAATAGAATGGAAGATTTATGGGCAGTTATTAAAAGACGGTGGGAAGAGGTGGGAATTGAGTCACCTTTTTTTTTTTTTCCTTTCTGAAAGTCAAGGTGATGCTAGCACAACTATTAAAGGGAACAGTCCCCTCGTTCAGTACTTAGGAAATAGTGCTGCAAACTTAAAAAGATAAGGGAAAAGATATGGTTGGTTAATGAGGACCAGCTTTACCTCTCAAGTACCCAGAAACGGTTTTAATAACCAGGGCTGGGTTCTTAGAAGCTTCATTCCATTAACTTAGACCATTCTCTCTGAAACAGAAATGCAGATTTCTCCTTTTACCTTCTGGATAAGAACTAAACTTTGGCTCAGGGGGCTGGGGAGATGGCTCAATAGAATAAGCGCTTGCCTGGCAAGTACAAGGGCCTGAGTTCAACCCCTGGTTCTGCCAATAAATAAATAAATAAATAAATAAATAAATAAAATAAATAAACTTTGAATTAACCTTATTTTTTGGAAATTTTGGATTTATCCAAATAAGAGTTTCTCTCTTATTTAAAAGAAACAAGTAGATTATTGAATAAAGAATGTCATTAACCATTAATTACTTCTGAATTTTTGAAGAGCTGCAGTATTTCAAAGCTATGAATAGAAACATCTACCTAATTACAAAGATCGTTTCCCTTGTCATCGTTAGATCAAAAACCTAATTCCTCTTTGCAATATTTCCTGTATCTTGTCGGTGTTACTGTGGCAAACATTCCATTGTTCTCCTAGTAAGAAGCCTTATCTTCTGTCTGCATTACTGTATCAGACACCTCAGCCTCGCCCAGTACTTGCCAGCCACTCAAGGGCAGGCATCGTTTTCTATGTGGATTTCCAAGAAAAGGGCTTTTAGCTCTGAAGTGTGCTCCCAGCAGTCCCTGGTGAGGTGTCAGATCCACAGTTTGTTAGTAACATTAATAAATATCAGTTTTACTGCTTTCCAGGTCATCTTTAAACATCTTCCGTAATACAGTAGGGATATCCTTGTAAATTAAATTACCTGTAACAATTACAAGTGTTGTATTTTATGCTAACTGAACTTTTAACATGAGAGATACCCAGTTGGGTAGTGAAATCTCAATGCAAGAAAAGGGGGGAAAGATCCGAGTAAATTATTTAGCTAGATTCACTTCAGAATAAGACGTTTCTCAGCAGAGTTATCTAATAATTTGGGTAGCTCGATTAAATTGAGGCAGAAAAGGAATTCCCGGAGATGGAAAAGTTTATGGCTATTATACCACACAATTTAATATTCACTAAAAGACTGCATCATTCTGGGAAATTTAGAGTCCCTGTGGCAGTATTCCCAATGAACTTTAATATTTAATGGGTATGAAACAGAAATCAGCCTGTTTTGAATATGGAATAACTTAAAACTCAATTTTTATCAGAGCCGCAAAGACGGGATTTAAATGAGACACTGCCTAAGACTACTCTGGAAAATTTGCGATTTTGCCACCGCTGCCTAAGGGACGACGCAGGCCGCCACGCATTTAGTGAGCTGTTTTCCCACGTGCGCCTTCACCAGCGAGAGCAAGAGAATTACCCGAGTGCAGTCTGCTGGAGAGAGAAAACAATAGATGGAAAACTATTTACAGAGAGTTCCCAATAGAGTTGTGATAAAAGCAGGAAATTCAGAGAGTTTATTAAGCTGATTCGGGGAAGATTAGAGGCTTTTAAACATGGGTCTGATTGATGTAAAAGTAAACTTTCTTGAAAATACCGAGATTCAGGGCTGCCCGTTACAGCCCAGCACCTTGCTGGCGGAGCTTGCACGGAGGATGCAGATAAACAGAGCTGGACTGAGAGCAGGAAAGGGCGCGGGTGCCCGGCGGACCGCTGCAGGGCTGGCGCGAGCGCCTGGGTCACCGCGCGCGTGGGGCCTGCGACCTGGGGGCGGAGGTCGGGGAAGGAGGCGGGGACTCGCCAGGGGAGCGGGCGCGGGACTCGAGGAGTCGTTTCCTTCCTATTAACCAGACCCTGGGAAAAAGCTGGGCTGAAGGGGTCGTGAAGGCGGGGACCTGAACCCCTTGGCCTCGGACTCACGCCTGAGAACCGGAGGCCCAGAACAGGGGTGACGATCAAGGCCCCGGCTGGTTCCCTGATTCCCGCCCGTTTCCGGGTCCGGGGCCCACCGTACCCCGCTAGTTCGCCTGGCCCGCAGTCGCCTCTCGCCCAGCGCCGACCCCAGTGCCGTCCCAGTGAAGGGACCGGGAACCGGGAGCAGGGATAGGACTGGATCTGGTCGGACCGGGGCTTCTGGGGGCGAGGCGCCGCGGCTATTCCGGGCGAACTTCCGAGCAGCTAGCGCGCGGGACTCCGAGAATATCCCCTGACTCAGCTGGAACCCCGGAGCCTCCACTGGGAACTGCACCCGGCCTCCTCCTGTCCCGACCTTCACATTTCGAGCTGGTGACTCCAGGGTCCCAGTTTGGGCATGGGGAGGCCTTCTCCTGCTGTCCCGTCATGCTGTTTTTGTTTAACCTGACCCCTTTTCCTAGTCGCTGGCTCACAGCCTTGCTGCGATCCCAGCCCAGGTGAGTCAGCTCCACTGGGCTGCGAGGCTCCTGCACCTCCCAGCTGCCCCCCATCTTGAGCTTCATTCTCTAGATCAATCCTTCCAGACAGGGTCTCCTTTCCTGGTAATGTGTGATCCTAATCCGACAGAAATTATTACTGATGTCACTCAGTGACCGGCTTAGCCCCGACCTGGGCTCAGATGGAGCACATGTGGCAACGCCGGACCTGAGCAAGGCAATAATTTAAAACTTGTTCGGAGCCAGGCCACCGAGGTTATACCTGGTGTTGCTTTGTCTCACGCGATCTGAGAAGGTCCCCTGGGTGACCAAGGCCTCCATCACTCAGCTGTGCCCGAGGACGATCCCACCCTCGGGTTCTTACATGGGGGTCCTGGGGGTTCCCTGCCGGGAAAGGCAGGGCCAGGCTGCACGCCCCTCGCAGCCACAGTGCCTGATGGCAAATCTCGAGGAAAAAAATCTCAGCAGGCCAGCATTAAAGCTTTAAGACTACCAGGTGCTCGAATGCACACTTCCCTTTCAAATTTGTATCACAACACAAAAATCCAACACGGAAGTTAGAATAAGTTATTTTATTACAAGAACAAAACAGACGTGCCAATTTAATTTTTATTTTTGCCCATATTACAAATGCAAATTATATATTGCCATAAAATGGAAGTTAACAAACTCCAAAATACTGTGCATAAGTGAAATAAGTTTAACTTGCAAAATTAGGGAGGACATTGAAGTATCTACAGTCATTATAAATAGTGCAAAGTAGGTATCATATGAACATTGGGGGTATAAACAAGGCCGGAAGGTGCCATTGGAACGCTGGAAATATTACCAAGCCTACTCAAATTCAGAGCAGCCAAAACATTTAATGTTTTTCTTTTTTCAAAAAAAACTGTCGTGCTTCTTCCCAGGCCTGCTGAGGAAATCTGTTAGCCAGTTCAAGATAGTCTTGGGGACCAAGGCATCTTCCTGAGAGGAACAAAAAGATTAAACAGTTAAATTACAGACAAATTTTTTGATGTTTAAGAAATTTATTTTGATATCTAAGAGTACCAGTTGGAGACAAAATACTTCTAATAAATCATGCATTTTATGTTAATGAGGTGATTGATCTGTCTCCATACTGAATTATTGAAAGTATGAAATACAGAATATACACTTTAACTACAATCCAGTTTGTGCTTCTCCAATATTCAGGCACCAAGCCATATATAAAACATGGTGGAAACTGAGGACTCCAGCGTGGGGGGCTCTCCTGGGAAGGTGTCCCGTGTGTCGACGTGACTGTGGCTGGAGATGGCGCCCATGCAGCCACATGTAGCCCTTAAATAGTTTGCTTAACAAAAACCGTGTTTAGCTTAAGTATAATTTGAAGCGCAGAGGGACTGGCGAGGACGCTGTGGCGGCTGAGGCGCTTGCAGTGGAGTTCACCTGAGTGCAGCTCAGGGTGGTAGGGGCGGGGGTTCATGGGCGCCTCCTTGAAACAAAAAGGGACCATGTCGGGGTGCCTGCTGACTGGCTGTGAGGCACCCTCTTTTCTTTAAGCAAGTAAAGACACCAGGAGCCGTCACTGACATTGGCTGTCTTGGAGCAAAACAAGGCGGGCTGCCCGGGCTGCCGTTTGCAGTTCTGTGAGTGAAGCTGCAGGGTGAGGAAGGCAAGACTGCAGCCTGAGGAGAAGAGGGCTGAGCCCAGGGGCAGCTTCCAGGCTGCGCCCTCCACAGGGCGACACACAAGAACAGAAAGTAGAAGAAGAAAAAAAGTCTGCAAGCCTTACTGGCAAAAAACAAACCTCCAAACCCTCAAAACCAAACAAAAACAAAAACAGAAAAATCCAGCCATTGTACAATTAAACATAAATACATTAGAAGACTTTTAAAAGTATTTTCATGTATTCTTGAAATGTAGAAAGTTGTGCAGTAGTTAACAGCAGATCCGCTGCTGTCTCCAGCAGCCACTGAGGCTGGGCAGGAGGGCAGTGGCTGAGCCTGGCAGAGCTGGTCACACGTGAATCCCAGCCCTGTCCAATGGCACCAGCTGAGGTGTTGGCTTGAACCTCTGAAAAGCTACATAGCTTTCTGTTTACTTTTCTGAGTAAGTCAATAAAAAATGGCATTTCTTATGACATTGTAAGAAATTTTACTTCCTGCTGCACAGTTTCTAACACCTGCCCACCAGGCTGCATAGCCCTAGGCCTCTCAGAGTGGGGCCGCTGGGTGGGGCAGTGGGCACTGAATGCCACTTGAAACACAAGCAAGCTATTGAGGCACTGCAGAACACTGGCACCAGAGGATTAATCAGAGATGCTGCTGCAACAAGCAAAGCCGCAGCCGTGCTTCTCAACCCTACTCTGGGATCAGAAGATTTAGAAAGTAAAAGTTTAAGACTGTAAATTTCTATTTCTGATCAGAGGAAATGTTTCAGCTGACCCACAGCAGAGAAAAGCTTGCAAGTTTGCTCACCCCAAGACTAAACCCAGGGCCTCTACACCGAGCTGCAGCCCCAACCCTTTATGCTGAAAGCATTTTTACATCATGAGTACATATATGCAGTACATGAAGTTTACATTCATCTTAAGGAGTAGGAACATGTATAGAACACAGGTTCCTTTTAAATCTCCTTTCCTTTCCCACCCCCCCTCCATCTTTAAGTCCCTTTCCCGTCTTCTTCTTAGTTGTTTATGATGTACAGTGCTTACATTCACCATGGGCATCTGGCATCTGCACTTGGTATCTGACGTGACACAGCTTAAGTCATCCTCTTCTCCTCCCCTTCTCCCTCAGACTCCTGGACCCCTTCCATTTGCAAAAGCTCTATCTCCTTGCTCCCTTCTACCCATCCCTGGCTTTGCCCTTTGTTTGTCTTACTCAAATGAGGAATACTCTTCTTTAAGCTTATGTGTCTGACTTCACACAACAGTGTTTTCTAGGTGCATCCACTTTCCTACAAATGTCTCAAATTTATCCTTCTTTATAGCCAAGTGGTACTCCACTATGTATAAATACCACATTTCCTTTACCTATTAGTCTATTAATGGACATACAGTCTGCTTCCAGGACTTAGCTATTATGAATTGTATTGCTATAAACATTATTATACATACATATTATTGTACTATGATGTCTTTAGCTTTTTTGGGAAGATGCTTACAAGGGGAGTAGCTAGATCAAATGAATTTTTTTTAAAAAATGTATTTAGTACAGGGTCTACAGGGTCTCACTACACAGATCGGACTTGTAGTGATCCTCCTATGTTCAGCCTCCTAAGCGCTGGGGTAACAGGTACGCACCACCATGCCCAGCCTCAACTGCCCTCTCAGCATGCCCCTGGTGGGGGGGCCGGCATGGCAAGCCAAGGATCAAGCCCTGGTCCCTATGTCTGCCAAAGCAGGCACTTTAGTCTGCTGAGCTACCTGCCTGACCCTTCAAATGGAATTCTTAATTTGTAGCATTTTGAGGCACCTCCACACCAATTTTCATATTGGCTCCCCCAGTTTACACGCCCACCAACAATGCAGGAAGGTTTCCTTTTCACTGCTGCCTCATCAGCGTTTGCTTTCTGACTTGCAGATGAGGCCATTCTTTCTGGTGTAATGTGAAATCTTCAGAGTTGCTTTAATTTGCATTTTCTTATATCCAGACATGTTGAGCACTGTTTTTATGCTTGCTGGCCATTTGTAATTCCAGGTCTGTTCTTTCATTTGTCAATTTCTTGATTAGTCCTCTTCTTTTGTGTGATCTAGTTTGTTTGTTTTTTTTTTTTCCATTTTATATAGGGTCTACAATAGGGTCTCACTATATAGATCGAACTCATAGTGATCCTCCTGTATTTAGCCTCCCAAGTGCTGGGATTATAGGTGTGTGCCACCATGTCCAGTCTAGTTTTTGAATTCTTTATTCCAGATAATTTTTTAAAAGTTTCTTGAGAGTCTTACTAAGTCACTGATTTGCCCAGGCTGGGCTCATACTTTTAGTCCTCAGACTCCTAAAGGCCATGGATTATAGGTCTGTGCCACCATGACTGGTTAAAACTATTATTATTATTATTATTATTATTATTATCATTATTTTTTTTATTTGTATTTTAGGGAAGGGTCTACAGGGTGTTCAGGGTCTCACTACTAGATCAGACTCGTAGTGATCCACCTGCTTACAGCCTCCCAAGAGCTGGGATTATAGGTAAATACCATCACTCTCAGTCTCAATCGCTGTCTCAGCATACCTGGGGGTGGGGCTGGCACAGCAGGATAAGAAAAACAATTATTTTTTAATAAAAAGTTCAAACACTTGAATTCAGGGGGAAATTTTGGGCTACTACTATTAAAAACTTTATTCTGGACACAGACAGGGAACTAAACCTGTTATTTTGGCCTTGATATGAGTGCCACAGGCCCATGAGTGGCTCTTAGCGATGCAGTCCAGAGTGGCTCTTAGCGATTTGGTGCCCTACCTGGTTCAGCTGCCTTGGGAGCAGGAAGAGGGCCTGTGCTTTTCGTCACTGCCTCTGACTTCTCTGTATATTCAGATGCATTTGTGCTTCAGGGCAAATTTGGTAGAAAACTGGAATTTCTGTAATGCTTCCCCAAGGGGGTACAAACGTACATCTATGAAAGGTTCACTTTGCCGGAGACCTACCTCTGGGCTGCTGCAGCTGGGAGTCCGCCTGGCTTGGCGTCTGTGTGAAGTCCTGTATGGGAAGAGAGGGGTTCTAAGGCATCTCTGAGCAGAGCACACCTCAGAGGGCTGGTAAATCCCTGTGCACACAACCACTTGTGCACACAACCACTGTGCACAAGTAATCTTGAGCTCAAATATGAAAGCAGAAGGAAGTCATGTTACAGGTCCAGGTTCTTAGGAATTTCCTTAAGTGAATGGTGATAACTTGAGTCTTGCTAAATAAGTCTCACCAGGGCCAGGCTGCTTCATACTTTGGAAACTGAAACTTTACTTTGTACCTAACCAAATTCACTGTCTTAAACTATTAACACTTTCATGATTTTGAAAAAGTATAACTTTAACAGCCTATAATAAAGATTATGGATTTTCTGCTGCTAAATCTTAAAAACTGATAGTTTTACTTTTAGATGGAAACTGAAAAATATAGTATATAATATATAAATCTTCAGAAAGCCATGCCAAATCAGTCACTATTTTAGTATCATTTTCAACAGAATATTAATAATTTAATACACAGGACCTAAAGAACCATTTCATAAAGTAAAATCCAATGCACAGTCCCTTGACCACAATTATTAGTAGGAAAAAAACTTGATACAAGAAGGCAGTGTAAGAAGTTTCTGTGGCATTTACTTATGGATCTTTTTGGAATGGAGAAAGGTAGATTTAGAGGTACTTTGGATCATTAGCAGATGAAGACAGGAAGTGTGTTTGACCTTTCGATTGTGGCTTTATTTGCATTTCTGTAAGATGTTCTCTGAGTACTTGAAGACTTGCGTACCGCTGCTGGTGCAGATTCCCCTGGGCTCTGCTCAGTCACTGCCAGGGCATGGTCTGCTCTGCCCGTACCTCAGGAGCTGCACCAGTCCTGCTTTGCTTCTCACCCATGGGGCTCACTGCCTCTCATGCGATATTTGTTTTACTTTTTTGTTGCTGTTAAGTGAAAGATTTGTAAAGGTGGGAACACTGATCTGTTTCATTCACAGCTGTAGTTGTAGTGCCTTGGATGGTACACAGCGTACATGCTCAAAATTACCTGCTGAATGCAAGGGTGAGCAATCTGAATGGAAAAGGTCACAGGCTGCAGATTGTCTATAATGTATTTTCTATTTAATTCAACACTGAGGCTGTGAGAACATATGAAGATTTATTATAAGACAGTTTAGAGACTCATATTTGGAAATCCGAGTAGCTGACTTGAAAACATTTCCAGAAAATGAAACCCAGACTTAAATGTAGCAACTAGGCTAGAAACAAAACAGGTCTATGTATGGTTGATGTTACTGGCTTATTAATTAATCATTTAATAGAGAGTAGTTTAGAAACCATAAAGCACTAATGTCTAAGGTAAAGAGGCTTGGCGCTCCCTCTCACTGTCCTCTGCTCTCACCCGGCGAGGCTGGGCGTGGTCAATCCTGACAGTGACCGATGCGGATGAGGCAGCAAGAAACAATGAGACACAGGACCCTGGTTTCTGTTTCACTATTACGAAGACCCGGAAAGCACAGGCTATTGACTATGTCTGCTGGAGGCAAGAACAGTGATTTTACAGTAGCACATTTGAAAGTAAACGAGACTTTTTAGAAAGTAAAAATCTACAAGGACAGAAAATTAGTTACTAACAGATGTTACTGAATAATCAACTTGATTTTCTATGGTGTGGACTGAATAAATTTAGATTTGGAATTATTACTTTGCTACGGCACTAATTCTGATTCTAGCTCTGTAGAGTTTAACCAAATCAGGAAAATATAAGGCTGTTAGTAATATTTTCTAGGGAACAGTAATAATTTAATCTATGGGCACCTTGAAGAACCATTTTAGAAAGTATTTAAAATGTTTAATTTATCTATAGGTAAGCAACAGGCTCCATCATGTACGTACACTTATGAAAATCATATTTAAAAATTTACAAATAAGCTGGAGCTTACTTGCTTTTTTCCAGCAGTTTCTGCCCATTTCAAAGCTAGACTAAAAGCAAGTAAATGCAAGATAAATGTAGCAGTCAAAGTCCTGCAGTCTGGCGGTCTCTGAAACACATTTTTTGAGTGTGGGTTTTCCATTTCATTAACAGCAAAAACTTCCTTTCTTTGAAGCCCTTCAGGTAGAAATTATGTAACAGGCAGCCTCAGTTCTGTGAGTGGCATTTTAGGAAATGAAGTTTTAAGTGCAGAAGTAGACGAAGCTTTTAAGACGGAGAACAGAAGATGAGCGTGATCAGTTGGCTGACTTTTACTTTGTTTTCAGTCACATCAGTTCACACACATGCCAGAGAGCAGGGCTTAGCTGGGGGTTACCTGGATGAAGGAGGCCAGCAGGACGCAGCTCATCTCCTGCTCCAGGATGACCTTGTTCTGGCGGTTGTTGTAGCAGGCAGCGATCAGCGAGGGGAACAGCACTTTGATCAGCCGTGGGTCACTGAAGTACTGGAAGGGCAGCTGGCACAGCTTCTGCAGCACTGTAGGGTGGCGGCCTGACTGTACAATTACCTAGAACAGAGGGGTTGGAGCCACAGAACAGGGTGAGAGTGTGAGGAAGAGCCCTCGACTCCTAGAGGCGTTTACTGAATTATATTTGAAGAGAGTGGGAAATAAAACTTAATTCTTTCCCCATGTACAGAAAATATGCCAGACCTGTACAGCCATGTAAAAATTATAATTCACGCTGAGGGTGCAGCTTCAGACTCAGAGCACACAGGCTTTAACAAAGCACGGCAGCTGGGCCCTTAAACTTACAGAAAGCTCCCTGGCCCTGCCCACTGCAGCCCTCCCATGGCCCCTCGCTGGATGCCCTGCATGCAGACAGATCAATTCCGTAGTATATAGGCCAGGCCTGGAAAGAAAGGGGACGGACTCGGGACTGGGAATGGTTTCAGCCAGCACAGGCTCTAAAGACCCTTCCTCCAATCCATGCTCCTTATCTTTGTTTCCATCAGTGCCATTGAATCTAAAAGGAGAATTGTTTAGATAAATGAGACTGTTGTCTTGAAGCAGTCTAGGTTTACAACTGTGTACATTTTAAGAAATAGAGCAATGCAATTAATGGGCTTGCAGGGAAGCCCTCCTAATTTACTCCTGAGGCCCACACGATAAACTAAGAAATGCCAGAATCAGATCTGTTTCGAGTAACTTTGATTAGACAGTTCTAATATGAAAGAGCTGGGTGACCCAAAGCCCACTTCATGCCACAGGAGGAAGCGCTGAGACAGTTAGGAACACTGTAAAACCTAAGGTCAGGACTGTAAATTGTACTTGGAAAAACACAATTTTACAGGTACACACCCAGGCACGACTGCATTCAAATTAAAACCAGAAGGACAGAATGAAATAGCAGAGGCAGGAGAAACATAAATTACAAGGATTTACAAGTTTTCAAAGTACTTTTAACAATACTTTAAGAATACACTCTCCGATGATAATGCAGTTTGGTTTTAGAACAAAATCAACAAAGTAATAGTTCACATATTTTTGTTCAATAGCTAAAATGACATCAAAAACCTTTAGAGAATGTTGATAGGGACTTGTTAATACCTTCAAATCCAAAAGGAATTTTAAAGACTTGCACTGTGTGACAATTCTGCACATGGCTATGTGCTGCTATTTCTGACAGGGTTCAGAAAAATATGTCTATCGTTTACTGTATTGATAAAGCATTGACTTAGATCTTTAATTACCAGCTAGACAGTTTGTCATGCAGCCAAATGGTCAGCACATTAGGATTTATAATGATACTACTATCAGAAGTCTCCCCTTGTTCTTTGGGCAAAAATTAATAACATGTTTTTTCTTCAAAACTTCATTGTTAAAATGCTATTATTGGAAGGTTTGCTGACTGAAAAGTCATTAAACTGCTCGATCTGGCTGGCACAGGTGCAGTGCTAACTCAAAAATGTCATGCTTGGCTCCTGGTAAACCAAAGTGGGATATGAGTATCATCAGAACTTTTTGCTCTTGGTCTCTGGAAGCAGAAAGTAGGGACTGTAGGGACTCCTGGGTCTCTTCAAAGTACAGAGTGGGTTCTCCTTTGCCTGTTTATAGGGTGACTTTGTTGAGATCTCCAGTAGCAGAGTGAGATGGCTGGCTGCAGACACAATGGATGGAAACAGTTCTGCTGGCTTGGGCTAAGAAATTCCAATGGGAGGCCCACCCTGACAAGACCAAATCAGGGCACATGGAGGAGTCTACAAGGGCTAGGAAGAGCCTACCCAACCCAGGCCCGACCATGAACCAGGGTGGGACATCATGCAGCCAAGTTGTTAATATCTTCCTAACCACATTTCAGACCTTGTGGGAAGATGGGATGAGGAGGTCCAGGAAAGAGCTGGCTTATAGCAGTGAGACTTGGTGGGCTAATTCAGGTGGGTCTGTGGCATAGGTGGCAGGTGGATGTATGTCATGAGCCTGATGTCAGCTGAATTAGCTAAGCACTTTCCTTTGGGGCAAGGAAGCATCTGGGAATGCAAACATCCTGACTTTGAGCTCAGGGTTTTGGGTACCAGAAGAAAGTTGTCTGAGGGGCTTTTGACAGATGGGATAGGGGTGGAGAGGGTCAGCTCAGTTTTATTCCATTTGGCCATTCCCTCCCTGGCTGTGGCTGATCAAATGTCATCTTGGTTTGCTGACATTCTCAACTCCACAGCAAGTTAGTGCTGCTCAAGGACTCAGAGGGAGGCTCTTTGGATGAACACAGTGTGCACAGTGAATCATCTTAGGCTGGGAATATTGTGTGGTGTTCCACTGAGGGGCTGTGTGTCATTCCCTGAAGCTGGTGTCACCTCTGAAGACAGAAGTCCTTAGCAGGCCCCGCCCTGAGCCTCGCCTGGACACCTGCCCCACTTTTGAGGCCAACATAACACACAGGTGCTACACTGAGCTCCCTTCCAGTGAGGGCAGCCTACTGTGTCTGTCTGTGGAGGCCACTGTCATCAGCTAGAGGCAGCAAGTCCAGCAGGGCTGGCTCAGTCTTTCGGATTTGTGGACACTTTCAGATGCTAAGCAGGGCTCTAAGGAGCTAAGGGAACTCCAGAAACACCAGTCTCAAAAGAACAAGAGTGGGCCTGGCCCTGTGGTGCGGTGCTAAATAAGGGACTAGCAGGAGAGCAAGCAGAGCTGGCGCCTGCCTCTGCTCACTGTGAGCTGAGCAGCCTTGGCAAGCCGCTCAATTGCTCTGGCTTTTAAGGTGGTCAATTTAAAAAAGTAAACATTTATCCACATAACACACCCATTAAGTGAACAGCTCAATTTCATAAAGCGAGCAGAGGGTCACATGTACCCTGATAAAGACTATGACAAAATAATGCTGGATCTTTAAATCTATTCCTTCTCACTGAAAATTAGATTCCTATGTTCTGAATTTGAAAAATAGTCTATGCACATGATTTGACTGTATCACGAGGCAGGCAATGCTTCCAGGCGTGGCTGAGCCATCCCTGGTCACTCTGAAGAGGGCCAAGACAGCCTTGCTCCTCTCTGGCCTTCCAAGCGCAGGCCAGGCACAGCCTCCATGTGGGAGCACTGCGCATGGGCAGGGTGTGGCAGAGGGAGGTGCAGATCCCATGGCGCCTCCTCCTTTTCTGAAACCGTTGATTCTGGAAACAGTGGCTTTAGAAAAAGGAGCCTGTACCCTGGTGACATGTACTATACGCAGGTGGAGAGAGGGTCAGGAAGATCTGGCTGCTGGGAAGAAAGCAGAAACTCATTTAAAAGAGAACCTGAAAATAAAATTAAAACAAAAAACCTGAGTAGATAGATGGACACACTGCTTCTCAGCTGCTGCTGAGCCCAGTGCCACTCATCCACAAGCCTCACAGCTGCGGAGCGCCAGTCTCAGCAAACATCTTCCAAGCAGCTCCTGTGCCTAGGGCTTTTTTATTTTATTTTGGGAACTCAGAGCCTTTGCACTGAACTACATGTCCAGCCTTTTTAAAAATCTTTTATTTAAGACAGGGTCTTGCTAAGTCATTAAATTGCGTAAACTGGGCTTGAACTTATCCTCCTGCCTCAGCCTTCCACTGTGCCAGGATTACAGGTGGGTACTATGGTGCTCAGACCAAGTGTTATATGAATGCTGGAGGGACACAGAACAGGAAATCTCTTCTCAATACATGAGTAACAACTCAGTGTTGAGAGTGTCAGATGGCTCATGGTGGAAGCAAAGTTCCTTACTGAGGTGCAGGTGGAGGGCAGCAGGGCACTGTGGGTGGGACCTGAAGCGCGGGATTGGACCTGGGCACCTACAAGTGCAGGTAGAGCAACTGGTAGGGGAGTTGGTGGATTCAGTATCACTAATACCAGACTGTCTTAGATGCCTGAGCTCCTGAGCTACATAACAAATGCCATTCCCTGCCTCCCAGTGGTGGCATGAGCAACATAGTCTCCTGTAGCTCTGGGATGAAGTCTAAAATTGGCACCAGTGTGGCAGGTTCAAGTGGGTTGTGTTTGGCTACCTGCTTGTCTCACCTTCCCTCCACATGGCTCACAAGATGCCTCTCCCTCCCTGAGTCCCTCTCTTCCTCTTAGAGGGCCACTATCATATTGGGCCAGGGCCCCACCCATCTCACTTCACCTCACCCCAACTCACTCCTATGAGCCCCATCTCCAAGTAGAGTGTTAGGGCTGGGCTTCAATGCAAGGTTGGGAGAATACAGCTGACCTCAAGGCACAGCCTGATTCCTCACCACCAGGCATAGAGGCATCTTTCATAATGGCAGACTACCATTACCAGCTTGGTGCACCTCAGAAAGGCTTTTCCTGAGCAAATGTCTCTCAGTGGTCACACAGTATAAAGTCCCAGGCTCAAGAGTGCTCACTCAGCCCTAGTCTGGCTTTACCCCTGACCTAGGGTCACTTTATGGATTTGGACCCTGGTGGCCTTTCTGTAAACGTGGTGACTGGCATCCTTCAAGGCTCAGATGAAGATCTCAGGAAGCACTCTGTATGACCATGCAGTACAGAATACCAGTCACATGTGCTTGGTTAAGGTGTCCCTCCCCAGCCTTGGGGCCCTGGACATGTCTCTCCTCTTGACTGTAGGGAGCAGAAGGTCCTCCCAGGCTGGGGCCCAGTGAGTGCTTTCTCCTGATCCACCATCTCTGTGGAGCAGGGTAGGACCTGCTCTCTGGCTGGGACTTGTTAAAAGGCTTCATGGCACAGGGAAGCAAGCCATTGCTCATTCCTCTCAGCCCCACCCACATGGGACAGAGCTATGCAAACAGTGCTGGATGCCAGCCAGGATCTTGTGGTGACCAAGTAGGAAATGCATCCTGACTGCTTTGAAAAGAAAATCCCAGCATAAGCATGAGGGAAGAAACAAGTAGAGTGGTGCAGAGACAGAGGCTCAACTTGCTGAGTGCAAGTACGTTTAGAGGCTGTAGTGTGAGATGCACCAATCACAAAGAGGGAATAGGCTGGGGCTGGGGCCTGATTCATACCAGGATGAGACACCTTCAAAGAACTCAGTGACACCCTCAAACCCAGGAAGTCTTTCCAGCCAACACAGTCAGAGACGGCTCTTCCTTTTCAACTCAAAGACATGACAATTAACAGCACCTATTAATTGTACACAGTTTCATTCTTGCTTCCAGGAGGGAGAAAATTACTACCCTGTACACTCCATTCCTCTGTGGAAGGGTGAGCCACAGAGAAGTCCTCAGAGCTCCTGAAGTGAAGGTCACAAAATGACAGAGCCCCCAGCTTACAAAATCCATTAGTGTTTTTGGGGAACCACACATGTGGAGGTCTCTGTCCTGCCCACAACCTGTGCCTGAGCTGGGTAGCTGGTTTCCGAACAATGGCTTCTGTGATGCATTGTCTCCTCGAGAAAGAAGCTGGCACTGGGATTCTCAGGGTCTGGGGCACCAACACAGATTCCTGACCTGCATAGAAGACAGCTCTGGAAAAGATCACTCCATCTTTGAGTGAGTGTGGATGACACCGATGTCTCAAGGTGGTGTCACTTTCATGATGCCACACTGCCAGGACCCCATGACATCCAGTATTGCTGAGAGCCCATCAGTGGCGCAGATCACTCAGGATACCAGGTCCCTTCCTCCCTACCTACATCTTCTGAATGGCGGAGCTCTGAGGGGGCAGACAGGGAAAAGAAAGCTCTTGTAAGAGGAAGCAGGAAGTTCAGGCAACTTGTCCTAGGTCCCCAGCCAGAACTGGTGGAGCTGAGCCTGGAAACTCCTGACTTTGCATCTTGACTTCCTTTCAGATCCAAGGTGACCTGGGCAGCAGGGATCCTGTCCCTGTGTGTGAGCTGATTCCCATGACTCCTTCTTACAGGGTGCTGTGGGTAGCGCAGATGAAGACAATGACACACTGCCACTCTGAGAAGACCAACCAACACACACCTAAAACAGGCTTCAAAAACACATACCCTTCTTGGCTTGCTGTCAAATACCCACCTTGGGCTGGCTCTGTGCTGAGCTGTGCCTAGGGTTTGTCTCATGTGATCGGACATAAGAACTTTGATTCCAGCTAAGCCTGGGTGA
Organism: Octodon degus; assembly: GCF_000260255.1. Lineage (NCBI taxonomy): Eukaryota > Metazoa > Chordata > Mammalia > Rodentia > Octodontidae > Octodon > Octodon degus. The sequence continues at coordinate 1,189,647 of NW_004524602.1, forward strand.
GGCTCTGACAAGTGAGGCTGCCTGCCCTCAGGAGTGTCCCTGCTCTCAGGGACAGGGCTGTTGCAGGAGTTATGCATGTTCCAGCACAGTCTAGCAATTCCATTGCAGAAATGAGTCCTATGAAAATGGGTTTCCTGGCCATGAGTACATTGAAATCGGCAAAGCAGAGACTCACAAATAAAGCTGATGAGAGGGAGAGACAGCAGCTGACATGAGTCAGTCAAGGGTGAGAATAAAATTTCTTTCAAGCAGAAATGAAAGTTCAGAGTTTTCTGGATCCATTCCACTTTTCTAGTTGATTTCAAGAGTGTGGCTGTATTGTATCCGAGTATTAAAATGTCTTATTAATTATGACCAGTTAACTGTTTCTCAACCTGGTTTTAGAAAGCTCTGTGTTTTATGGTATTTTTATTAGCCCCTACCCACACCTAATAGCAAACTCCTAAATACTTATGTCCCAAGGATGCCAGCCCCATGGCCTGCATGTTGTTGACTGGAAGACAGGACCTCAGTTGGTCTTACTGCTGATATTGAAGAGTTGCTGAGGCCAACTTTCCAGGGTGCATCCTATAGGAGGACAAGGATGTTTGTCCCTTTTTCCACCGCCTTATGACCAGCATGTGTCCCAGGGTCTAGCACAGCACTGGCTTAATAAGAGGAGTCACTGTCTGGGAACTGAATAAGTGAATGAGCTTTGTTTGGTGCCCACACTGAGTTCCATCACACCAGAACCCAGGGTCTACATATTGCAGGGTTTCTGAGACCCTCAGTGGATGCTGGCTTCGAATTTGTAAGAACAATGGACTGGGTGCTTTGGCCAGGCCCTCTCTAGTCCACTGACCTCCTGGCAAATGGTCCAGGGAGCTGGGCTGGACAGGGTGACCTCTCTTAGTCTGCCCCAAATGCAGGTCTCTCCAACCTGGGGCCAAGCTAGCTGTCAGCCAGGGTAGCAGGTGAGTGAGGTACGGAGCAAACAGAAATGAATGCAAATAGTTAAATTGCACCAGGGCAAATTCTTTGGCCTAAGAATTCCTGATTTGTTTTTTTCCTCATCTTGACAGAGACAAGATGTCCTCAACAGAGGGGCCAGGATAGGTGTCTAGACATTTAAATTCATTAAAAGAGACAACTGAAAGTCTGTAAATCATTGGAACAAAGAATATTTTTTTTAGCACAGGAGAAACAAAGTCGTCTTTGCATTCCTCTCTGCAAGCTGGTGCTGCTACAAGGCAGGAGTCAGGAGGTGGTGTCAGGAGGTAGCTGCTGCAGTGGCCAGGCTCCTAGGCTCTGCAGGGTACCACTAAGCATGGCTTCTATGCTACTCTCACCAAGTATGTGATCTGAATCCTGGGCCAGCACTGGAGCAGTGTGACAGGAGAGACCTTGAAGCAGTGACCTCTCCACACCACATGAAGAAACTAGTACGTCTCAAATATGCACACTGTTTCTTTAGTCTTAGGCCCTGGGGGTAGGGGAAAAAGAATTAGCTTTAGTTCAATTTCAGGGGAAAAACTTGAAGGGTCTGTCCATATATTTAATAAAATCAAAGTCAGAGCAAAGAAACAAACATTTCCTTGGCTAGCACTGCAAGCACCTTTCGCTCCTCTTGCATGAGGTGATTTTGAGGCTGAGATCCATGTAGAGATTTGTAGATATGGAAGGAGGCCTCAGAGTGGCTACCTCCTCCAGCATCCAGCACAGGAGAGCATCAGGAAAAGGAGTGGATGGAGGGCTGAAAAGCAGCAGGGAGATGCTACAGCAACAGTCATGGGCTTGGAATCCAGGTGATCCCACAGGGTCAGCTCTATCCTCAAGCAAGGAGAGCCTGTCCTGCTGTGTCCCTCCAAGAGACTTGAGTAGAGGCCCTCTGCAGCCTCCTCTGGGAAGGGGGCTGTGTGCAGGCTCCCTCACTCCATGCCGGCAGGGGAGGCGCCAGAGCCAGGGCAGCTGCTCTCAGAGCTGGGCTCCAATATGGAAGTCCGGTGCCCACTGTGTGTTCCCCACACCCTGGAGGGGACACTAACCACACATCATGTGCTTTCCTGACAGTAACACTTAGAGTTCTCACTTCTTGGAAGACAGGCCCCAAGTCCTGGGGCTAAGCAAGACCCAGCTCCTGTTTCTGCCTCTCATGCTAGGCTCCAGTTGGGACAGCAGTCCTGAACCTGTCAGACCATCCTGCATCACAGGTCCTGAGCTGTGCTCTTCCTCAGGCTCACAGTATGGTGGCTCCTACTTGGTTACCCGGAAGTCTCTATCCATGTTCAGATGTCAGTCTCCACGTCACCTCCAGCATAAAACATTTTCAAAAGGAGCCTCAAGCATACATCCAGACTGCTATTGTCTATTTTTCCCTCACTTCAGCAATTTAAGGGAAGGGGCTTTGTCTTTCTTCTTCTATGGGTGTCTAGAACAGTGCCTGGTTATCTTGTAGAATAGAGTCTGCCTGGGTAGGGACCATGGAGGACAAGGCTGGAGGCATTTATCACGCCTCTGCCAGCACTGCTGCCACATGGGTACTCGGGACCCGCTGGTGAGTGAGGGAAGGAGTGAGCAGTGAACACTGAGTGGAGACCAAGCTCACAGGTCTGGCCTTCCCCAAGAACAAGTCCCCTCACCTCTGTGCTGGAGCCTCCTTCCTTCTCTTATGTTGTCCATTCTGTGAGTGACAGTTATGGTTTAAAAGAAGCGTGTTCTAATTTTCCTCCCCTGGCATCCTGGAGGCTGGCTGAGGCTATCTCACATACTTCGCCTAAAAGTCATGGGTTCTATAATTTGCCAGAGACTACAGTACTGTATACCACAAAGTGCTGCTTCCATCTTAACTGAGAAAGAGCCCTGTTGCTAGATTGCTGGCCTTGGCAATGAGGCACAGTCACCATATCATCACACATTTGCAGGCTACTTGATTTTGGGTTTTCTATGCATTTTCAATAGCTGTGCCTAGCAAGGTGGTATCATACACTTATAATTCCAGCACTCAGGAGGCTGAGCCAGGTGGATTGCCATGAGTTGGAGGCCAGCTTGGACTACATAAGGAGTTTAAGGTCACCCTGAACTATACAGCAAGACGCTGTCTCAAAAACAAAACCAAACTGTGCCTCTATTACCACTGGGGGGTGGGTGTGTAGGAGAGAAGACTGCTCACATGAGGCTCTGGACAATACACTGGGGCCCCATTCCAGTGACCCAAGTCCCCGAAGGCCTGTGACTGTGAAGGGACCATACAATTCTGTGCTAGAAACTTTCACTTGTAGATACGCCCTGTCTTCCAAAATTGCAGATACTGGGGCTGGCAGGTTATCTCAGTTGTCTAAAGCACCTTCTTGAGCAAAATTAGTCAGGGGCAAGGACTGCGGTTTGATCCCCAGCACCACATGCCACATCAGACCCACCCTTAAGGCAGCCTGAGCCAAATGGAAAAAACAAAACAAAACAAAACAAAACAATCCTTCTCCAAATGGCAGATGCTACACTTAAGTATGGTAAATAGAGGAAGAGGGCAAAGTTCATCTTTTCTTAAGGAATGTAAGAAGTCATTACACAAAACATTCCAACTGAAAGTTTTCAGCTAGTATCTCTATTCTGATTTTCCAATTTAGCTTCTTAAAAAGAAGAGAACTGGTATCTTTGTCTATCTGTCCCCTACCCTCCCATACACACAGAGTATTGGGGAGATTAAATCTATTACAGGCTGGCAGGGAAGTGGATAAATGGATGGACAGTATTTAGCAGTGCTGTGAAATAGCAATACTCCGGGTGGATCCTGTACCTTGCCATAGCAGAACTGGGTGAAACTTCCTCACCATGGAGCTCCTGGGTGGTGTGAGAACAGCAGGCTCACAAATGTAGAGCACAGACTGATAGGTCTTCTGTCGTTAACTGAGCAGCTGCCAGAAAGCAGGGATGCATTCCACAGAGCGTTTATGGGCTCACCAGCACTAGTCTGTGACAATTTTATTTAATCATAAAAATATAATAGTATCCAAATCTTTTTGTAGTTTCAGTTTACTGCTTTCTCAAGTGAAATAAATGGTCTCTCAGATTTCTTCTGCTTTCATCTCTGTGCTCTAAGTACAGTAGGATAAGGTTCCAATTAAGGCCCATTAAATGTTTACATTGATTCATGTGAGCCATTTTCTAGTTTCTCTGCCTATCGCTGTTCTGTTTTCGGTCTGGCCACTGCCCATACAAAAGAGAACTCTTTGGGTGTGAGGTCCCTGCCTCTGCATACCCAGTGGCAGGTGGACGTTCTCCTTGCTGCCCTCTGGACAGCATGTGTTTATCACTGTCAGGTCTGACCAACAGAACCCGGCTGTCTCTTGGTCCTTCCAAGGCCCTTGGTGGCTGTACCAGAGCAGTGTGCTCAGTGACAGCTCTGAGGCACAGCAATGCACGGGCCACTCCCACACTCTTACCCCACATTTCTCCATCTTTTGCTTCCAGAGGAGCCCTGAAGGCAGGGGACAGCAGAGCTTCCTCCAGTTTCTCAGCAGATGGGAAAGCTCTGCTAGCAGAGATGGACCTCTGAGGTGGTATCAAGTGTCAGGGATGTTCTTGTTAAGAGCTGGGAATCTAGAGGAGATGGGGTTCATTTCAACGTCTTTGTGAGCTGCCACTTGTCCCAGACTAGAGAAGGTGCTAATCCCTAGATGAAGAACCTAACTTACTCTGCACAGCAGTCCCAGGAGGAGATTCCTGCTGGCATGGTAATCCTGCACTAGGGAAGCTAAGGCAGGAGGGCTGTTGTGAGTTCAAGGCCCACCTGATCTGCACAGTGAAGCCTCATCTCAAAAACAAAACAAAACAAAACAAACAACAACAACAAAACCCAACTATATGACTCCTATTCCACATGAAGGAATTAGGCCTCACGAAGGATAGTGATTTGCCAGGCTCACAGAGCCAGTGTATGGTACAGCTGGGTCTAGGACTTCAGTCTGCCTAGCTCTAGAGCTCAGGTTCCTCTCCTCAAATGGAAAGACACTAGCAATGGCTAAAAGACAAACTGGGTTCTGTGACCAGGTGGGGCCTCTGATGGGAGCCTGCAAGGTGCCATATTCCCCAAGGAGCTATACAGGACAAGCCTAAGGAAAAATGTTTTTAAATGCCCTCAGGAAACTTGCTCTTACAATGAACACTTCTGTGACTTTACAGATGTAAATATATAGACTTTTCCATTATGTACATTCTTAGAATGGGCATAACTGTTAAAACGTTTTCCTAAACCAATTCTTAGTAAGCCAGAGTGGATTTGTTGTGATAATGTACCACTCTGGGGGTGGAAAGATCAAAGGTATCTATTCACATGGAATGAATCTAATAAGGCCCTGAGTAGTAAGAACAGCATTTAATTTTCATAATTGTCCAATGAGCTAGGACCTTATGTGTCATACCTGGGGAAAGCGATGCTCAGGATAATCTACCCAAGGCCAGATATGGCCTGGATGCCAGGAGCTCTCAGGAGGTAAATCTGAGTCTCCCTCCAAAGTTTCCTTAATAAAGAAGTAATCAAACTTTAAACACAGTAGTTACCTTTGAAATCCAAAGGTAACTACTGGTTACCTATTATTGGTCCCAGCAATAATAAAACAACACTCTAGAATATGTTCAAAGATAAACATAGTGCCAAGGAAAAAGCTAAAGTTAGTTTTAGCCAAAAGTCTATTCAGGAAATTAGATAGTAAAAGAAAAGAAATGGGTCTTTCAAAATCTGGGGCTACCATAACCTTTTCTGCAGAATCATACACAGATGATTCAAGTCTCAGCCTCTGATATTTACTCAATATACATTTACACATATCTATTTGGTAACCATCACATGTCCAGCACTCTTACCAGTATCACCACTAGTGACCAGTATCCAGGTACATTTCATCATTTGCATTTCTAGAACTCTGCCCACACTGGCTTCCTACCTGTTTGTCACCAGTGGTTTGTTCATCTCAGAACTAAAAATTCATCCTCTGTCAGAGATGGAAGAACCTCAGAGCACTCACTCGCACTCTCTACAGTTGAGAAGCAAAGCCCAGAGAAGCAGAGACTGGCCAGGGTCATGGAGCTGCACCGCTGCAGCATGATCCAAACATCCTGATTTGTACCAGGATTTGTTCCACGGGATGGACTTTCTGTGACAGCCACAGAAAACCTCCACTTCATAACATGTTTTCTCTGATTACAGACCAGACCTCCATATCTTCTCAAGAGTGACTGATTTAAAAAGTTCCTCCATGACTGTGGATCTTAGTAGATTAAAAAAATTAAATCATCAGTCATGAGTTAAACTTGACAAAAGATTCCTTTGTTCTTTTTGCTCGTGTATCTGATAGCCCAAGAGAAGGTGCACCCTGACCACCCTGGGCAGAGGTGAGCAGCCTGCACACAGGCATAACCTTTGCATATCTTCTGCTGTTCTGGGTGGAACTTGAAGGGACAATGAATTTCAGATTGCCTGTAGCTAAACTAAGCCCTCCCAATGTGCCTGCCTGTACCCTAGTCTTATGGCCACTGCTAGTGGAGCTCAGCGCAAATCCAGTTTCTAGGAGTCCACTGAGACGAGCCCACAGCTAGCTTTTGACTTGGGAACTCTGATGTTAAGAGTTTGTGACACTTATTTTGCTGGGACCTCTAAATCCGAGCTTCCTGAAAAACTGGCCAAGAAATGACAGTTTATCTATATAATCTCTTCAGATCACCATTCCAGGCATGAAATCCGCTTCTTGTTAGGATTTCCAGGTACTGAGACCCAGTACTGTGAAGATGATGCTAACAGGAGATATAGCAGCCTCTGCTTGTCTTAAGAACGTATAGGGACAGGCATGTGCTGTCTCCCCTCATTCACACAATTAAGGGGGAGTAGTGGCATCATAAGCTTCACTCTATAGTTTGGACACAGAGTAACTTGCCCAAATCATAGCGCCAGAAAAGAAGGATTTCAAGGTAAGCTGAATTTAGAGCCTGTGGGTTTTCTTTTTCTGTGGGACTAGGGACTAACCCAAGGGTACCCAATTACTCAGTTACACTTCCAGCACTTTTAGATTTTCTCTTTTGAAATAGGGTCTCTCTCTAAGCTGGTCTTAAACTTGTGGTCCTCTGGCCTCACACTATGCTGGGCTACAGCCTGTGTTTCTAATCACCCTGATATTTGACTTCAGCGTCATCAGAGACCAGGTTCAGCTGTAGACTAATTCTGACTCTGGAAATCTATTCAGTATCTCTTTTCTTCACTGCTATTGCAATAACTGCAGCAGAAGGATATGTGGGAGGTCAGGAAGTGATTCTCTACAGAGGGGACCTGTCCTTTCTAAGCTTGGTGCTGTAAAGTATTAAGGCCTGGGTCTTAAGGCTACTCAGCTTTGAGGTCCAGTGCAGGTTCCTGCAGAGGCTGCAGTCTACTCCAAGTGACCCCTGGCAATGCAGCCACTCACGAAAACCAAGAGTCCTTACAATTCCTCAGGTGTTTTGTGGGGTTAAAGCACTGTATACACCAGAAGCAGGTAGCACTTCCCACTAATTTTGTGTAGAAAAGTTCATAAAATGATGAAGGGAGTAAAAAGCACTTATGTTTGGCTTCTGCAAAGGTGGTAGGAATTGAACCCAGGGCTTCATTTATACTAGGTGAACATTCGACTACTGCACTGAGCCCCAGTCAGGCCGTTGACTTTGAATACATCTGGCCAGGCTGAGGATTTAGTGTAGTGACACAGCACATTACTGGCAAGTGTGAGGTTGAGTCCCAGTTAAAAAAAAAAAAAGGACTATATTGGCCAAACCTGCTCACTGGCAAACTTCTCCATTCTAACATCAGCCCAGTTATTCACTAGTGTTTTAGCAGAAGTTATTTTTAATTAGGAACTATTTGTTCTCTGTTGGCCACCAAATCTCACATTTTTCTTTGATATTGAGAGTAAGCATTAGACTTTTCCTTAGACAAGATACATTTCTATTTTATGAAAGGAACACTGTCATTCAAAGAAAGAAAACCACAGAAAGTTGAATGTTACATGACAGCTGGAGAACGAATGGCCAATTCTGCTGGCATTTCCACCGTGAGCCACCTCCACAGCCCTCTTTGGAGGATGAAAAATGGGGTGGGTAAATTTACCAACAGGGTGATTCAGATCAGTCAACTGCCACAGTGAGAGACCAGAACACAGTAAGAATGTGTGAGCAGGAGTCTGGCCACTCTGGAAGGCCTAAAAGCCAGCATGGAATGCTGGAGAATTACCACTATTTTCCTGGTGCTGAGGATTGAACTAGGGCCTTGGGGCTGGTATGCAAGTGCTCTGCTACTCACCGAACTGCACTCCTAACCCTAAGTAGCACTCTTACAACACAACTGTCCTTGTTCCCTGCACTCAGAAGCCCTTCCTGATTCTGTGTATAGGGCAACTGACACCTGAGGGCAGCACAATCGATTTAGGAACACCTGCTCAATTAACGCTTTGGTGTTTTTCTCTCAAAGTCATCAACTAGCTGGATAGGCCTGGAAAAAATAAGCTACACAGCCTTGGGCAGCACCTCAATGCCTGCTCGCCTGCCTGGCCAAGTCAGAAGCCCTGGCACTGTGTAGAGCGGAAGACAGGATCAGCATGGGCTTCTCTGTGGCGAGGCTACATGGGGCAGGATGGGCAAGGGACCCCTTCTTGCAACTGTCACAGACTGCAGCTCCACAGCTGGAACCTGGAAAGGGCAGGCACTAACCAGAATGGATATGTGAAGGTGCTTATTCCCAGTGCAGCAATATGCAGGCAGTCAAATAATCTGTCATTCCAGTTAATTTAATTATCAGACCACATTTAATTATCCAATACAAAATGTAAATAAGGTGAAGGACTGACAGCACATACTAATTATGTTCATTATAATAATTAAATGGCAAAGAATTCAGAAAGAATCATGAAAGTACCATAAAATATAGGGAGGCTTTGATTAAAACAACCATGTTTTAATTACAAACTGCTACCATGTAGGAATGAGATGATGGTTCCATCAAGGATGGGGAATTTTATTATCTAGGTTTCTCTTCTGAAGCCATCCTTGGTATCAGGGGGCTCAGCCCTTCTAGCTAATAGACTAAGTGGTGGCGAATAAAAAAATACCAATCCTTTATGCAAAGTGGTTACCTAATCAAACTGTCTAGGGTTGCAGCAGCACTTTTGGATTCCCTGTCTTGGGGACAAAAACTCTTTTTCTCTAGTAGGAAATTAACGAGTCCCTGCAGAAAACAGATCTTACAAATTAACCTGACTCCTGACTAATGATACAGAAACATTAAATGAACTAAGTATCAAAAATTTCCCAGGAAATTCCTTTGATTAGAGAGAGTAGGACAGGCTAAGTTCACTTCCATTCTCCGCCCGACTGCCCATGGTGAGCCAGGTGAGGCAGGAGTCCTTCTGGGATGAGGATGTGACAGAAGCCGGGTTGACTGGACTGGCTATGTCCTCTCAGGAAATGCTCTCTAGAAAATTACTGGATTTGGGGAGAACAAAAAAGGAATTTGATAAAACTGCTGCTTCAAAAAATGAATACTACCAGTTTTTTAGTTATAGGAACTTTGCCAGTTGCTGGCTATGGAGCTGTAGTAGCCTTAGCAGGCTCATGGCTACTTTTCATACCCTGCCCTTACCATGCAGCCTGCTTGGGAACTGCCCCTGCAAGTGAGCACGCAGGGCTGGATACGATGGGCAGAGCAAGAAGCCTGTGCTGTGCCCACCGGTGGGCTCCTGCTATTCCTAGCGGGACAGCCAAGGCATCCTGAGCTTTGAATGCTGAGCACAGCAGACAGGCAACTCATTAAGCTGCCTGGCCTATCAGGATCTGAAACCTACAGAAGGGTGGGGAGTCCCCGCAAGGTCCAGAGTGCTGCTGTGTGTGTGGTTCCAGTCTTAGCTTTGACAGTTGGATTCTGCAATCACAGGGGGACCATTTGGTACAATCCTCCTCTCCCTCTTTTTCTTTATTCTGTAAAGGATTCATAACATATTTTGCCCATTTAAACTTTTGTTTTATGGTACTGAGATCAAACTGAGAGCCTCACATGCATGTTAGGCACTCTACCCTCTTCTTATCATTTTAAATCCTATTATTCATGATGAAGTCACTGATAATGCTGTGGGATCCTCACCACTATCCCTTTCCAAAGCCCTTCAGCTTCTCTCTCTATAGTCAAAGATGCTCCAATCTTGAGAGAAGAAAGAATTCATGCTCTTGACAGAGCTAGGGATAGAACCAAGGCTTCTGATTTGTACACTGTGGTCCATTTGTGTTCAGGAAACATGTTTACTTATACCATGCCAGAATCTGTAAGAGCTGCCTGGGTGAGGCAAAACAGCATACCCCAGAGACTTCCACATCAGCATACACAGGGCAGAGCCCCAGCTTCTCAGGGTACCATCTTGGTGAGTTTGCACCATTATCTGCATCCACCCCTTTGCCCATTACACACTTCAGCCAGGTAAGCAGGGTGACCTGACTTCCTTTATTTTATTTACTTATTTTTTGTGGAGGAGGATTGAACTCAGGACCCTGCACTTGCCAGGCAAGCGCTTATTCTGCTGAACTATCTCCCTGGCCCGAACTTTTTTTTTTTCAATTTTTTTTTTTTTTTTTGTAGTATCAGGGATTGAACTCAGAACCTTGTGCTTGCCAGGAAGGCGCTGATTTCCTTTAAACAGTGTGAGAGATTAAAAGTGCACTGGTGAGCTCTGCAAGCCTGTCTTGTAGTTCAGTTTCCCAGTGATCCTCTATGATGTGTCAGGGAGCTTAGGGCACCACTGAGAGCCGTAGGCCCTCATCTATCTCAAGGAGGAATAATCTGTTTCATAGCCTCTCTGAAGTGCTCAGAGGTAAAGACAACAGAGGGAAGAGCAGTATGAACAGCTCTGCACACACAGGAGTAATAACACTAGCAACAGCAACTCCATAAGGTGGTGGGGCTCACCTTTTGGCAATTACTATCTTTTCTATTAATTTCTTATTTCTTTTATTTTTGCCATCTACTTCCTGTAGATTTGTTGTATTTTAGCAATTGCTTGTGGCCTGAGCTGACGTCTCTGCATTTCCCCTACCTCATAAAGTAGATGTCCAGTTAGTGTTCAGGCCTTCTGGGAGGTCAGGTGTTGAAACATGAGGCCTGGCTTTTTTTTTTTTTTTTTTTTTTTTTCCTTTTTTGGTTCTTACTGAGAGTGAGCTCTCCCCTCAGTAATGAAACCTTACCAGCATATCCTCTTCTTCCTCAACTGGCAAGTGTTCAGGTCTCATTCTCCTCCTTCCATTGCCTAGTGTTTTCTCTAACCATTTTATCTGCTTTTTCTCCCAATCAAACATGCTTAGTCATCACTTTCCCACCTGGCCATCAAGAAACACAAATCCTATGGCCTCTCTCTCTGATCATGCTGGTGCAATCAGAGACACAATCTATGATCCAGTAGAAAATCTCTCTGAAATCCAATATAATTCTGAGTCTTGTCATTTTTTCACAAAAAAACTGGTTCATGCAAAAGGTTTCAAACCTCCCTACCACTGAGTATGCAAGACCAACAAACCCATTGCTATAGAACTGCACACAGCCAACAGTACCACACATGCAAATTTTTTATCTCTTTACAAGTGCAGCCGAGTGTCATGATATAGTAAACCATTTCAACATAAAACAGGACGCTGTCAGATAAACTGTGAATGTCCACACAAGACAGAGCTCTGGGTAAGCAGGATGCGAGCAAGTGTGCAGTCTGTAAAGCTGTTCCTGGGAAAGAGATGGGAAGGGAGCCTGCTTATCTCAGATGGTGCAGTCAGGAAGAGCTGTGATTCTATCTCACTGTTCTATTCTTGCTCTTTTTCATAATAATAAGGAGGAGTCTTACAAACAGAAAAGCTTTTTTTTTAAGAGGAAAAAAAAGTAAAAATAACAATTAATTTCAAAACAGGCTAGTAGAGTAACAATAGTTAATACATTGCATATTGTTATCTTCATAGTAGTTATTCAAAGTACAAGATATAGGAATGAAATCTTGTCCAAATAATATTAGCAAAATCCTTTCAAAAAGGAACTTTAGTTTTTTCATTATTTTATTTATTTCTTATTTTTTTGTATTTTATGCAGGGTCTCACTACACAGCTTGGACTCATAGTGCTCTTCCTGTTTTTAGCCTCCCCAGCCCTGGGATTACAGGTGCATATCACCATGCCCGGACTTGGTCTCTGGTTCAGCATGCACGGGTGTGGGACTGGTGGTGGCAGGGATCAAACCTCCAAAAAGAAACTTTTAAGGGAGGGGGGATATAATTTAGCAGCTTGAATGGAAGCATAGGAAGAAGAGAAATCTACTAGAAGATTCATCTAGGCTTTTGTTCCTAGAGCAGCTTGCAGGAGATTGGGGACCTGTTGGGCCAGGCCCACAAAAAAGATGATCTGCCTCTATCTTGAGGACTTCAGGGAGGCACTACTGAGGGCGCTTGGCTGGGGGATGAGACAGAGCTGCTGCCCACTCTCCTGCGACAGGGTTTGAGAAGCAGAGATTTTTATTTGATACTTGTTTTGGGAAGACCCTAGATTTCCCATATTTTAATGTTTCCCACGAAACACCATTTTAAACTGGACCACATATTCCTCAACCTTGTAAGGGACTATGTAGGACACACATTTGGCCTCTGTGCTATACAGGGTCAGCATGGCAGGCATCTGCAATCACTAACATAGCACAGGGCTTAGCGTCCTTTGTACCTGGAAGGCTGTGATTCCGAGGCCTTGGGCCTGCATTGTTTTGTGTGTTCCTCCTGTCAGTCAAGCAGCAATGTTGGCTCTCAGTGAGCAGCCTCTTGCCCTGCATTAGGCTCTGACAATCCCCCCTCTTCTTGCCCTGGTCTGGTTTGCTGCAGGCTGACGAGCCTAGAAAGCACATCAGTCTGAGACTTGCCTGAAGTAAAAGGTAGCAGGCTTATGGTGAGGTGAAAGGGAAAGTCCAGAATTCTGTTTCTTAGCCCAATATATGGACTTAGGGTGGGTGCATAGGGTGCTTTAGGTAAATGTGGTTGTCAAGAAGTCCTGACTATTTGATATGTTATTTATGCCAAACGCTGGTTTCAAACACAAAGAAACAAGTTGCCTTGTTATTATTATTTTATCAAGTTTGTAACAGATTTTTCAACTTCATAAGGCAGGGAAGCCCTAGTTACACATGAAATCTTGCTCAGAAACCAAGCAAAGCAGTTGAAAGCAAAACTTGTCTGGAACACAATGAGGAGAGAATTGAGTCCTGCTTCTCAGACTCCTGTCCAACGCCATTTGGAAAGCTGTGAGCACTGAGGCAGAAGCAAAGAGCCAAGAACAATTCTAGAAGATGCCAGACCAATATGTTTTACAAAGTGATTCAAGCTGAAAGATGCAAAACTACCTTACCAAAACCAAACCAAACCAAACCAAACAACAGCAAAACAATTGGTGGCCAGGGCATCAAATCTGTGTGTTAAGGGAACAGGCAGTGAAGTTTATGTGCTAAGAGAATAACTGGTTCTGTGCAGCTTAAGGTGATTCCACTGGACAGTTTCTAGCTCTGAGAAGTGACCCTAATGCTACCCAGTATTGATCAAATCTCTGGAGAGGTGAAGCCAGAGACACAGCCCTAGATCATGGCCAAAGAGCCCTATGGGGGCAGATGCACCCTAGCAGGCCAGCCTACCTTCTGTCACTCTGGTACCTTGTACTCTCAGCCCTGGTTTGGCCCAGCAACCTTCCGGGTTCTTACCTGGTTATCTGGGTGGTTGACAGTGAAGTAGCCTACACAGACGATGACCTCATGAAGGAGGCTTTCACAGGAGACATGGCTGCAGTGACCCAGCAGGGAGCTGGCCATGTGCCGGAATGCAAGGGACAAGCCCTCTGCCCCTACAATAGACTGACAGAGATAGGAGTGGTTAGGACTTCCAGCACCAGGAGAGCTGGGCTGCAAATCACACAGCAAGTCAGGCCAGTGCACGCTTTGTGGGGCTGAGTGTGCAGGACAGTTCTGCAGGACCATGTTTCTCAGTAGTGCTCATGGGTATCTGCTCTGTTAGTGACCATCACACCTGCAGTGTTTGCCTTGAGAAGGGACAGGAAATAGAGCACAGCAGACAAATAGCTGGCATCATGTAGAGTACGACATGGTCTCCAAAAGCATGGCTGTTGTTTCCATTTTAATAACTTATTTTTTCTCATTACATACATTCATTATAAAAAATTTAGGAAAATAGAAAAATACTATAATGTATATAAATATATCATTTAACTAACTTCCAATACTTTTTTTGCCAGGCAGGCACTTATGCTGCTGAGCTATATCCCTGGCCCAGTCTTTCTTTTTTGAAGGAGAGGATATTTTCTTGTACAAAGAGATAAATGTACATTTCTAGTTAGTCACCTATGCTCAAATAGAAAAGAAATACAAATAAGAACAATGATTATTCAAATAAATAGCTTTATAAACCACAAGCTCCCCAAAGAATGTGAAAAACCAAAGCCCCCCAAGCCTCCCAACTGGGAAGGCCCTGAGATCTGGGCTCCTGGGATCCTTTCTGCAGACAGGCCAAGGCTGCCAGCAGGGGCTCGGGGAGCTGGGGCTGCCTGTGCAGGCTGGAGCTTCTATTTAATAAACATGTCAAACAGACAGAGCGACAGGAGGCCAAAGGGGAGAGGCGAGGCCCACAGAACACACTGTGGCCCACACTGGAATGAAGCTCGGCTGCAGGCTGTGGGAAAAGGCTGCTTTTGAGACTCATCTCCTGAGTTGAGGTCTGGGTGGGCTTGAACCAGGGCAGATGTGATGCAGCTTGGAAGTTTCAGTGACTGCTTTGCTGAGCCGTGGGTAAAGTGGGTATTGTTGAAACAAGATGGCTGCCGGGTGTGAAGAGTGCCTTCTGTCTCCATTTCATTGCCCCAAGGTAAAAAATGCTTTTCAAGCCCCAAAGAGGCTTTAGGAGGGCTCTGCAGTTCTAAATCAAGCAGTGACACCTTCTCACTCAGCCCTTATTTAATTAGCTGCGTCCAGCATGCTGTGACCCAGTGCCCCCTGTTTAACCTTCACTGATAAGAGCAGGTCAAGGAGCATGCAAGTTTGAATATAAAAATTAAACCAATTTTTCAAGGAAACCATATTTCCTTTTTAGCCAGAATTAATTGCCAAGTCAGTACATTGATTTGTTTCTTGAGACCACCTTCAATTGTAAAAACTGTCATTGTGAATGCAATCTACAATGTCCTTGGTCTCAGGGCCAGCTGTGCCAGTATGAATTCAGAGTGAAGTCATAGTCTATGTACTATGGGAGAATATCCTGACAGCCTTACTAGTGTACAATGAGATGCACTCCATTAAGAAAACATGCTAATGGCTCTGCTTGTGCCCCTGTTGTACACTATGGCTAGCATAAAGCAGTCAGGCAAGGAAGGGTGGGGATACACTGGGCATGCTGCCTTCAGCCACTGGATTGCTGACTTTGCATCTTCCAGACAGTCTGGGAGAACTCTCCATTTGAGGAGGCCGAGTCAGTCCAATATCCTGAGTGTGCACTGTGTGCTAAAATCCTTATTTACAGAGATGGCGATTGAACCCTGGGCCTCATACATGGTAGGCAAGTACTTGGCTGCTGAGCTATACCTGTAGCCTTATAATTCTGTCAAATCCTTACAGCTTTGTGAGGTATGCATGTTTTGAGACAGGGTTTCGCTATGTAGCCCATGCTGGTCTCAGACTCACCATCCTCCTGCCTCACACTCCAGGCACGTACCATCCTACCCAGCAGAGGAAGGTAGGTGTTTTTAGTTCTATTTACAGATGGGGCTTGTAAGTTGTGGCAGCTCGGCTTCCTGTGAGGCTGGTCTGGCTTACACGGATCAGTTTCCTTTTCTAATTCCTTTGTGAACCCTAGGGTTGTCTCTTAGGTGAGATGCCTACTGAGATGTCCTCTTTTTGCCTGAAATCCCCCCCTTTTTTTTTTGCTGTTCACAAACTTAGCTCCTGACATATAAGTTGTTTCAATAGCCTGAATAAGAATTTCTCTGAGTACATCTATCATAAAAATAGCCCCTTTCTCTCCAGTGTACCTACACTGCAATACCATGCCCACCGTGTGTGTTTGTCAAGCACATGCTTGCTCTTGTACTTTACACTCATGGTGGCTGTGTGGAGAGAGGTATCACTGTAGCTTGCTGAGTAGCATGGCAACTTAGAAAAAAATGGGTATACCTAT
This sequence comes from Octodon degus, assembly GCF_000260255.1. Classification (NCBI taxonomy): domain Eukaryota; kingdom Metazoa; phylum Chordata; class Mammalia; order Rodentia; family Octodontidae; genus Octodon; species Octodon degus. The sequence continues at coordinate 1,205,873 of NW_004524602.1, forward strand.
GAATGTCCATTTTGTATCTGTGTATTCAAAGTGGTTGGGATAGATATATAGTTGCATTCTCTTAATGAATAGAATGATTTGTTCTAATGGTGTTTGTAAGTAGGATCACAAGTCCGCATCTTGTATAGCAATTAACCACTAAGAAGAATATATGCAGTGTATTATTTGTTGAAACTGTACTTCCGATTTGATTTGAAACTTTCTCATTGCTATCTTTTTATCAATAAAACTTTGAAAACAACAACAACAACAACAACAACAACAAAATGGCCGCAGATCATTGACATTTCTCTTATGGAAAGGGGAGCCTCTTTTTTCCTCTTCTTCAATCTGGAAGGCTAAGGCTCATTCAAACAACAGGGTGGTTGACATGTAACTGTATGACCAAAGGCATAGCAGTCAGGACCTTGTGAAGTCAGAGCAACAGAGGAAGAAGGCCCTGCAGGAGCCCAGCCTATGCTCTGCTGTAGGGTAGGGTTACCTGGAGCTAAAGCTGAGGAGACAATGAGCAAGACTGAGTCTAATAAGTGAAGAAAGGATAGAATAGGGTCAGAAAGGAAGAAAAAAAACAGGAAGAAAAGAAGGAAAGAGATTGCATGAGACATAAAGAAGAAAGAAGCCAAGGGCCTAGAGCCCTGCAAGAACCACTCAGGAGAGGCCACCCTACACCAAGGCAAGACCTCGGTTCTAAGGACAGCTGACTACTCCTGGCCACCTAGTGCCTTCTCCTGATATTTCTGGTAAACGTGGCTCAAGTAGGGCATACTTTGGGGTGAAATGGCAAGACTCTGGGGGAGGAGAAACCTTGGTTTTTATCTTGGGTAGGCATGAAGGGTTCTAGAAATATGCCTTTGCTTTTCCTAACATCTCTGGCCATTGTGCCTCAAGGTCAACAGAGAGCTCAGCAGGGCTCTTGAGTGAGTGAGCAGCACAGCACAGCAGGACAGGGACCCAACGGCTCAGCAAGCAAGACTCACTCCAGACATTAGGGTTAGGTGTACCCTGTAGCAGTATGGATTTAACCCTAGCTAGAAGGCCCAGGAGTTTCTAGATACTTGTCTTTTCGTCAGCTGTGGACCAACCTGACAAGTAGAATGCTGGACACACCTTAAGGACAAAATTAGGGCCTCCTGATTTCTAAGACATTTCTAGACAGAATAAAGTGGACTTGGGTCTTCATAAAACACAGATGTTACTGTGAAGTTAGTGGCAGAATCACTGGCTTTTTCTGGGCAACTATCTCCCACTTAGGTATTACTGTAAACTCCTAGAATTCTACACATCATGTGGCTGCCATCTAAGGCTGCTTCAGTCACAGCACAAAACAGAAACACAACCCTGAAGGAGGTATTTCTGTTCTTCAGGTAGATAAACAAATTGTATAAAGCTGAACACTTTAGATGCAATGACACAGCATATTAGTTTCCTATTTAGAAGAGAATGACAGGAAGACGTGAATTATAGAATTACACATTTGTCAGAAGCTGTAGAATAAGTGTTTCTTCTATCTTAGGATGGCAAACAGCACTGTTTTCATATGTTTGTGTCTCTATAACCTTTTGTCTCTGAGCAAAGCTATTTATCTAAATTACGGGTTCATCATCTGCCAAGTTTGTTCCTTTTTTAATGAAACCACTTGACAATTAATAAACTGAAAGAGAAAATCTACTTGGAGCTTGTTCTATTCCAAAGGTTCAGTGTTTTTGAAAGTTAAATGTCCTTCATGAAAAAAAAATCTGCTTTTAAACTGAGAGTTTAGTATTATAGCATAAAGTGATTTTTTTTCCTCTTTAGCTATAAAAACAGAGTTTATAGGGGCTTGTATATTTAACTGTGCATGTACTTTATGCTGGACACAACTCAGTTAAATCACTCATAGACAGTGATTTCAATCAAAATAATGTATCTAATTTTGGTTCTGTTTATATAAGAAATCATTTCTTTTCTTCATATTTAAAAGGTGATGGGAAGATAATACCTTTAGCTAAAGAACTCAAGTCAGAAGTCTTGTAGGAGCTGTGTGGCATAGGGTGAGCTTTAGGGGTAGGGAGTCATAGGTAACTAGTCCTAACTCAGGGCAAACTATTAACCAGCACTGTCTCCATGTGTATGGTATGAGAACAAATCAGGAAGACTACAGAGGATCTAGTACAATTCCCAGAAGACAGTAGCTTCATAACTGTTAGATATATTATAATTCCATTTATTATAGTTTATTCTCATGCCCCAACCACATCATATTCATCATATCATATCCACATTAAAATACTAACTCCCTGGTTGGATTACAGAAATGTAAACCAAGACGTAGTACCTGAAAAGCTGGCAGATCCAGTGCGGCAAAGCTGTTAAAGAAACGCAAACTCTGAATGGCGACTTGGATGGTGTTCTGAGCATAGCTCTCCTTAGGACTGGCTGTGCTGGGGTCCGAGATGGTGCCATGGAAGAGGATGCAATAGAGCATGTGCAGAACTCCAGCCAGGTCTGTGGCCTGAAGAGCAGCTGTTAGCCCCGTGGGATCCTGGCGATTATTGTCAAATATACTATATGACCTGACAAAGAAACATTCAAGTCTCTGAAAGGAATCTAGTTAAGGGATGTTAGCAATTTTATAGGTCAAATGGAACAAGACAAGCAGACTGTTAAAAGCAAATCATCTGAGTTATGTAATGAGGTAACAAGAAACCTCCAGGAACAAATGCAGTGCTCCCCCCCCCCAAGTGTACAGAGCTTTCCTTTTCTTTCCTGGGGATACTGGGCTGTTGGAGCAATGGCCACTGTGTCCACTGAAACTAGGTCTAGGCTGCCGCTACCACGCTATACTCCATAGCTTTGGAAGCCCTACTTTGTTTAGTGTCTCACTGGGCAAACTGCACAGGACTGTGAGAATTTCTGAGGCCCCAAATAGGAAAGTTTGCTTTTGGGTACACAATGGGCATTTTATCAGGGAGGCAGCTACCAGGAAGGCATACAGCTTCAAAAACCCAGTAGTGCATTGGTATATAGGTGGCAGAGACCCTCCAACTGCTTTTGCAGGCATTGTTCTGGCTCTGAGGAATATGGTGGGATGGGTTGTGGACACCAGAGTCATGAGAACAAGCAAGCGTGGGGTTATGCCAACATAAATCACTGTGACTGAGGCAGGGAGTGCTCTGGATGAGCAAGAGGAGGAAACTATGATGGGAACGAAGTCTTAAAATCAAAAGAACAGCAGCAAGGGTTTGCTGAATTCACCTCACCCCTAAAGGCAGGCATCACAGAGCAGTGAGTGCAAGAGCAGGAAGGCACAGTGAACACAGTTGCCAAGCATTGACTCACTTCCTTTCTTTCCTAGAAACTATAAACTCCTTCCTGAGATGCCTCCTGCCTTCCTTGCTGCCAGTGTGCTTCAGGTTCCCCTCCTTGCATGCTCTGGCTCCAGGGTGCCTCAGCCCATGAGCTGCACACTTTGTGTGCCTAGTCCTCAGCATGGTGCAGGGCGAGAACATGTCACACTCACAGCTAAGGGGACAGATGGAGGCTTTTTCTCAGGGGCCTGGAAAGAAACTCTGGCTTTTTCTTCTATGGGGTTTGAATCTGAGTACATACAAGGTGTAGAAAGGTGACAAAACCTTGATCCACATAAACCCTCAGGTCCCTTGTGCTGTTCCCAGTGGGCCTTAGGGTTAGGGTTATGAGCTTAGATTTTTCTCAGGAGGGAAGTGGAGAGGGACCACTTGGTGTTCTCTTCAACCTGGCATGATCTGTATGACACTGAGTAGAACTACCCACAGTTATCCACGTGGGATAGCAACTTCTGTTGGTTTTTAACTTGAACCCTGGTTTTCCTCTATGGTCTGTCATCCTTCCAGAGGGAACCTGGGATGGGAGGCAGTCATTAAAGATCTATGCTCACCTCATGTTTTACCTAGGTGCACTTGAGAGACCCCAGGAACTGAATAAGAATGTGCTTGGCAAGTTCCTACTACTTTGTCTCCTTTTAAACATTTCTAACTTATTTTTATGACTATTTTATTCATTTTTAATTTCATATTTTATCAAAGTAGTTTTGTCTACAACCACAGTTAGCATTTATTTCTTGAAGGTATCCTGTTTCTGATGTTGCTAAGAATACAATCATGCAGTTGGACATCTTTGCCTACCTGTTCTTTTTTCCAGCAAGCAGCTCTCTTATGAAATACTGGCATCTCATTCATAAACAGGCTCTGTTGGGTACTTTCATTTTTTTTTTTTTAATGTATTTTAGTACAGGGTCTACAGGGTCTAACTACACAGATCAGACTTGCAGTGATCTTCCTGTTTTCAGCCTACCAAACACTGGGATTACAGGCACATGCCACCATGCCCAGTCTCAGTCATCTCAGCACACCCCAGGGAGAGGGCTAGCACCGCATGCCGGGATATTGAATCCCAGTCTCTGCGTCTGCCTAAGCAGGTGCTTTAGTCCTCTGAGCTATCTGGCCAGCCCTACTGTCACATTTTTTACCTCTTCTCATTCTTACCAGTTTTTCACAGTTGGAAGGGAAACTAGTTTTCTCTTAGTGACATATAAGGCAACTAAGACTTGGGCAGATGTGGTGAGATGCTTTTGGTTACATCAATTTGCTAGCAGTTGAGGCAGAGGATCATGCAGACTTCTGACACTTTACAGGCAGTGCTTTGTCCAGAGACCAAAGAAGAAGTGACTTCTTTTCTCTCTGCTTTCTCTTATATCATGTTTTATGATTAACTCAATACTGTTAAGGTATGTACGTACATACACACATAATCTTGTGTTATACAGGCACATTTTTGACTTACAGAACACAATAAAAGTTTAAGTTGAAGAAGGATATTTATTCGATTACAGGCACATGTGAACCTTTACACAAACTTTGGTGAGCTAATGTCAGTGGGCCCTCACTTCCTTCCATTAAGGCTGGGAGAGTTAGAGGTCAGACCCTAACTAAAGACACGAGTGGAGATTAATGTGTCTGACTTTATTACACAGGTTCCCAAAAGGGGCCTGTGTTTGTTTAAAACTGACTGCCTTTTAGAACCAATGACAAGTCAGAAGGCATTTCTCCCTAAAGCTAATTTCTAATATGCTTTCATAATCTCAGGGACAAGGGACACCACTACTGGTGTGACAAGTTTTACTACTCTGTGGCTCAGAATGCTGACTTCCTTTCCCTACTGCTTGTGCTGCTGTTAAACCAGCAGCATCTTCTCATACAGATATTCAGGGATACAGCACTAGCCTCTAAAACGCTTTGCAAGATTAAACCTTTCCAAGCATTTGTTAAGTGACACACACTCACTATTTCTTCTAAGGAATAAAGGCAAAAAGTAAGTAAATAGAGTATAATTCATTAGAATTGCTCCTGTCTTATACCATTATTTAGTAAAACCCTAATCTGACAGACTACAAAACAACACAGCCTCAGTCTTTGAAAATACTCTCCTAATGAAGTCAGAGTATTGATTAAAATCCATTAGCACTCAGATGTGCAAAAAGTTCAGAAATGCCTATTTTTTTTTTTGAAAAATATTCACTGTAAAGTGGGCCCAGAGAATACAAGGGGGCTAGGAGGACCTGTACATGGTTCCTGGCTTCCTCACAGACTAATGCAGACCTAAAAGGGCTGTAAAGGATGTTTACTTTTGATCCAGCCTAAAATACGGATAATTTGTCCATTAACAGGCTACTGACTCCTGTTGGTCTTAACTGTCAGTTATAATCACTTTAAACCTAAATGTTTATAATATAAGAAAGTCTTATTCATATCAGGCATAAGTTATAGAGTTTTTTTTTTTAAATATATGGAAGATGGGAAAAGTCAGATCTGAAATTCTGTATACTACTCTGTAAGATCTTTTTAATTTTACCAGATTTCTAAGTGTTTTTGTTTGGACTCCAGGACTTCAGATTTTAGCACAATATGTGTTTCTGTTCATTAAAGTTAGATTCCTCAAGAATAACAATAGTACTCCTGCACAGTGCCTAAAAACGCTCTTTGCCTTATAGGAAAATACAGCTGGGCAAAAAACGAGTGATTTGTGTGGACATGAAGCAAATCTCTGGCATTAACACCACTGTATACCATGCCTCGTTGAGCCTGAAAAGAAGGTGAGGTAGTTCCTGACTCTATAATCCCTTCCATGTACTTCTGACTTATTTTGTGTCAATTTGGTCCCAATTTCTAGGTTGCTAAAATTCAGTCTGATCTTCTATAGTGCTGGTAATCTTCTAGCCTGCTCTCCTAGTTCCTTGGGCTTTTGGCTTTGCTCATGCCTTCAGCTCTGGGACCCCTGAGGCATCTTGTAAGAACATCCCACATAAGTCCCTGAAACTGCAGAGCTGCAGTACAGTCTGCACAGTGTCAAAGTGAATGGGATGAAATTACTGTCTTTTTCTATGATGGCTGAAAATCTCACACATAAGAAAAGTGAACCATTTCTTAGCAGATCTCCAGTTTTTGGTTCTTATATTCTGGACATTCCAAGAAAACCCACCTGTGTCCAGTGATATCCTCACACAGCAGGCCTTGTGGGAGCTTGTGTAAAAGCCAAGTTACTGTGTTCCAGGAACAATGAGCTCCTGTGACATTCGAGATCATGAAAGACCAGGCCCCTATTCCAGAGAAGGGCACCAACCAGTAAGGGTAGGGGAATGTATCAGTTTCCTACTGATGCTAGAATAACTTACCAAAAGTTAGTGGCCCACAACAATGTAGATTCATTATCTTATGGTCTGTAGGTTAGAAAATGAAATGATTTCACTGGGTAAACCTAGGTATCATAGACCTGTGATGAAGGGGAGAAGCTGTTTCCTTGCCTTTGCTAGCTTCCCAAGTGCATGCGTACATTGGCTTTCAGCCTGTACTCCATGTCCAAAGCCAGAAGCTGATCATCTTCAAATTTCTCCTTAACACTGACTTTCCTGCCTCCCTCTACTTATGAGGACCCTTGTGATGACTTGGACATGCCTATAAATCCAAGACAATTCTCTCATCTTAGGATCCACCTGAAAAGTCCCTTCTGCCATGTAATATACACAGGTGCAGGGGATGAAAATATAGACATCTTTGGAGGCATATTATTCTGGCTACCACTGTGAGCTCGCTCACTCATTCATTCATTCATTCATTCATTCATTCAACAGATATTTATGGACAGCAAACCTTTTCTAGGCCCTGGGGTTCAGCAATAAAACCTATGCCCTTATGCTTGCAGGCTTACATTTTAGTGCCAGAAGACAAATTAGTAAGTATATCATATCAAGTACTGTATATACTATGTCATGTATGATAAATGGTATATAGGGGTAGGGGACATAGGCAGAAATTGAGAAAGTGGGGATCTGTGTGAAGCTTCTTTATGTAGGGTGGTCAGGATCTGACATATTAGTATGTCACATTATTATCTGACATATAAGTTCCTGGTAGAAACAGTGAGTAGGAATTCCAAGAGGAAACGTCTGTCTGTGCCTTGTTATGAATATGACTTGTGCCTTAACCTTACTTGCCTGGCTTGGTTTACTTTTTTCCAACCTTATTCTTTTGTGTGAATTTTCTTTTTCAAATTAAAACAATGTGCATTGTTGTATGATCATCTCAGATCATTTTTGGAACTGGGGTTTAAGTCAGCATGACTAATGTATCAGCCCCCATTTGTCTCTGCCATGTCTAACCCTGTAAAAGAAAAATTATCAATTTATTATTAAATATGAACAAGTCGGCTCTGAAAAGCTAACAAAACTGCCATAGGTCACAGAACTTGGAGAGAAGGAACGGAACAGACACCTTCTGATGCTGTATATATGGGCTGGCTTTTCATGCTCGGGACTAAATACCTGACATACGCAACTTAAAGGAGGAAGGGTTTACAAGTTTTTCACTTACTGTTTCTGAAGGTTGCCTGGTATGGTGGCATATGCCTATAATCCTAGCAGTCTGAAGGCTGAGGTAGGGGGATTCCTACAAGTTCAAGACCAGCCTGAGCTGCATAGTGGGCCCAAGGCCAGCCTGAACTGTCAGGATGGTAGACTTAACTATCACCCCAAACTTGTGCTCCTTGATGTAATACTAAAGCATTTTTTCCTCTTGAGACTCTGCCAACTCAGAGTTCTTGAGCCAGTGGGGCCTAACTGCAAGTGTATCCTGGACGCAGGCTACCTGCAGCCTGACACACCTGTACGATGCATCTGGGACTTCCTTTCACCCTCATTTGCCATGGGAATGGGAAGCCAGTAGAGAGACTGCCCTGAACTCTAGCCATGATGTCGGAGCCACGTCATCTTCCCTATTTCTGCCTATTACTGAGCATACTGGTGGGCACTCATTTTTAACTGTACCAACAAAATGGTCCTCTTTCTGTCCTTGTAAGTCAACAAGGGCTTTCTATAAGCTGGGGTGGGGGGTGTCTTTTAGAAATCTGTTCATTTGCACACGATCAGTTGTGAGTGCAGAAACATTCCTGCTCTGATTTCTTCCCATACAGATAGTTACTCCTCCTTGTCATTTCAGGGGTGCTGAAGCTGTGTGGACAGCATGAGCAGGACTGCTGAATGCTTTGGGGGAGAACACACAGCACACTCAATTCAGGGCTCATGCAGGTGCTTAGCTCAGTTCTACTTGCCTGGGTTATGATATTCACTGAGTGGCCCACCTCCCAATCCCAGTGAGTCTTTTGCCCAGCTTCTGGCAGTAAAAAGATTTGGGAGTTAGTAGAAAGGATGCCAAGAGATAGGGTGAAAATAGCAAATAAGACACTGCAGAGAAAGTAGAAGACAACTGAGTACAGGATAGTGGGAACTTGTTTATCTTGGGGCAGGTTGGAATGTTGTAGGATGTATTTTCAAAAATAACCCACAGCAAAATTTCTGGTCTCACATGCTCCTCCAGGAGCTTCATATTCTCATCAGAGGCCAAATGTATTTCTCCCACCTGTGAAACCTCAGTGAACAGGATACAGTGCAAGTGATACTATGTAACTCCTAAGGCTCAGCCACAACAGTTGCATGGTTTCTACCTGCTTTTCCTCTATAGCAAGGATTGTTCTCAGCACCCAGTACCGTGCTGTGAAGATGCTCAAACTGTCCTGTTCTGTGGCTCTATATAGAAAGACTCCACTGATGCTGGCACCAATCACAGCCATGGAGACAAAAGTGCTCAGATGACTCCAACCTGCAGCCTCCAAGGCTTCCGAAGCCCCAGACAATGCAACAGAGATACCCCATCCTCTCTATGTCATGACAGGATCCCTAACCCACAAAATCAGGGAGATTAGTCAGTGGCTGTTTTCTGCCACTAAAGTTTGGGGTCATTTGTTATACAGCCATCATAGCCGGAACAAGGAAAAGAAAAAGAAAGGCAAATGTAAGGTAGGGAATATAAGAGTAATATGAGGAAGAATGGGATTGGATAGTGTGTGTCATCAAGGGACAAGCAAGAACGGCAGGAGGGAGACAGTTTAGTTTGGTGTAAGGAGAGACACTGTAAGCATCAAAAGTTATCAGTGATAGAACAGGCTTCCTAGTGAGTAGTAAGCTCTCTGTCACTGGATATATTCAAACAGAAACTGGTAGGATTACTAAGAGTTAATGGAGACTTAGATAACCTTCAGTGAGCAGAAAGTGGCAACATCTTAGGTCTGAAGTATGGGAGAAATGGACAGAGAAGACACAGTCTGGAGCTGATGTCTGAGAAACCAGCAAGGGACAGTGTGGTTTCCTTCTGGCCCTCTTGTCTCTTGTCCAGATGATCACTAGCACTCTTCCCACTCGCCACCACCTCTCTAACATATCCTTCACACAGTGCCTGCTTAATGCTCCCACATATGGCTCCTAACAGATCACTTCCATACCCTATGTCTTTTAATGCCACTACTGCCACTACCAACCACATCTCAGCAAATCATTTTATGTAGCTCCAAAGTATTTTTACATTTGTGATCTCATTTGAACTTCATGATGACCTTGGAGGCCTTAAAGTCACCATCATACACATTCCAAAGTTCAGTATAAGCATGCTTCCTATTTTTCTGGTTCGATATCTTTACTTACGCTATTTTCTTGGTTAGTCTTCTCAATTCTAAATATCCTAATCCTTTCCACCTTTCAAGGACCAGGTGAAATTCTAGCTGCTCTAGAAAATAAATAATAAAAAAAAAACAACAACTAATCCGTATAACAAGAATATTCTCTTCCCACTAGAATTCCATCGATGGTGATGACAGTACCATCTACTAACCATGTACACGTGTTGGGCCGTATGCTAAGCACTTTTTATGTGTGATATACTACCTTCTTTATCATTCTCTGCATGGACCCCAGACAGTATATATGCATTTTCTCTCTCCTGCTGACTTCACAGGCTCTTGAGGACACAATCCATGTCTGAGTCATTTCTGCTTTCTCCCATGCCTAGCACAGGGCCTGGCACAGAGTAAGTGCTACATAAATATTTGTTCAACAGATGAATGGATAGGCAGGCAGGCAGAATTAAAGTTTACCTTTGCTTGAACAAATGGTTTGGAGGCATCCTTAAGTACTTGAGAAGTACTTCTTTATAGCCACATAATTAATGGGCTAAATTATAAGCCATTCTTATCTTTTTAACACACAGTTTTCCAGACTTTGGCTAGTGTGGTTTATAGATGTGAGAATATGAAACACAAATACATATAAAACAACAAATATCCTTCTCTGTAAAAATATTCTAGAATTCACAACAGTTTTCTCCAACCAATTGTAATTAGCAGGGTTTAGTAAGCTTCTCTCTCTCCCCCAGAGTAGTCATAAGGATCACTGCTTCTTTCACTGTGAGCCCACAGCCTCCTTGTGCTCTTGCCATTGTGCCTGGCACAGTTGTGAACACAGCATGTGACTGTTGATTAGGTGAGGGGCTTATGTTGGTGCAATTCAGAATTGCCCATCGCTGTTTGGATCCTATTAATTCTGCTAAGAGTCAGCACCTTAAGGGGAACTCTAAGCCTTGCCAGTTAAGAAGTTAAGTTGATGCCCTGAGATTTGAAAACTATTTCTTTTTACTTCTTGTAAGTCCAAGAATGGAAAACTGACGAGTAAAGAAACAGACACTTTTGAGAGTGAAGTTCAGTCTGTTCAATTTTGTATGTGGTTAAGAATTATAGTTTGTAAACAATTCCCATATTAAAATAAGATCAATCCACCAAGGGATCACAATTTCACTTTTTACTTAAAGAAATGCAAGTTTGTTGTTCAAAACCAATTCTGATTACAGAGGCCATGGCTAGCACTTTTCTCCCCCACGTTGAAGCAAAGCTTAACAACACCAGTTCTGATACTCAAATTGTCTTTCAGAACACCTAGGGAAAAATTAGAAGATTAGGGCCATAATAGGAGGGTGGTGTGAGGCAGACCTGCTGTAATCACAGCACAAAGGCCTGACCACCGGGGCAGACTCAGAGTGTTTACTCAGAGCAGCACTATCAATTAGTCTGCTTAATTATCTCAGGTTCTGCCAGCTCAAAAGCAATTTTTTAAGGCCTTGCTGGCTGCTCTTTGTCTTTTAGTCTTGCTGGTCACAAAGGGCTGTGAGGACAAGCCTTCTTCGACTCTAGCTATGGCTAGTCTCGGTGGGCAAAACAGGCTTTACATAATTACTCCAGTAAAGCAAACCCACAAGACCTTTCTTCTTAGACATGGTGATGACCTGGTGCAAAATTCTATGCATGTAACAAAATACCTGAGCAGGTCACTGTAGTTCATCATTTAGAAATCTAATTTCCACAAAGAAATAGGGAGCAGTACAACAGTTTGTTAATATGAGAGGTAAACAAATCTGAAATGATAGGAAAAACTCACTGTGCCCTGTGACCTAGTGGTTTCAAAAGGTTGGGAGAACGAAGGCTAAGAGAGGATCAATTAGAGCTCATTTTTCTCACTTTCAAAGTAGCAGTTTATACAGATACTGCTATAATTTCCTAGGTAAATTAAGCCAGGAAACCATCTGGACTACTTTTTCTATAATAATCTGCTTTTGTATTAAGTCTTACTAATAGAAATTTGCTATGTAATTAATTGAAGTTGAAGAAATTATACCAGGGAAAGTGGATTAAAAATTAGTAAAAACCACTGAGTAAATTATCGATTTATTTTAAATCTAGTTACATGTTCACATTGAAACAACTGTATTATATATTCAGATATTTATGTATATTTGGATTACTTAGACAATCTTCTGACTTTCTGATCTCGCATATGAAAAACTGCTTTTCTTTCCTCCTCTGGAGACAATACCACTCAAAAATTTTTAGGTCACAGACCTGTGAGTCATTACGGATTTCTCCCACCTTTCTTTCCCTACATCATAGGTCCTACACTTTCTTCCTCACATTTACTCCAGCTCCTCTTAAAGTCTTTGCCTTTTCTATGTCCTCCACGCAAGAGTCCTTTGGTTAATCCTTCAGAAGTGCTCATTCTACAACAGAAAAATGATCCTTCCTAAACATGGATTCCACAGGTCCAGTCTAGCTCTTGCCTTCTTTTTGAGGCTCCCAGGAACTCACACTCATGGGGCTCATTCGAGGCCTCACCTTCTGCCCTCTCCAGCTACAGTGACATTAATCTGAACAGGACATGAAGTCTTACAGACCCATTTCTCCCAGTGTGGGCTGCCCCAAAACATATCCTGCAGCAAGGATATGGGTGCAAATGGATTATTTGTGGGGAAGCAGGGCAGGGGCAAAGTGGATCAAGGATGTGTTCATGGTCAGGCTACTATCTGGGACCTCAGAGAAGCCATATGGAAATGTCTCTGAACTGTCCTGCTGAGGGCACAAAAGCTTTCATTGTCTGAGGCTACTCCTGGAGACAGCTCCTTGCTCTTTGATAAACAGTTCCTTGTCCAGATAATATCCACTGGAAGAGAAATCCAGGAAGCTGTTGGCAGGTGAACGTCAGGTAGGCACCAATACCATCTGCTGTACCATACAGTGAACTATTATCAACCGGATTTTCCCTCTACTTGTCCTGGATCCTTTGAGGTTCAGCCTATGGAATCAATTTTGACCTCTTCTGGAGTGCATTCTGTGCACACTATCTTTTCAGTAGTACATATGCTGAAGCTATGAGTCTGTAAGTCCCACCCCAAACCAGGGGCAACAGGAGAGTTGGCACCGAGTTGTGCTAACACAAGGCAGGTACTCAGTGAGGGTCTTTGGGAGAAAAGCATGCCTGCTTAGATAGGAGGATCTTGTTTATAATGCAGTTAACTAAGAAAATCTTCAAAGAAATGCAACACATGCTCTCACAGTCTGAGCAGTAAACATTAAGTGTATAGGCGGAATATCATGGTGTAGATATTGGTCTTTATTCAAACCAAGCTTTCCTTAGTGGATTTCCCTAAGAAAATGAGAGGCTATACTAGCTTTTAGACTTCAAGTGACTGAATCAGTGTGCATATGAAAACCATATACTATACAATAACCAAATATAAAAATGCTGATGTTTGTGATGTTCATTTGGCTTTAGGAAAAGCACAGGCACTATAGACTTGAGATGCTGATGGATCTGTAATTCTTTGTACACAAAAGAGCCAGGCCTAGAAAGGGCTCTTGTATGAGGATACCAAAAGGAAGGACATCCATAGGCAGCATGCCAATGTCCCAGACAGAGCCCTGTGACTACTGTCAGCCTCTGTGAAGCAGGGCAGTATCTAATCCTACTTAGGTCACAGGTCCACAAAGTTACCTCCTGAGCTCTCATCTCTTCTTGGGCTTTGTCTATATTTCTAGGTAAAAAAAGATTGACTTGGAAAACTGAATACATGTCATGTTTGCCTTCCCTTACCTATCAGATAGTTAACTGTGACTGCTAGTAAAAACTGGGTAAGGGTGGGGAAAGATGGATGGGTTTAGGATCCTAGCATAATAGATCCGAAATGTTGAGGATGTATGTTCAATTCAGAGAATAGATTCTTTCACCATATCTTTCTCTGTTTTATTTTTATTTTTATTTTTTGCGGAACCAGGGATTGAACTCAGGCCCTTGTGCTTGCCAGGGAAGCGCTTATTCCACTGAGCCATCTCCCTGGCCCCCTAGATTCTTTCTTATGTGAAATATTGTGTACATATTCACTGGCATTCTGTGTACTAAATACAGATGGATCATATTTCTTTAAGAGGCTAGATTTTATGTTTCAATTATTAGTTTTCTTTTAGAAAAGTCCCTAAAACACATGATAGCTGACAAAATACAAACCAAATGCTATTTAGAATTTAATTTTGAGAAGATTATTCTACTGAACATCTTCACTATACTTGAGAGATGCCATGTTTTTATCTGAAACCTACAGTCATTATCATAAGTGACCCTTCCTTGGGGAGGACAGGAGAAAAAAGGTTTATTTTGTTCTTTCTAGAGGACTACTGTTTTTCAGGACAGTCAGGATGACACTGGCTGGGGTCAGCAATCAGGAGGAGTCCCAGGCCTCCAGCTTTAATCATGTCCTTGAGTTATGGTGACTTCCAGGAGCTACTGTTTTTGGATGGCTCCCTACCTTTATTCATTGAGAACTCTGAAAGCAGGGACCCAAGTGAGACTAGGAGACTTGAACTGACGGCAGGTAAACAATGAATGCAATGACTGTGAGGATGTGTTGTTCTGTCTGGTAGGCCTGCTTTGATTAGGCCTTTGTTACGGATAGATGGGCTCAAGGAGAATGAATCACTTCATTCCTGGATCTCAGTGTAAGAGGGATTGGATGAGCTATGAGCTCTCTTGATAGTCAAGTTTATGATAACAAAAAAAAGGCTCTGCAAGAAACATGTGACGTTCAAAAATGAGAAATGTGATACATATCCTAGTATGGAAAACTAATGACAAAGAAAAGACAAAGAGGAATGGGGGCTAAGTGACCACCTGAATTCCTAGGAAATGACCCAAAGATGGGCAAACATGAAGAGATGTTCCATAAGGTAAGTCTTACCTTCTGGTGACAGCAAAACAAAGTGTGCACATTCCATGGAGGAGTCCTGTAGCATGTTGCAAAAACGTGGCCATCTTAGGGTTCTCATCCACTGGGCCTTGCACCGAAAGGAAGCAGCCACATAGTTTGTCAATTAGGCCTATGCTGACCACATAGCTGGAAGCAGGGGAGAAATGTGTGTTATTCATCTGCATGGGCTACAGCATTGTTATGTCCACGGCAAACCTTACATTCAGGCTTGGACCCCTCCAGCAAGTAGACATCATACAGGTTTGAGTAAAGCAGCTCAAATACCAATTTCCTTAGATTTAGCCGTGCATAATAATCACTATTTCTATAATTTAATAAAATGATCACCTGATCAGTCTTCCTTGTCCAAAGAGTCTGACAGTAGGTAAAACAATTTATACACCTCTTCTATACTCTTCAAAAGTAATAACTCTTACAATACTGGGGAACCAAATTAACCAGAATGAAGGGATTTAGAAGATGTATGATGTTACCCAGATCCTCTTGTACAACTTCAACTTCTAATGCCAACAGTAGGTTCCATTTTTAAAAACTCCATCCCCATTAAGAGGGAACATAACAAATACTGAGAATCTAATTGCTTCATGTTATGAAAAGCACCAGTCTCCATGGTTGACAATAACATTTAAGAAGTCACTTTCATCTTTTTGGACCAATAAACAGTTTTCTAAAGCTGTTTATTAAACCTAGCTGAAAATAGTAGCCCTTTTATTAGTCCACAAAGAAGCACTCATTGAAAGATATTTTGGGACTACAAATGACCTTGCAGAAATATCAACCTCAGCTGAGAGATTTTATACAGATTCAGTGCCTACATTTCATGTATGAAAAGGGGAGGACTGAAATAGAGCACTTCTGAACACCAGCATGTTTCGTGTACATTTCAGCAATATGTACAGAAGTGTGAAGATTTCTACTTGTAAATGCATTGTAATCTACATCACGATTCATTTATCAACACATCTTTGTGCAAAAGGAAGGAAAATATGATGAATGATTCATTCTTGGAATCTCTTTCAAATTCACTTTTTAGACACTACAAAATAATGCCTCTGTTTTCCTTTCATATTAGGAAATGCACCTGTCTGGGCTACTAAGCATTTTCTACTGGTTTAAAGTTGGAAAGTATAAAATGATGACCACCAGCCCGTTCTAAGAAAAAGGATAGGTCAGTACATATTAAGGATCTTAATATAATCTGATTTAATAGAATCAGACATTCAAAAACTGGCTTTTACACTGCATAGAACTTTTCAATTTAGAAAGCTTTGCATGAACCATTTCAATGAGTTACCCTGAAAACACCATGAGGAAGCAGACTGAAAGCTTTAGTTTTTGTCTGCCTACCACATTTTCCTCTCCTCCTCTGTGTGGTTCTTAGGGACTGTTAAACATGGTATCCTAAGACCAGTAGTGAGCAAGTGGTGCAGGACAGCTGGAACACTTACCTCCTTGACCAAAATGACTGGTCAGGATGGAGACATAACCTGACGAGGACTATTCTATATGGTGGGGTTAATAACTCCCACAGCAAGAATCTCTTTTCACTGAGCTGTCTAAACAGAAAGACACAATCTGGGGGTTGCTGGTGATCAACTTATTTGTTATATGGAGAACATCTGCTGAAAAATGAATGCAAATGGAATTGAGAATGAAACACAGTCCTCATGGCATACTTTTAGTCTCCAATCTTTTCCCCTCTGCAGAGTCACAGTGCAGGTGTACATTTCTTTAAACTGCTAGTTACCTCTCCATCTTTCTCTCTGACCTAGTTTGCAAATTTATTTGTTGCTAAAACTTCATTGTTTATTCTATATACTTTGTCACAAATTGAATTTTGCTGATTATATGATATGATATATGATATACCCCACGGTACCATATAACATGGGTTTTTGTATGATGCGTTTCCTATAAAATGGTCTAGATTCTACAGACTAAAAATATTTGTTATGATTGAATAATATCCTACTAGTAAAATATTCTTGGAACTTCTAGTTGTTCTCAATATTCAGTGCTATAAACCATGCTGTGATAAACATTTTGTGTATAAATCTTTGCCAGATTTCAGATTATTTTCCATAAGTGAAATTACTGAGTTAAAGAGTACACATACTATTGAGGCCTTGATATGGACAAACATATTACATTCTAAAAACTCTGAATAATTTACAGTCCAATAAGGAGGATCTGAGAAAATCATGTTCAGCCCGTGGGAATTATATTACCACCTCCATGAGACAGAGAAGGAAACTGAGGCTCATGAAAGGCAAAGCTCTAGCTCAGGCAAGAGATCTAGAACATTCAAGGTCTACTGACTCCTACTACCATAAGACTGTCCTTGCCCCTATTCATGCTGTTTCTTTGTGGTATTATTATGTGTGTGGGTGCTTTCTTAAGTCTCAACTTTTAATAAGAATGTAAAATTATTTCTGAGACCATTTCTGAGTCTAAGAGTGACCATACATAGCTTTAAAACCACGAAGTTTCAAGATAAAAATGGTTTAAAAGGTATCAATAATTATGCTTTTGCATATGTTGGTATATTTTATAATAAAGTAATAGTACATTTAAACACTGAAAGAGATATTTTTTGCCTTTTCTATGCTGAAGGAAGAAATGAACAGGATGCATGCCAGGGTCTGGTCCAGCTTCCCTTTGGCTTCACCTTGGAGATGTGGGGCAGAGATCAGCCCTGAACACTGAGTTCAAACCCTTTCCTCTCAATTGAAAAAAATACCCACATGGTAGTAGAGTACAGTGAGATTTCTGGTCAGTTTATACTTGAGAAGGTGAGAAAGCAAGTGTGGAAAAGATTGCATATGCTCTGTATGCAACCCAGGTAGACTCGAGATGGCCTTGTGGTTCTATACACAGGAATCATCAATCCAATTGATAACTAATAATCTATAAGAAAATAACATTTACCAAATGATATTCAAGTCAGAGGAGAACTAGGATAGGTCTGCTATCATCTTTTGTTAACCACATGAGTTAACTGATTTTGCAGTTATCACTACTGTTTTTTCCCATAACATCTTTTCCCTTTGAGGAGGAGGAGGGGGAAGAGGGAGAGAGAGAGGGAGAGAGAGAGAGAGAGAGAGAGAGAGAGAGAGAGAGAGAAAGAGAGAGATGCTGGGGATGAAATACAGGGCTTTAAACATTCTAGGCAAATGTCCTAGGAATGAGACACATTCCCAACCCCTGGATTTGTAACTATGTATGTAACTGTAATAACCTATGTAAAAATGTATGTATTTTCTCTAGGAAGGCCCACTGGAAGTATATTAGAGGCTTAGGGCAGGCCTTCACCTCATCACAGTGGTACATGTGGCTAAGGTGTCTGGATGACAAGAACACAGGGTTGCTACATCACAGCGTAGCCCACGAGAGAAGGCTGGGACACAATGGTACTCATCGGCAGAGAAGGATAGGCTCCACAGTGACCACAGGACACAGGAAAATTGAATGGGATCAGGCAAATGAAAGAAAGGGCAGGGAGGGTAAAAGTCAAGTGCTGTAAGATAAATGGTTGTAGACCCAAAGGGCCTGGTGCTCTTCAGCAATAAATATGCTTGGGGAAAGAGGGCAAACAGATGGAAGGGATAACTGAACAAAGCAATCAAGGGTAAGGAAGACACTGAATGAAGCAACTGTTCTCAAAAAAGCACTACAAGAAGCCAGAGGAAATTTATGAACTGTGAAAGAAACGAATGTAGTAGAGGGCATTCTCTTTTTCCTATTAACCTACCATAAGCTTCAGAGAGCAACAAATTGCATGGATTTGGAGAGCCAGAAATCAGTACAGACCACAGAAGAGTTGATGACTGGTGGAACAGGTAACTGATTAACACCAGATGGAATCCCGCTGGGAAATTAAATGTCCTACCTGATTCAAGATTCTGCAGGGAAAAGGAGTTCAGATGCCAAAGTAGGAGTAAATTTCCCTGGAGAAAAGGAGATCTTGGGAGGAAAGACGGCTGACCTTGAACAGGTGTCAGAAATTGCCACATCTGTGTGGTAGACAGCAAACAGATGTTGGGAGTCCAGCTAGATGTGAGTTCCAGTCACAGCTTTCCTACTTACTTTTATACTTATTTATTGTATAACCTTGGCTGAAACACTTAACCTCTAGGAGCAATTTCCTCATTTATAAAGCCTGAATTAGAAATCCTATACTTGTAAGGCTGCAATGACTCCATTATAATACCTCGCATGTAACAGGTGCTCCATATTTGTTGGCTACTATTGTTGATTAAAGACTGAGCCAAATTTATAACCATGGAAGAACTATGGTGAATTCTCAGATATTCCTTGAGTTAGAGAGAACTGATCTCAAACTGCTGTCAAGAGGGCTGTAAGAGCTCCAACATGACGTATCTCATCATCACATATCTAAATATCAAGAATGGCAGGTGAGCTGGAGGTTGTTTTTCAGTAACATTTTCCTTCTCTCTCCAAAATGTGGTGTATCCTCTGCCAGGAATTTCAGGAGAATGTTATGAGAACCACTGCTCTCATGTAGGCATCAGGGTTTAAACTCTTTTAACATCACTTTTAAGATAAAGAATAATACAAAAAAAGAATAAAGTTTTAAGAAATCTAGCAATTTTACCTGATAAGGTCCTGAACTCGACTGTTAAAAGCATCACCTCGTGAGGGTTTGCTTTTCATTTCCTGTGTTGATATTTTTGGTGTGGTTGGCCGGCTGTTTCCATCTGGTCGATTAGCAATCAGGCAGCCAAAAACCGCAGCAATGACTTTGAGAAGTCCAGTTGTCAGGCCTTCAAAAACTTGTTTATTTGTATTTCTTCCCAAAATAGCATTATTTTCATCTGGAATATAAACCTAAAAGAAAAGAAGCCTACAGTAAATGTGTTTCCATAAAACCACCAAAAATGAACAAAGATGCTTTAGAACATTTCTGGAATCATAAATAATTTTGAAATTCTAGTAGGGATGATGCAGTGGTCAAGGGTGTTGGCTCTGAAGTCAGATGACCACTTCAAAGACCAGCTTGGCCTGACCTTGGGCAGATCACTACTCCTAACCTCCAATTTCATCATCTATAAAGCAGAGGTAATGACAGTACCTATAATACAGCTCATAATTAAATAAGCTCCTGCACATAAAATGCTTATTATCACATACCTAGGTACAGAATAAATACTAATCTATATTAAAATTTTATACTAACTCAGAAAATACATACATTAATAAACTGACATAATTCTTTATTATAACAAATTTTAAAAGCCCAATTCCAAATTCCTCTAGTATGATATATTTGCATTTCTTATTAAAACATGGCAAAAAAGTTGTTTTCCTAGTACAGCAAACAGGGTCACATTCGGCTGTCTCTGTGTACAACTCACAGGAAGTAATGTGGCTAACAGCTGGACTTTGAGCCACAAGCTAGACTTGAGTTCTGACTCTGCAGCTATTTGATCTGAGGGGCTTGAGAAGCTCTATTATCAGCCTTCAGAAATTTCTTTATTAGCATTTCTTCATGGCTACATAGAACAGTACATGCAGCAGATGAGAGACAGAGCACCAAGGGCAGCTAAATGGCCTCATATTTAGGTGTTCCGCAAATCCCCATCCTTTCATCCTCATCTACACTCTTATTTTTTTGAGATAGTTGGTTATTCTAATTCTTAAGGCACAGGCTTTCTGGCATTCTTTCTGGTAGTTTAGTTTTTAGCTTTTAGGTACATTTCAATCATCCGCATTCCAGATTGAAACGTATTTGCTTTCTTTTCCTCCCTGGGCTCTTTCTTTAAGGGCTTATGACTTTATCTATTTACTATAAAATTACTGGGGCATTCAGACAGAAAGGATGTAATATGTAATTTATGTGTTTAATCAGCTATAATTTAAAATTAACTCCAGTAACTTCTCTAGGAATACAACTTTCTTGTTCATTCGCATGCTACCGAAGAATAATTATAAAAAAAAGAATGAGTAACACATTTCTGGGTAATGTCAAGGTTCTTCGTTCATCCAAATATTCATATTCCTTTTTTCAACAATCTTGTACTGCTTTTCATCATGAAATGCTTCCAATAAAACACTATGCATTTATGCAGGTATACTTTGCCATCTTTTATTTATCCCGTATTTTATCCAATTATTTCATATTTTAAGAGAGCAATTCAAATTAAAAAAAGAATTAAAAATGCCTCTGGAAAAAAAATGTCACAGGACTGTCCTGCTACAATGCTGTATGTGGTTAGATTTCTAAATTTCTGTGTAAAAATATGATTGTTTATTCCTATTTTTAAATTTCTTTCATTATTATTTATTTTTTTCTTCACATTCTGTAGGGATTTAAAATTTAACATATCATTAATACTTGATGGAAAATGCCTGTTCCATGTTATGTCTAAGATGTTTGATATTCAGACAGGTTAAGCTCACTTGCCTATGTTATAAGGTAATAATACCATTAGGCTTCTCTTCTGGAGGGTTAACAACTTAAGTTTGCAGACCAAAAATCAGTAAAAAGAAAGGCTGCAAGGATAACCAACATTTTGTCCAACATTTCAAGGTCAGTGAAGACTCAGGACATAGGAGAACCCGTACTGTAACGTCGGGCAACTCAGTGGTGTCCCAAATTTTCTAATCAAGGAGATTATGGGGCCACAGAGGAAAGTGATCGACAATGCAGACTGTGCCTAAGGAGAGTCACATGGAGAGAAAATATTCTCTCAGGCTTTCACAGAGAGAAAATTGGTCAAGCAATGGCCGTGACTCATCCACATGGCTGACACTCACAAAGGATCTACAAACCACGGTACAGGGTTTCAGGGTAAATCTGAGGGAATTTGACTGACCTTGTCAGATACATTAGTTATATTTCTTGTTATATAGGTCTTGCTTTATCTTGGTCTTAACCATCCAGCAGAAAAATATAAAAATGAAGTATAAAAAGTAAAGCCATATTAATATGCTGAGCTGTAAAAGGCTCAAGTCAACAACTTTTGACATTGCCAGTCCTATGATTAACCCACTACTATTATGGACTACTGGACTATATTGGATTATTTTGCTGATTTCATACACCTACAATATTTAAATGGCAATGGAAT
>NW_004524602.1:1234300-1235380 GCF_000260255.1 Octodon degus
ATTCTAGAGAGCAGACCTTTGTCTGAGTACTTATTTGTCATGATTTTTTCCAAATTTGAGGGTTGCCTTTTCACTTTGTTGGTAATTTCTTTTGATGTGAAAAAACTTCTCAGCAAGAGCAGGTCCCAGTTGTTAATTCTTTCAACCGTTTCCCATGCAATTTGATTTCTGTTCATGAACTCTTTGCCTACCCCTATGTCTTCAAGAGTTCCTCCCATCAAATATTTGATTTTTAAAAATTGGTAACGATTTCACATACTTTTAGATATAGAAAGACACTTGGAATAAAATCTTATCATTTTATTTTTGGAGAATCCAAGATCGAAAGGGCAGAGATTTTCCAGAAGACAGAGAAGGCATTAGGACTGGAAAAATATTGGCCCAAATTCTCTAATCCTTCTCTAGGAAGAAAGTCAGTATTATAGGACCCAGGCCTAAGGCCAATTATTTTTAGCAAAAGAACCTATATAAAAAACTCAAAAAATACGTTAAAAAAAGTTAAAAATCTTTGTAGGCCAGTGCGAAGCCGGAACAGGACGGTGGAAGGTCGTGGGCAAAGAGAGCTGCTGATGTCTTTGAATGCAGGAAGCAGAGAGAGAAGGGAGGGGTGAGGAACCAGAATACAGCCCTGCAGGTCACCACCCCAAGGGGCCCCCTCCTCCTACCAGGATCTACTGGCTAAAGCTACATTCAGCTGTGAGCTCAGATATGGGATAATCCATTGAGGAGCATAGCACGCCCATGATCCAATCAATCACCTTTTAAAAGTGCCACCTCTAAACACATGAGACTTCAGGGGACACTTTACATCTGTACCATAGCATCTGCTGTGCAGTCCACGTTGACCCTGAAATCACCGTGTAGCATGGGCTGGCCTTGGACTTGAGATCCTTCGGCCTCATCCTCTGAGGGAACCCTCCAGAACTGTGAGTCAGATAAGTCTCTCCTGAAAACATTCTCGCAGGCTTTCACAGAGAGCAGATTGGTCAAGCAATGGCCGTGACTCATCCACAGCCGACACTGACAGAGGATCTGCAAACTGTGGTACAGGGCTACAGGATAAATCCTGAGGGGATTTGA
>NW_004524602.1:1235520-1237264 GCF_000260255.1 Octodon degus
TAATATGCTGAGCTGTAAAAGGCTCAAGTCAACAACTTCTGACATTGCCAGTCCTACAGATAACCCACTATTATTATGGACTACTGGACTATATTGGATTACTTTGTTGAATTCATGCACCTACAATATTTAAATGGCAATGGAATACCCATCCCTGACAAAACTAAACAAAAAAAGGAGATACAAATGAAGGACCATTTTGTATCTGCATACACAAAATAGTTGGGATAGATATATACAGCTACTTTCTCTTAATTCAATGAGAAGAAAGATTTGTACTAATAGTGTTTGGACGGGATATCATGTCTACATCTTTACTATGAATAACCACTATGAAGACAACAATATGCAATATATTAATTATTGAAACTGTCCTACTAATTGGTTTTGAAACCGTCTTATTGCTATTTATCAATAAAATTAATTGAAAAAAAGTTAAAAATCTTAATCATTTTTAAGAGCTAAGCTCATACTCTTTTTACTCCTTCTACCTCCCATCAGCAAAGTGGCTTGAAATTCTTTCTACAATCCTATTTGCAGTATGGAAAGATGCTTTTAATAGTAGCATAAACAAACCCATCATTCTGTAACATGACTCCACAAGATGGAAAATAAATAGGTAATTAGTAGTAATTCAATACAATTTATTTTTAGTATTCTGAGGCATTGTATTCACAATGATCATGACATGAATGAGTTCACTGGGAACCAATAAGAAATTGCTTAGGAAACTTCAATTAAGATGGTATCAAGAGTATACATGAAAAGAAGACAGAAAGTGGGGAAGGGCTCCACACAAGTCCCTGCATTGTTGGGTGTCATTTTATTTCCTAGAGTCACTGGACACACAATAGAATTTCACCATTAATATTTTATAGAACATCCATCTCCAATGTTATATTATGCATACATATAAAACTGATGGAAGATACTTATTTTCACTATTTCCCTGACTTTAAAATACAAAAAGGAAATTATATTGGAATGACCAATAGTTTTTCAACATCTTTTTAAAAAAAATTCCCCTTCTTTTTAATCTCACAAATAGTATGATGTTAAGGAAGATATTACAGTTCATTTTAATATTACCTATTCTAATATATTTTATGCTTTTGATTCTTTAGAAACAATATATTTTTTTTAGTTCAAATCCTAACAAAATAAAATGTCAGCACCCTTCTAGTAGATGTATAGCACAGTGGTCACATTGCTATAAGCGTTGAATCATCTCACTCTTCTGCTCACCACACTCATGTTTCTCATCTCCTGCAAACTAAAATATCTGAATTTCATAAGCCCCACCCCTTCTCTAGACTGTACTGTGCTTTGTCTGGCTCTTGCTTTCACTGATCTTCATCTGGATGCTTTTCCCTAGGTACTCTCAGGCTTTACTCCATTACTTTTTTTTTTTTTTTTTTGGCAGAACTGGGGATTGAACTCAGGCCCTTGTGCTTGCCAGGCAAGTGCTTATTCTACTCAGCCATCTCCCTGGCCCCTCCATTACTTCTTCTATGTCTCAATTCAAATGTCGCCTTACCCACAAGCTTTTCCAGGCTATTTTAGTAAGAATAACATTTCTCTCCCTTAGACCTAGCCTTCCTTTTCTGTTTATTCAGCTTTATTTTTCTTATTTTTTAATAGTCACTTGATAATGCATTATGTATTTATTTCCTCTTAACCCTATCAGAAAATAAGCTGCATGAGGGCAGCTTATTGAAATATACATATACATATATATGTATAT
>NW_004524602.1:1237364-1241920 GCF_000260255.1 Octodon degus
TCCTATGATTAACCCACTACTATTATGGACTACTGGACTATATTGGATTATTTTGCTGATTTCATACACCTACAATATTTAAATGGCAATGGAATACCCATCTCTGACAAAACTAAACAAAAAAGGGGATACAAACGAAGGATCATTTTGTATCTGTATACACAAAATAGTTAGGATAGATATATACAGCTACTTTCTCTTAATTCAATGAGAAGAAAGATTTATACTAATAGTGTTTGGACAGGATATCATGTCTGCATCTTGCACTATGAATAACTACTATGAAGACAACAATATGCACTGTATTAATTATTTTAACTGTCATACTGACCTGTTTTGAAACTGTCTCATTGCTTATTTATTTTTCTTTTTCTTTTTTTGTTTTTGTGGAACCAGGGATTGAACTCAGGCCCTTGTGCTTTCCAGGGAAGCACTTATTCTACTGAGCCATCTCCCCAGCCCTGCTATTTATTTTTCAATAATTTTTTTTAAAAGCCTCTGAGATACCAATGAATGTTTACTTGCTCATCTAACATCTGAACACCTACCACATGCTGGCTGAGGGAATAAGTGGTGTTCTGTTTACCCCTGGGTTTTCCTTCTCATTCTTTTCTCCTTCCCGATCCCTTCCTTGAACCTTTTTGTAGTACTGGGGATTGAACCCAGATTCTTTGTATGGACTACACCGCTAATCCTTTTATACTTGGAGACAAGGCATCACTGAATTGCTCAGGGTAGGCTCAAACTTGCCATCTGCCTGTCTCAGCTTCCTAGAATGCTGAGATTACAGGTGTGCAGCACCATAATTCAGCCTTTGGTTTTGCAAAATTGTCACAAGTTATGTTTTTTTGATTTATATAAAAGAAGAGCCAGGAACGGTGGTTCGTACCAGTAATCCCAGAACTCTAGAGACTGAGGCAGGAAGATTGCTGAGAGTTCAAGGCAAGCCTGGGCTACATAATGAGTTCAAGGTCAGTTTGAACTACATAGCAAGATGCTGCCTCAAAAACAAAGCAAGCAAAACAGAAGGAACAACACAAAAAAAGTACTGACCATTTTAGAAGCAGGTATAGGAAAAGACATAAAAATACAAAAGGATGTCAAGTAGGAAGAGGCAGATTCATTCATCTTTATTTCCTATCAAATTGTTATTTATTACAAATTGGTATAACTGACAATGCTCAAAATAACAAGAAATCTTGAGATGCCAGGAAAAAATTAAATTCTGAGTCATACTCATGGCGTGGTGAGGAAAGGATAAAAACTGATGTCTACTGGAGCTTTCTGCTATGCCAAGTACACAGTCACTTTCCTTTTATTCTCTAGCCCATGTAGTCTTTCACAGATGAAGAAATAAAAAAATTTTCTTTACTTGGGTTTCACAGAGGAGCTGGGACTTGAACCTGGTCTGTTAGGCTTTAATGCCCATGAGCCTTCCCTTATCTGCACCTACTATTCCCCATCTGGTCTTTCTTTTATTGAGCATTTTGGAGAAATTTTATCCCTAGTACAGCAGGATGAAAACTAGTTGTGGCCAAATGCTGCCTCACTGATATCTCTTCTGTTACAAATCATGGATTCCATAAGAGCTCTACTCTTGGGCAAGAAAGTAAGAAAGTAGGTGAGGTTTGCTGGGAAAACACCGGGTAAAAAAATGGATTCATTTTATTATTCAAAAACATGAAAGGGGCTTGGGGGGGGGCAAATGTCACTTCTTCATCTGCCACAAGATAGTCAGGTCAATGTAAAGCAATTCAGATGTACTTTTACACTTTTCATTGGGATATAGACAGTACATGTAGCAGATGAGATTGTTCACTGGGATTTTGTACATAATTTTTTTTTTCGTAGTTTTTAGGGAAGGGTCTACAGGGTGTTCAGGGTCTCATTACTAGATCAGACTCATAGTTATCCACCTGTTTACAGCATCCCAAGAGCTGGGATTAAAGGTGCATGACACCACACCCAGTCTCAATCGCCTTCTTAGCGTGCCCTGTGGGCAGGGCCAGCACAGCAGGCCTGGGGATCGAAATACCTGCCCCTGTACCTGCTTGCAGGCACTTTCATCCACTGAGCTATTTGGTTGGGCCGTGTACATAATTTTATAAACATTATTTTGTCAGTAGTTCATAAAGTAAAGACAAATTGAAAAACTGCTATTAACTATTTATCAGCTACAAAGCCAAGAATGGTGGTGTACACTTGTTCCAGCATTTGGGAGGCTGAGGCAGGAGGATCATCACGAATTGGAGTCCAACTTGGGCTCCATAGTAAGTTATAGCTTACCTTGAACTATGTAGCAAGACCTGTCTCAAAACCGAAACAAAATAAAATAAAGCAAAACAACTACAAAAACCGAAACCGAAAAGTAAACAACCAACTAACCAAAGGAAAAAAAAAAACCACCCAATTTACTGGCTACAACAAGAAGATTGAAGAAGACAGAACCCCCCGCTTGTTAGGTTTGCAGGGATGAACAGGACCTCAGGTAGGGAGCATGGGCCATCCATGAACCCAGTGACTTTTACTTTCTCATTGGGATTTCCCATTTTTTCAACTGCCTCTTTGAACCTCACATCCAATTCAGTCACATAGATTTCTTCTCCCAGTAGTGTTTCGCCTTATTTCATTTAGCACTGGCCTTTTCCCTACTGAGCACAGAGCGTTCTGCCTGTAACCTTTGGTGGAATCTTCCTTTGTGTTTCTCATCAAGATTTCACTTAATTCAAAAAGTCACAGAAATTCTCCTCTCTCTCTGTAGATTTTTCTTTTGCTATTTTAAATTTATTTTATAGTAATGTTTTAATAGAAAACTAATGTCTCCTCTAAGAAAGAATTTCAAAATTACCAGAAAGTAAAGAGGAGCTTATCTTCAGGGACACTAATAGGCTCTTTTAGTCTTTAAAAATTTGATTTGATAAAAAGCCATTCCAGGCAGAAGGCATCTCCACTGTAAAGGAGAATCTATTCAAGGCAGTCCCGCTGACTTCTGCCTAGGTGAGTATTACTGTTCCCTACTGTGATGAAGTAAGTCAGGAGCAGCTTGCTCTTTGGGGACTGTACTGACTGGTGGAGTGTATATTTACTAGAGTTCTGCTATCTGCCTAGAGATCAATACTCTGAACTTCCAGCATGGCTGCTGGGCCACAGGGACCATGTCAGCCATGGAACCTGTCCTTTGAGGAGGTGTGCAAGGCATTTCCTGCCCTCCCCCATGGTACACCTGCCTGTGCTCCAGTGCTGGTACATGCCACCTTCTGGTGTGTACCAGGTCAATCCTGGGAACAGACAGATATGCAGCTTTTGGTCCACCTAAATCTGTTACCTTAAGACAGAAATCTAAAACAACATGTTTTTCCAATGATTTGAAGGTTTTTTCCTTTAGTACATATGGTATTATTGGTTTTTTTTTTTTCTGGTGCTAGGGATTAAACAGAGGGCCTTGTGTGTGCTAAATATGTGCTCTGTCACTGAGCTAAAAACTCCCAACTCCTCCTTTAGTATATTCCTTTAGAATATACTGGTTGGTTATTATCTTTCTCCTATAATAGCAATATATTACAAGGCAAGTTCATGTGCATATTCCAATTGTAGTATCATCTTCCTCTCAAATATTTGATGTTTTTCTCTTTTTTCCCCATAATTTTATTGATAAACAAATAGCAATGAGACAGTTTCAAATCAAATTGGTAGGACAGCTTCAATAATCAACACACTGCATACATTCTTCCTAGTGGTTAATTGCTGTACAAGATGCGGACATGATATCCTATTTACAAACACAATTAGAACAAATCACTCTATTCATTAAGAGAATGTAACTATATATCTATCCTAACCATGTTGAATACACAGATACAAAATGGACATTGATCTGTATACCCTTTTTGGGTTAAGTTCCGTTATTTGAATATTATAGGTGTGTAAACTCAGCAAAATATTCTAAAAGAGTCCAGTAGCCCATAATAGTATTGGGTCTTCCACTTCATTGGCAATGTCAGAAATTGTTGACCTGAGTCCCCCACAGCTCAACATAACAGCATGGCTTTATTTCTTATATTTTGTTTTTATACTTTTCTGCTGGATGGTTAAGACCCAGGTAAAGCAGGACCTATGCAACAAGAGTTGTAGCTTTTGGGTCTGATAAGGTCAGTGAAATCCCGTCAGGATTTATCCTGAGATCCTGTACCTCAGATTGTAGAACCTTTGTCAGGGTCACCCATGAGGATGAGTCACGGCCATTGCTTGGCCAATGTGCTCTCTGTGAAAGCCTGAGAGAATGTTTTCTCTCCATGGGACTCTCCTTAGGCACACTCTACATCATCGATCACTTTCCTCTTTGGCCCCATAATTTAGAACACTACCGAGTTACATGATGTTACAGTACAAGTTCTCATATGTCCTGAGTCTTAATTGACCTGAGAAGGCTAGGACCAAAATGTTGGCTTTTCTTGCAGCCCTCCTTTTTCTCTAATTTTGGTCTGCAAACTTAGGTTGTTAACCATCCAGAAGACAAGCTTATTGTTATTACCACACAACTTAGGCTGTTAAGCTTA
>NW_004524602.1:1245895-1268588 GCF_000260255.1 Octodon degus
AAATGTATTTGGTTGTTGCAGGGTCTCACTTCAGACTCGTGGTGATCCTCCTGCTTTCAGCCTCCCCAGCGCTGGGATTACAGGCATATGCCACTACTCCTGGACTCTGGCTAGCTCAGAACACCCTGGGAGTGGGGCTGGCATGGCATGTTGTTACCCAGGATGACTACTGTGTTTTTTAAGTGTTAGTTTTATCTTTAACCTTGAGAATGTCTGTCATTAGCTTGGTGAACTTGTAAAGTAAATATCAGAGCCTAGATGTATTTAACAAATATTTCTTGAGTACCTATGTAGAACCCATGTTGTTCTAGCACTAAGAATATCAAACCATGGTCCCTGTGCTTGCCTATGCTTGCCTTAGCAGGTTCATTAGTCCGCTGACCTCTCGCCAGCCCTCACTGCAATATTCTCAGTGGGCTGCTCTATCAAAATGAGGACACTCAGCTCTAATATTTACTGTGAGTTGACTATAAGGTGGTGAACTAGATCGTCTATACACAATGCTTTCATTAGAAGCTTAGAGACCCAACTCTCTAAATATATCTAGATTACTGCCATTATGCAAATGAGGAAACAGGCTCAGAATGGTGAAACAACTTACACAACAAGGTGAAGTTAGTAAATGATGGAACAGCTTCTCAGATTCTACTTCTACCTTTAGGGATTTGCTCCCATATCACTGTCTTTCCTGGTGTGAGACTGGACCAGCTAACCTATAAGGCCTCTTA
The DNA here is from genome assembly GCF_000260255.1 of Octodon degus. Classification (NCBI taxonomy): domain Eukaryota; kingdom Metazoa; phylum Chordata; class Mammalia; order Rodentia; family Octodontidae; genus Octodon; species Octodon degus. The sequence goes on from NW_004524602.1 coordinate 1,246,624, forward strand.
GAATTCTCAAATTCCATGATTCTGTAAATCTTCATCTACAACCATGTATTTGTCAAGTAACATCTATTTGGAATAATCTAAGAACCAGGATATAATAAAAACCAATGGAAAAGAGGAGAAAGTGGGTGTATTCATGCCAGTGAGAAAGTAGTTCAGCAGGAGCTATGGTAAAAAATAGTACCTGTAACACCAATGACACCATCCTGTAGTAACAATGCTCAAGGATCCTCAAGGGCTAAGAAAATCAGACACTTAAGAGTCTGACAGCACCATGGTCACTGTCTAGTTCGTCCAGCACTGGAGCTCCTGAGGTCAGTCTGACATCCTCCTGTGTGGTTATTGTGGACACCAGAGCACTGGGAAATCAGACTGTCCAGTGGGTCACACAGGCCTGAGCATGCTCCACTAAGTCTGATTCTTCATGCCGAAGGTGAGAGGTAAACAATGGAGGATTTGAAACAAGGGAGTGACAAAAATAGTTTTCATTTTAGAAAGATGACTCTTGTCACAAAGCTGTTAAGGGGTTAAAACTAATAAAGCAAGGAAAAGAGGTCATTGAATTGTCTCAAATGAAAGATGGTGGGGAATGGAGAAAAATCTAATTACAGTGTATATTGTGGAAGTGGAGAAAGAAATAATGAGGGGAGGGGTGGTTTAAACATATGGTTTCTGACTATAATAGCAGTGCTGTTACTAGCATGGGCAACAAAGGAGAAGCTGTTTCTGAGGAGTGTATATGCTGTTTGATTCCAGTCATGCTGAATTTCAGGTACTGGGCATAGAAATGCTGACTTGAGGTCATCAGTATTATGTAGCCTGGGGAATACAAATCTTGGGAAACATCAACACTTAAAATAGGGAGATTTTTCCAAAAGCAAAAGCAAGACTTTCAATTTGGAAGCTACTGGTTATCTTGATGAAATCATGGTGAATGTAACAAAAGTAGAAGTCAAGCTGGCATGGGTGGACAATGAACACATGGTATGGGAGTGAAGAGATTGGATGCAGACAGCTCTTTGAGATGCTTAGTTGTGATAGGAAGGGGTGGTATTCATGAGCAGGAGCCAGCAAGCTTTGCTTATGATACTCTCTGCATTAACACCCATGTCTTATATTTATCTAAAAGTTGGCAAGTTTTCTCTGTACAGGGTCAATCAGTAAATATTTTATGATTTGAAGGCCATCTAATTCTGTGACATCTACTCAGTTTACTGCTGTCAGGTGAAAGCAGCCATATGTAAACACACACTGTATCCCAACAGAACTTTACTTACAAATAGGTGGTGGTTGGTCTGTGGGGCCTACTAGGGTAATCCTGTGCTAGACTACAGGCTTCCTGAGAGTAAGCTCCACATTGACTTGTCTGGATGCTCTATGATGTCCAGTCAAGCAAATTCTTGCTGAAAAAGACACTCAAATCTGAGTAAATGATAGAAACTTAAAGTATAAGAAAGGAAATCAGTATCCTTCCCATCTTCCCATGCTGTTATTTGCAAGAAGACAGTTAAGAAGGCAGCAGTGTCACTTGAAGGAATGGATATAAGTGCGAAGATGGCATGACTCTTACCCACCAGCTGCATTCTCTCCTCAATAATGCACTTAGAGTCTTGCCTTTTAGAAAGCGTTTTTTTCCTTCTAAAGCAAAAGCCATGAATTTTACAATGAGATACAACTTTTGTCTAGATTTACCAATTAATATTTGCCCAATTTGTAAGGCATGTCTTAAAAGTAAATTTTACTGTGAAATGCATCCTTTTAAAGTATACACTGATGAATTTTGATAGATGTATGCATGCATACATTTAATATGATGGTAATAACCATCACAATCAGGATGCAAAACAACTTTTACCACCTCTGTAAGTACCCTGTGCCCACTTTAAGTCATTGTTTCCTGTCAGCTCTGGGATTTAGGTAATCACCAATCAGCTCTGAGTCATTACAGACACTGCATTTTCCAGGACTTACATAACTGCGATGATACAGGCAGTAGACTTTTGAATGTAGCCCTTTTCAACTCTGAATAATGTTTTCATAAATTCAGAATAATTCATCCATGCTGTTGAGAATATCAGTAATTCATTTCCTTTTGTTGATTCATTTAAGTACTACCCCAATGCACAGATATACCTCCCTTAATCAATTCACTGTTGATGGATATGTGTTCAAGAATTTTTAGTTACTGAAAATAAGGCTGCTAATGTCATTTCTGCGCAAGTCTTTTCTGTTTGTTCCCTTTGTAGAGCAGTGTTTTCATCTTTCTTGGTTAAACAGCTAGGAGTGGGATTTCTGGGAAGTAGGATAAGTGCATGTTTATAAGAAACTGCCAAACTTAAAGCACACTTTCTAAAACACAGGCATTTGTTAAATTACATTGTCAAGGTTCGAGAGAAAGCAAGTTATCTTTCAGGAACACACCTCCACACTGAGCACAGTCTGTGTAAGGCTTTCATTTGCCGCAGCCAGAGGTGTTAATGAGACCTAATATTGCTGCTTTTCCCTCTCTAAACAGACTGCTTTCACAGGTGAGAATGAACTGTGCTAGAGCAGAGGGCAGCCATAAAGAATGCTTTTAGCCCATTTCCCACATCTCATAAAACCCCCAGAGGAGTAGGAAAGGGCAGAGAGACAGGAACTTAGCTGTGTGTATGACCATGTTAATGTCTGCTGTTACTATTTTCTTTCATTTACTGGAAACCCAGGAGACACTGCTATGTGCCTTCCATGTCTACATACATACACAGGATGTTAAGCTTCAGGAGGGCAGGAGGAGACTGCATTCACACATGGTCCAGGGAAGGTCTGGACAGAGCTCCTCTCATTTACCCTTACAGGCTCTACCTGTTCTCTACATCTGACATACTTGCCTTTCCATTAAATCTCCTTCCTCAATCCACCACTTTTGTCTGTCTCGTTCTTCCCTTGAGCCCTGTTCTGCTGTTCCTTTTGGACTTATCCTTTTGATTTCTCTTACCTCTCTACTTTCAGAGCACATGTGTTTGGGCACAAGTATGACTCTTACTCGTGATGGCTCACCATCGCAGACTTCTGTTTCTAGTTTTTCTCCTTCTGCCTAGCAGCAACTAACCAAGCCTGTACTCTCAGACTTATCAGGCATTAAGGACCTAAGCTATTCCCTTGCACTGCTGATGAGGGAGTCTCTGCCTTTCAGGTACAGTAGCCTTGTACCTGTAGCTAGACTGAACTTTCTACCACAAAACCCCTGAGGTACTTACAGATTTCCCCCATGGGTAATGGGATTGCTATTTTCCTTAATCTCTATTTTAATTAGAGCAATCAAGTTGGGCTCAGATAGGCAGAAAATGTATACTGAACTGTTGTCGGCTCCTCTGATAAGTTTTCATAGCATGAGCCAAAGAGCTTTTAAAAAAATTTCTCTGCAAGGATTTTAAACATATTTCTATCACTTTACTATGAAAGCTCTAATTTCCATTATTAGAACAATCATTTCTCCAGTTAAACTGAGTTATTTTAAGTTGAAGGCTATCGGGGCCAGGGAGATAGCTCAGAGGCATAAGCATCTATCTAGCAAGCACAAGGACCCAAGTTCTATCCCTGACCCTGCATGCATGGTCTTGGCCTGGTCTCAGCCCCAGATCCCGGGTACCCACCATGTGCCCCTGGAACTGGGAGTGGTGGCACATATCTGTAATCCCAGTACTCAGGAGGTTAAGACAGGAGGATCTCTATGAGTTCAAGACCAGTCTAGGGACTACAAAAGTGAGCACAAGGCTAGCCCAAACTGCATGGGAGATTCTATCTCAAAAAATAAAAAGTTGAAGGCTACAATTAATCCCCAAGAAGCATTAGTATTTAAATTATGCTGAGCCCTTCAGTCTTTAGATTCAATATTGGTACCTGATGGAAACTACGCAACTTTTATCAACTCCTTCCAGGTTTCTAGAGCTTTTATCTCTGTTCCTCTTTAAAATATTTGCATGCGCATGTGTGTGTGAGCACGAGCATAATCATAAACTTTAGAAAAGTTGTAAGTATACTTCAAAGAATTTTATTCCTTTTTTAGTTTTGCTTTAACTGAATCCCAAGTATTTTTTAATATATATTATTGCTTTTTAAGTCATAGCTTTAATGTGTAAACGATAATATTTATATATAGTTAAGGTGTACACCTTAATGCTCTGATATCATTATTGTTCAATTTCTTTTTTAAAAATTAAGTTTATTGGTATAATTATTGCTCAGTTTTCAGGTTAAAACTGTATATGGATTTTATCATTTTGTTATGATTTTTAGCTTAACCACATTATACTCAGAGCAAATTCACTACACAATTCTATTTAAAGCTACTGACCTCTCTATGCCTGCTTTAATAAAATACATTGCAGTTTCATTATCATATAGTTCAAAGAATTTCTAATTTCTTTTGTGATTTCATAGGTATATTATTGTTTGAATTTTATTTCACTGTGTTCAGAGAACATACTTTGCATGATCTAAAGCTTTGTAATGGCCTAGGATATACTTTGTCATGTTTGTACTATGTACATTAGAAAAGGAAATGTATTCTACTATTTTGGGTATATTGATCTACAAATATCACTTAGATCAAGGTGTTTTTACCCATAATCTCTTACCAGTGAATTCCGAATGTTGATTTTAGAGTAAAGTTCCATGCCAGTGACAGTGTGACTTAGTTGTTCTCAGCAAATGTAAACCTGCAGTATAACAAGAAACTGAGTAGAAAGAATGCCCACTGGGGTTTGAAATCTGAATTTGGGAACAGGTTGGGGAGTTTTGGCAGCAGGCACTCCACCTGTCTCCCATCTCTCCTCTGTTCTAAGGTCCTGGTCCTCTTTTCTATAAGTGGAATGAGCTAAACCAGACACTATGAAGACCTCCTCTCCAGTTCTTAAATTGTCTGTGCCAACAAGAGACAAAGCTTGATGAACAGAACAGAGCTCACAACTGTGATGAAGGAAGAGGGAAGGTGTACCATACAGGCCAGGAAAATGCCATACAGTGAGGAGGAAGGTGGGAGACAAGGTGCAGGTGGCACCAGGAACAGTGCTGTCACCTGCAGGACTGACAATCTCTGCTGCCATGTAATTAACTATGGACTCAGTGCTCTGGCTCCACAGTGTGAAGAAGCAATATGGTGAGTGGCGAGCTCCAGGCCTGCTGCTGTAACAACAGCACCTCAATGGCTCTGTACACAGCCAAGTGAAAAATAATCCCCTACTGTAAGGTTGCACTTAAGATTTCCTTCGCCTGTATTTAGCCTTTCTTGTCACCTTCTGAAGAGCTCACCAACAGCCTCTTTGGTTCAACAGTATCTTATCAATTATTTAAGGTTTGTACATCACATTTCAATTAACAACCTCCTTGGCTCCAGAAAATACATACACCCAATTATCAGCATATTCTTTAAAAATTTTATAAAGAACAGGTCACTATGAATTAAAAATAAGACTGCTAATAAAATATTTAATGCCTTTTAAAACAATGAAACATGAAGAAATTATAAATCTTTTAATTAAATGGTTCCGTAGTATATTCTACCCAAATGAAAACATTAAACTTGTATAAAATCAAAGTCACAAAAAATTTTGCTTGATTTCATTTCTCTACTTAATAAAGTGAGATCATGTCAACTCTGTTTATAGGAAGGGACATCCTGGGCAGGGACTCAGGAGACAGGGGTCCACTCTAAGTCTACTTCAAGTCTATTTCATGATTCTGTCCTTTGGTAACTGTGCAATCCTTTTTCTACATTTTAGTTTGTTCATTAGTATATTGGACTTCTTAGGTCTTGTTCAACACTAATAAAAGTCTATCAAATATATTTTCAAAGTACTCCATAATACTTTTACTTGGTTTTATTAATGGTATAACACAAGTAATATAAATTAGCCCTCTTAACCAATTTTAAGTATATATTATAATACTGTTAGTTATTGTAAAAGAGAGCTCTAGAAATTTTCTTCTTTTATGACAGAAATTCTATATTGATTGAACAACACTTTTTGTTTCTCCCTCTTTTCACTCCCTGATCACCATCAGTCTATGTTGTTTAATTATTTTGAATACTTTTTATAAATGGATTCCTACAATATTTTTCCTGTTGAGATTACTTACTTCACCTAACACAGCATCCACATTCATTCAGTTGTGGGATATGATGGGAAAATGTTTTTTTTCAAGGCTCAGTGTTTACACAGACCCCATTGTCTTTGTCCATTCATCTGGTGAACAAAGAAGTTATGTCCACCTCTGGGCTATAATGAATAATACTACAGTGAGTGCTGTAGTGCAGGTATCTACTCCACTCAGAATCTTAACTTCAATTCTTTGGAAGAAATACCCAGAAGTGGGATTGCTAGATCATATGACAGTCCTGACTTTAATTTTTGAGGATTTTCCATACTGTTTTCGATAGTATTTGTATAATGTTGCACTCCTACTGATGCTGCAGAAGGGTTTCAATTTGGCTACATATCACCAACAATTATTCAGCTCAGATCTCTTTTTGAGGGAACTACTCCTACTCACAAAAGCTCCCTATTTTGATCTCATCACCTTTCAAAGATGCTTCCTCCCAACTGCATCATGCTGTGGATTAGGTTTTAACACACGTAGCACTCATGGTTTGTAAATATTTTATCCCATTCTGTAGGTTGTCTTTTCATTCTGATGTTTTCTTTCCTGCACAGAACTTTTCAGTTTAATGCAGTCCTTTTTATCTATTTTTTTATTTTATTGCCTGTGCTTTGAGTGTCATATCTAAGAAATCATTGACAAGATCAGTGTTATGAAGGTTGCTCCTATGTTTTCATTTAAAAATTCTATAGTTCCAAGCCCTACATTTAACTGCTTAATCTGTTTTGAATTGATTTTGTGTGTGGTATGAGACAGGGCTCCAATTTCATTTTTTTGCATGTGGACATCCATCTTCCCAACATCATTTGTTGAGGACTACCATTTCTCCCATCTCCCACTCTGAGCTGATCAGAACTGTACCACACACCCCTCCCCATTCTTTTCCGGTTGGGTTTCTGCTAAGAAAATAGCTGATGGAGTTACATGTGGGACCTTGGACTTAACAAGCCACACTTGTTGCTTTCACCACTTTTTGACTTCTAATAATTTTATTATTATGTGTTTCAGTGTGTATTTCTTTGAGCTCATCTACTTTGGGATCTGCTAAGCTCCTGAAGTCTGGATACACATTTACCTTGCCCAGATAGGGAACGGTTTTGGCTCATTCTTCTTTAAGTGAACTTTCTGCCTTCTCACTTCTCCTTTTGGACCCTCCGTACTGCATACATCTGTTGGATGGTTTCCCATCAGTCCTATGGGCTTTTATCATTTTTAAAATTTTTTCTTTTTGTTCTACTGACTGGAGAATTTCAAATGACCTGTCTTTTTATTTGCTGTCTTTTCTTCTTGATCAAGTCTATTGTTTAACCCCTGTAGTGAAGTTTTCAGGGTAGTTATTATTTTCTTCAGTTTGAAAATATGTTGGTTCTGTAAAATATTTTTTCTTTGTTGATACTATCATTTTTCTTATGCAATGTTTTCTTGTGTTCATAGAAGATCTTTAGGATAATTGTTTTGTATTCTTTGTCAGGTAATCAATATGCCTCCACTTATTTAGGATTGGTTAATACAGATTGTCTATTCTCCCATTTGACCCATGTTGCCCTGTTTGTTTGTGTAGCTCATATTTTCTGATGGAAATCTCTACATTGGAAAAAACTAGTAACCTCTCCCAGTCTTTATGAGTTAGCTTCCTACAGGGACAGTCCTCATCAGTCAGTTTAGCTAGAGATTCTTGGGGCTTCTGAAACTTTTTTGAGGAATGTGACTTCTCTGGGTCCTATGTGTAGGAAGGGCTTGCTGCTTTCTTTTTCAGGAAGACATAATCTCTTAATTCTTTACTTCCTCAGGATGATGTCTGCTTGCATCCCTGTGAGTTATCTGCTTCTATGGGATCAAGTTATCTTGTTTTCTTTCGCTCTCAGTAGCATCCACTGGTCTGCGAGCACCCAAGATAGGTGAGAAAGACAAAGATTCCCACAGAATTCTTCTAAAAAACTGGCCCACTGAATACATGTTTCATTCTTTTTTCTTGTTTCTGAGGGAGAAGGTCAGAGTTGCCTTCTTGAGATCTTGCCAAGCTGCACTGGCCGTGTTTGTAGTGCAGACCTTCTGGTGCTGCTGCAAGTTGTCCCTGCTGCTGTTTGTATTCAGTAGCCACCAGGCTGGAGTGAGGCAGGCAGCACTCTAAAAAGCTGAAACACTGGCCCCATCTTGCACTTTTCTCTTCCTACCTCAGCCTCTGCCACTCATCTCAAGAAGGTGTAAGATAGCGTAACCTCCCTCAGCACAAAGCTGTGCTGGTCTGCAGGGATATAATTAGAGGTAAAGTAATACAGCTATTATTAACTATTTCAGTGTGGTCTTTTTTGGCCTTGAGCTTGCCTAGGTTACTCTAACTTCTTAACTGGTTTCTAAAGTCCTCATAAAAGATACACTGTCCAGTAGATGGTTACGTCAGTGTGAACTGGGGAGATGAGAACTAAGGTTACCTTCCTTTTCTGCCATCTTATTCTTTTCACTGGCCTTTTATTACTTTCCAAAGTGTATGTCTGGTCTCCTTAAGTAGATGTCCTGAGGCTACAAGTCTACTGTTTTGTGCCGGCATACAGAAGAAGGGCAAGAGAAGATGCTTAATAATTCATGAATGAATGAAGAAATCTACTGTATTTTAAAGCTTTTATGCTTTGTGGAACATAATACACTGATATTAGTTTCCATTTCTTGGGGAAGTCTGTCTAAATGAAGGGTTAGTTTGAAGGGTTCCAAAGAAATTTTCTGAGAACTCATCCTTAAAATCCTACTCTATATTTATACTGCAAGAAAAAGCATATACTCTTACTTATGCTGATTTATATTTTGTGAAAATGATAAACCCAGAATTGTCAGTTTTATTCATATTCAAGTCAATCAAATCCAATTTCTTCCCCAAATCTGACTCAGCCCCAAGAATCTGTTCATTCATCAAGTGCTTAACAAGCACATATTGTGTGCTAGGTACTCTACTAGGTTGCCTGGGCTACTCTGGCTCTGATAACATTACAGAACTGTCCATACCTTGTCTATGATAGTTATGTGAACAGTCTCTCTACTTTTCAACTGTGGGCATCTAGAGTAAACGTCTAGAGTAAAGAAACACTGTTGTATTCACCTCTGTAACCATGGCATCTGAACAGCAAACTGAAAAGAAATTCAAGAGTGCTAAAACAAATCCAAAACAGTTAGATTGGAGGAAAAATGTCTTCTAAGCTTCTAAGTTTGCCAAGAAACAGAAAGGCTGACGTGCAGGATAATAAATTTTGCACTATTCCAATTTATTAGCTTCTTTTATGCTTTTTCTATTTCTTCTGAAAAATGTGTTGAAGATTATTTTTTATCTCTTACTTAAAGGGAAATAACAAGTTGGTGGTCTATATTTCAGTAACAAGTACATTAAAATCATTTAGCACGAAAAATGAGAATGTATTCAAGTGATTTCTAAAAATATAAAATGACTATCACTAGCCATGAAAATCCAAGACACATATCCTCCTGTGCCACAGGCCCAGTCACAGCAATACTATAATTGACAGCTACAGAATACAAAACCAAAATATAACTGAAAACACCAGGATGTGCCACGTATAAGGAAAGGAGGGAGAAAATATGTTTGGCAAATAAAGGTCTCTCGATCGCAGTTCCAAAATCAGCAAAATGCACAGAGAAGAATAAACATAGAATGTGGTGAAATCCTTGATTGAGAGATTAAAAGCTTTTCGAGTGTCAAGAAATCTTGAGGTCAGAAGCAAGGGAATATATTATTCAAAGGAAGTTAGGGGTTTCAAGGAACAGGAAGGTTATCAGGATACATACATGTTCCTGGCATGTGGCTGGTACTTAGTAAGTGATAGAAAGAAGTATCTCAAGTGTCCCTTTCTCTGTGACAACTAGGCAGAGCCACAGCACCCCCCATGTGCCAATGGTGTGTACACAGGTTGCCATCACACCGCAGCTTGCAGCTGTCATGGACTGACCGTCTGTACTTCCCCGAGTGTTGACATTAACTCCCCATGTGATGTTCCATGGAGGCAGGTTTTGAGGCAACTGTATCATGAGGTAGAGACCTCGAGAGTGAGCTCATTCTGCTGCATTATGTGAAGATGCAGGAGGATGGTAGAGGTCAGTAGTCTATGAAAAAGCCCACAGGAGCCTGATCACAAAGGCATGTTAAGCCTGGGCTTCCAGCTTTAAGGACTGAGAAATAAATTTCCATTGAATGTAAGTAACCTAGCCAGTCTATAGTGTTTTGTTACAGTAGCTGAAGTTGAGACAACATCATCTATGTGTCTACTCCTATCCTGTGTGGGGATTTCCTGGAAGTTTGGGATTATAGTCTGTACTTCTCTGAAATTGGAGATAACAGACATGTAATCATTATTAAATGAGAATAAATAAATGGTCTAATGCTTCCTTTCATAAGAACTATGTATTCTGAAACTAAAGAAAGAAAATATTTTTTCTATAAGCCATCTTGCTCATTTATATTTTAGACACTATTATAAAATTATCTGCTCTGTTCAAAGTATTATCTCTTCTCCCATTATCAATAGCAAGTAAGTTTCAGTGTAAATCCTTCTGATGATGCAGTGTGGAACATTGGGGAAGGCATGGGGTTTAGTCTGTTTTTTGTTTTTGATTTGAAGAGATTTTAAACCAGCAAATATGTTATACAAATAGTAGGAAGTTCCTTCACTCAGTGTTTCCATGAATAGCATCTTACAAAACCACAGTGTAATTACTGAAAGAAAACAATTAACATTAGACTGATAAAATTAACTATTTCATGGACCATACTTGGATTTCCAAGTTTTCCTTCTAATGTCATTTTTCTGGTTCAGGATCCCATATTATATGTAATTCTTACATGTCCTTATTCTCTTCCATGAAGATATAGTTCCTCACTTTTGTTCTGGTCTTTTATGATTCCAAAGTTTTTTAAAATAGCAGGTGTTTTTTTTTTTTAAATGTGGTACTCAGGATTGAACTCAGGACCTTGCACTTGCCAGGCAGGCGCTTATTCTACTAAGCTATCTCCCCAGCCCCAGAAGTGTCAGTTGTTATGTAGAATATCCCTTAATTTGACTACTGGCTTTGTGATTCTATCTATATTGCCTTGGAAAAGTCAACCTCTCAGGGACTGAGTTTCCTTGTCTGTGAAACAGGATAACAATGACTTTACAAGGCTGTACTGAAAGCAAAATGAGGCAATGTAAATTAAAATAGCTGAGACATAAAAGTCAAACAGTAAATATTAACTCTTTATTCCTTGTGCTATATTTCAATGATCTCTCAAGCAATTTTGCTAACATGTCTCAGCCATATTCTAATGACTTCTTTTGTGAATAAAACCCCTGACTCACCATCATTCTGTAGCCATTGCTGTGCTGTGTGACAGCTGAGCCATTTCTCCATTCTCCTACATGCTATGCCCTCTCATTGTCACTGCCTGCTCTAAGGGCTTCGTGATCACTGTTCTGACATTTCAGCTTGTGAGGTGCAGGATTAATTTATTCATGCATACTATGTCCATTCAATGATGTCCTGGACCCACTAAATGCCAGGTCCTGAGTTAGAATCTCAAACAGTGGTGCATTATCTGCTGTCCTCATCAATCATGGCTAGTGGAGAATGGGCAAGTCAATAAGCGCAATTCAATGTAATCACTTCTGCAAGAGATGTAATGGCTAGAGTTACACAAGTATTCTTAACCTGGACTTGCGGAAAGAGTAAGGCTGGATAAGATTTCATGAAGAAAGTGTCACAGTGCTTTGGTGTGCAAAATATATATGAATTGATAAGAGTAGGAAAGAGCAAAAGGCAAAGAGTTCAAGGGAGGACTATTACAATTGTATGCTGCATAAGAGTGAATCAGGGAGATGGCTCAGTGGAATAAGCACTTCCTTGGCAAGTGCAAGGGCCTGAGTTCAATCCCTGGTTCCGCCAAAAAAATAAATAAATAAGATTAAAAATAAATAAATAAAATCAAAAAACAAAACAAAGTCATTCTCCTGGAGCTCTGAACCTACAGAGTTTTCATTTGTTTGTAAGTAGGATATCATGTCTGCACCTTGTACAGCAATTAACCACTAGGAAGAATGTATACAATGTGTTAATTATTGAAACTGTCCTACCAATTTGGTTTGAAACTGTCTCATTGCTATTTGTTTCTCAATAAATTTATGGAAAAAAAAGAGTAAATCAGTTCTGAAAAACAAATCTCCTGTGTTGTAAACTTGTAGTTTGAGAGCGATTTTGTACCAATACCTCAGGGGCTCAGAAACTTCCCCAGGAAACTTCTGGTCTCAGTGCTCTGTTCTGGAGACTGCAATTGACAGACCTAAATCTTTAGATATTACATTGAGCTTACCTCTTTCAACATCTGTGAACTGAGATTAAATTTTAGGAGACAAATGCCTGCTTGTTTCCCTTTCAAAAGTATAATAGGTTTGTCCCTTTCTGATAGAGGAGTTTCTTAATTAAAAAAAAAAATCTAAATAGCCATAAAAAATCCGTTTGAAACTGACCCTTTTAACTAAGCTAGTAAGAGGCTGTGAGGCCTTCCCAGTTTTCTTCTCTCTATATAGCACTCATTCCTGTGGCTTTAAAGGTTTGGCACTGGGTCCATCTGCTCCCACTGCCAAGTCTACCCATGTCAACTTGTGTTCTCAGCAGTTGTGATACATGTCTGTTACCCATTGAACACTGGAGTGTAGGCAAATCCAATTCAAAAATCTTCAAATACTTCAGAGGTTTCTCTACTAGCCTTTATTTTACCTTTCTAACCTTTTTCTTTTTTTAATGTTCTAGTTTTTTTGATAGGGAATATTTCTCAAAACTTAACTGCTTCTAAGTTGAAGCAGTCAGATTACATACCATCAACTGGTGTGTCAGGAGGTCCATTAAGAAGGTAATCTTGTTACTAAACAGAACATCAGTGCAGTTTTCAGAACAGTTGCTGCAGGTGAGGTAGTAAATGCTGATTGCATTGCAGAGGGACCTAATAGGAGGAGAAAAAACAGCACTGTAAAACTGGAGCAGCTCCTCTCCAAACAACTTAAAATATACAAAATAAATGTACAAAAGTAACAGCCTGCAACAGAAGTTACTCTAAAAAACTAAATACTAGAAAGACCAAGGCTGATCACTTAGATATAAATGTTTATTTTTTTCATCTAAAGCCCAGTGTTCATTAGTACTTAAAACCTGTTATTAGTTTCTATTGGTGGCAGCTTGAGGTAATGGAAATATATTCATCAGTTTATCTGATAATTTTTTTTCCCCTTTTTATGTACTTAGTGCAGGGTCTAGAGGGTCTCACTACGCAGATTGGACTCATAGCGCTCCTCTTGTTTTTAGCCTCCCACATGCTGGAATCACAGGCCCACGCCACCATGCCTGGTCTCAGTGCATTCTGGGGGCGGGGCTGGGGCCTGCATGCCGGGGATCGAACCCTGGTCCCTGCATCTGCCTAAGCAGGCACTTTAATCCACTGAACATCTGGTTGACCCTGATAATTTCTTAATAATCAAAGAGCAGATATTAAAGCAGGAACTTTGGTCCTTTCATTAACATCAGAAAGACTATCAGTGTTCCTGTTTCCAGGATGCTGGACTAGGATAGAGAGTTGAACAACTGGAGGAGGTGTCTATAAGGCAAGATACCCTCAGAGTTCCTGGAGTAGATGCCACCACTCTGCCTGTGGTGGTATGGAACTGGGCTCAGAGTGCCTGGGTAGAAGAAGACATCTTTTGGAAGGGTACAAATTGGTCACAAGCTCAAACAGTTTGAAGTCAAACTGAAAAAATAAATGTTTTTGTCGAGGTAATTTTAAAAAAACAGGCCATTTTTCAAAAAAAAAAAAATTGAAAACAACCAGGTAAACAGGCATAGGTGTACTGAGACTATCTGAGGAGCCCACATTGCCTGTGTGACTAGTGTACTCTGGCCTATCTGTCTACAGTTTCTAAGTCCTGTAAAAAATGTTTGCATCTACAGAAAGCAAATTGGTCAAGCAATGGCCGTGACTCATCCACATGGCTGACACTGACAGAGGATCTACAAACTGAGGTACAGGGCTTCAGGGTAAATCCTGAAGGGATTTGACTGACCTTGGAAGATACAAAAGTTACATTTCTTGTTATATAGGTCTTGCTTTATCTTGGTCTTAACCATCCAGCAGAAAAGTATAAAAACAAGGTATAAAAACTAAAGCCATATTAATATGCTGAGCTATAAAAGGCTCAAGTCAATACCTTCTGACATTGCCACTCTTATGGATAACCCACTACTATTATGGACCACTGGACTATACTGGATTATTTTGCTGAATTCACTCACCTATAATATTTGAATGGCAATGAAATACCCATCTCTGACAAAACTAAATAAAAAAAGGGGATACAAATGAAGGACCATTTTGTATCTGTATATGCAACATAGGATAGATATACAGCTACTTTCTCTTAATTCAATAAGAAGAAAGATTTGTACTGATAGTGTTTGGACAGGATATCATGTCTGCATCTTGTACTATGAATAACCACTACGAAGACAACAATATGTAATGTATTAATTATTATAATTGTCCTATTAATCAGCTTTGAAACTGTCTCATTGCTATTTGTTTCTCAATAAAATAAAAAAAAGTTTGCATCTGCACCCTTATAGCCAAACCTCTAGGACAGAAATTTCTTACAGTGTGACCTAAAGGCCAGCAGCATCAGTATTAACTGGGAACTTATAAGAATTACCGATCTCAGAGGTCTACCCTAGCCCAGTGAGCAGAAATTCTAGGAGTGGGGTCAAGCAATGTGTAGTAAGTTCCTCAGTGCAGTTTTCAGAACAGCCGCAGATGTGGGGGTCAAGCATTGTGTGTCTTACTTAGTAAGTTCTTAAGATAATTCTGATGCATCTTCAAGTAAGAGAACATAGTGGGAATGACTTATAGATATTTAAAATTACGTGCTTGAGATTGGGCATGGTGGTGCACACCTGTAATCCCAGCATTTGGGAGGCTGTAAACAGGGGGATCACTATGAGTCTGACCTACACAGTGAGACCCCGTACAGCTTGCTCTAAATTAAAAAAAATATATATATGCTTATCCAAGTTATGATGCTAGGTGGAGAATGGAACAAGTTTCTAACATGTGAATGTTTCAAAATTTCTATGAATGATTCCACTTCAACCAGCACTGTGAGCCACAGGGCTGAGAACCACCATACACATTCATACAAAAGCTATCTGCAGTCCAATAATGCGCCAGGAACTACGCTTTGTGGATCCAGCAGATGAATCTCTTGTTTTTACAGAGATGTTGCTCCAGCAAGAGAGTGATAAAGGCAGTGTCTGTTATACTTGTAATCATGTTTGATATAGTTGTACCTTGCTTCACAGAATTGATAGGTTTATGAAAACTGTAGACTATGATGGTTAAGAGTAGAGGCATGTGAAAAGATACCTTTAGCTCAGAATCCCAGTTGTATTACTCAAGAGTTTAGCAAATTTTTCATTTAACATTTTGGCATTCATTTTCTCATGTATAGAACAGGGATAATAATACCTAAGGTTCACTGCCCATAGTACATAAGTTTCAATTCCACATGTCCAACAAAAAAAATCTAAAAATCTATCAGAAAAAAAGCAAAAAATCACATATAAAGTTAAACCCACTAGGATTATAGCAGCTATATCAACACAAACTCTAAAGGATAGGATAGTTTAGAGTGAAATGTTTCAAACCTTAAAAGTAAACAGTTTCCAACCCAGACTAATACATCCTGCAAAATTATCTTTCAAAGTTGATGGAAGAATAAAAACATTACATGACAAAGAATACCTTAAGAGATATATGAAGACTAAGTCAGTGCTTCAAAGAAAATACTTGAGAATATCTTAGGCAGAGATAATGGCATTACTAAAGCCAAAAAAAACCCAGAAGGAATGAATACATCAAAGCAAGTAGTTAAATAAGAAAATGTATCAAAAAGAAAGAAATTGAATCAAATTATTGTTACTTGCAGATGATCTGATCCTTCACATAGAGGACTCAAAAACTCTACCAAATGAATTTTAGAATTAATAACCAAATAACACCCACCAGAATAACCAAAATCAGTAATGTAGCAGGATATAAAATCAACATGCAAAACTCAACAGTGTTTCTGTACACAAAAAATTTTGAACTCCTTAAAAAAGAAATTAGGAAAACAGTATCATTCACAATAGCAACCCCCTCTTCCTGAGGACTACACAGAAAGTCTTGTCTCACTTGTTAATACATTTGGGATGCACAGGCTGGAAGCTCTGACTAGGAAATCTTTCACAAATGTAAGTCAGCAGCACTTCACTTATTTGATAATTTGCCTAAAATTTTAAGATTGTTTTTACTTTTTAAAAAACATGTAATTGTCATTATACAAACAACTGTAATAAATTAGAATTACAGAGGCACATATTAAAATACTATTAAGAAAAAGTTCAGTATCTTTAAGTCTTTTCCTATTCTTATAAGGATATATACTTAATAAATATATGGTATTTTCAGTGATGGTTCATATTCTTCAACACTAGCTTCAAATTTTAAAAAAGGAGCAGAATACATTCTTTAAACCAATCTTATTCAGCCTCTGAACCACACATGAAACAGATGAATCCAGAGCCATCTGGGTAAAGCAGAAGTGAGAGCCCAGTATCTTCCCTGCTCCCTCTTCTCTAAGAGACCTAAGCTGGGTTCCCTTAGAGTATAGTGGAAACTACCAAGCTAAGGTATAATTAAAGGTTAACTTGGTAACTTCTGAATAGGTGAGGACAATCAGTACAAAGTGAAAGGTGTGTGTGTGTGTGTGTGTGTGTGTGTGTGTGTGATGATTAGTGACTTTTACTCATGTCTCCAGCCTTAAAAATCACCATGGTTGCTTATTTACACATCTTTCCCTAGACAGTCTATCTCTATGCAAGCTCTTTATTCCTTTCCATATAAACAATAACCTCCATGATCTAGAGGTTGAAAGTGAGTCAAGGACGTTTTCGTTTGACTACTGTTGCTATTGAGCAAAGTGGGCAAGTGTTAGGCTTTCCTTCAGCAGCATTCTGTGCTCAATTTTAAAGCTTTCTGGATGTCAAGAGCCAGTGGGTAAGTTCAATTGATTCAATTTTGTAATACCTGATTTTAGAGCTCTAGGTACCCATTCTGTGACTCTCCAGGCATGCCACAGCTGTGTGGGTACCATCAGTTTACTTATTTTTTTTTAAACTTAAACAGTCTTTAGAGGGAATAGCATGCCATATAGATCTGTTTGATATGGTTTCTGAAGTCTTCCCACAATTTTCTAAGAGCCTAGCGTTTTATTGTAAATTTTTGTACTGATTAAAATACTTATGGAAACATGGGATAATTTTTAGGATTGAATAGTGTTTCATTCTATGGACATACAAATTTAGTCCAACCAATCTCTTACTATTATGTGTAATTTTCAGTATTAGAAATAATATTTTTTAATAGTCAGACTTCCTAGCTGCAAGTTACATGCGAAAAAAAACCTAGTTAATTTAAAAAGAAAAAAATTAATTCACAGTCTACTGGACATACCATAGATTTGGAAAACTCAATCATAGACATTGAAGACTTCCAGATTTAATTCTAAAATCACACACTACATAATGGATCTATTAAACCAAACCAAGTGGAACCAAACCAAAACAACAAATTACTAGGCATCAAACGCCTCAGCCTAAACTGACACTGTGTCTTTGGATGCTAGATACAACTGCCTCCAAATCTTAAATGGCTAGCATTTGGGATATCCTGGCTCCTTGGCTTCATTAGTGTCAGCAAAAGCCTAGAGTGGGTATGTTGGGTTGTAAGGTCTTGCCCACATGCTTGCATCCTAGAAACCGTGATGACTGGGAACCAAAGGCCTGACATTCCTAGGTTCCGTGGTAGAGGAGACATCTCCTGTGCATGGGGACTCTGCAGCTACAAGATATGAATGAGATGTTAAACAGATACAGCACAATCCATGCTCACAATAGCTGCTGAACAAACCATTCCACACACTCTACCTGCTCCTCACAATAAATGTTCAGCAATGATAATATGGCTGAAAGGAACTAAATATTTTTAAGGCTTTTGGTAGGCAACACAAATTCAAATTGCTCTCCAAAAATGTTTTTAAATTATATTTTACTCCTAGAAAATGAGCTTTTCTTAACACTGGATAATTTCATGAAAACAAATATTTTCCTGTTTGATAGCTAAATTAGAGCCATATTTTAAAAGGTTGCATTTATTTACTAGTAGAATGATTACATTTTTTTTAATTTTTAAAATCTTTTTTTTTTTTGGTGGAACTGGGGATTGAACTCAGGCCCTTGTGCTTGCCAGGGAAGCACTTATTCTACTGAGCCATCTCCCTGCCCCCAATTACATTTTTTTTCAGTGCTTGTTTGCTACTTATAGTTTGTGGAATTAACACATGTTGGTATGTTTGTAGAATTAACACTTGTTGGAATGTTTATGGATTTCTTATTGTTTTATATATCTCTTCACTGATAATCCAGATGTTAACCTTTGATGATAATGTGCATATAATTCTCTAGTTATCTAAATTTTTCTTTTAGCTTTTGTCAAGAAGAACTTTAAATTTTTTTTAAAAATACTGAATAGTAATATAAAATAAAAAATTAGAAATTATACAAAACTTTACCAAACAAAATAATACAAATTTGACAATGTTATATTGCATATTGTTGTCTTCAGATTAGTGTAGAACTTTAAATTTTTTATGTGTTAAAAATCTGTCAATATTTATCAGCGTATCTGGGTTTTCTGTCAGAAGGACTTTTTCATTTCAAGACTACAAAAACATTGTTTAAATTTACTTCTGCTATTTAAATCTATAATATAAACTTGATTTGGGGAGAAGGCAAAAATTAACTTTTTTTCAAAACATGGTTTTTATTTATACTTTTTTGGTAATTATTCTAGTTCTCTGGTTTTACATTTTTACTAAAAATTGTCATCTTTTAAATGATTTATAATGATCTCTTTATACATAAAACAATGGTTTAATAAATGTTAGTATTATCCAGTTACCTTCTTTCATTTTACTTTATGCTATTTTAAGATATTTTAATATATTGAAGCAATACAACCTTACGTAGTCTACAAGCTTCTCTTTTTTTCTGCCTTTCATTTTATACTTTATAAATTCTCTATAACTATTCATTTGTATTGTTTTAAGTACTGCATGAAAATTTTGTAATGTATGAATCAATTCATTTTGAATTTATTTTGGTACGTGTCAGGAACCTAAATTCATATCACACAGAGGGAGGGAGGGAGGGAGGGAGGGAGGGAGGGAGAGAGAGAGAGAGAGAGAGAGAGAGAGAGAGAGAGAGAGAACTGAATACCTTTCTCTACTGGTTTCAAATACCCCTTTTTTCATGACTCTATGCAGACCACATTTCTTGGTCACCTAGTTTCATTGATAACTCCACCTTTGTGCCAATATCACACTGTTCTGTGTAGAGCTTTACGGTAGGGTTACCTTATAAAATTATAGATTCCTAAGGACTTTTAAATAATATACATGGGTTATTATGTTTAGAACAATGTGCAGCACATTATAGCTCTATAATTGAGTTCTATTTTACCTTGGCTTTGATCTATATTTTTATGGTCCTGATTTTTAATTTCTACTCTTTTATTTTATTCAACAGAATTCCAGTGACTTGTATAAAGTCTACAGTGAGCTATCACAAGGCATAAACAAATATTCACATAAAAAGCAAACATCACGCAATGTGGGAGTGTGTCCTGAATGCCTCTGGGCTCCATGTTAAGAAAACTCCTTTAGTGCTAAGTGTGGAATGTACATCTATAGACACTCAAGCTCACAAAACCCTTCCCAAGAAACTACATTCAAATGGGAAAAAAGGGAGGGGTAACCCAAACTCTCAGGGCCAGGAAAAACCTGTCCACTCAGTAACCTTGTCTGAAAGACAACCCTATTTGAAGATCACCTGTCTTAGTGCATGTCTTTGAACCCAGCCTGGGTGGTCTGTCCAGGCAGCTTTTCCTGTAATTTTAAACTCAAATAACTAGAAGCATTTTAAAACATCAAACAGAAAGCTCCAGAATTTGAAAGTATCTTTTGAGAAGACATTAAAATCCCACTGTCCCTTTTGTCAAAAATACACTGTGATTAGGGTTGTGCAGGGCTTGAGATACAGACTTTCTCTGCAGATAATCATGAAAATGCGAGTGTATTGCTGTGTCAGTAAGCACTCTCACTGGGAAAACACCATAAAACCAAGTCTTTCCATGATCAGTGCAGGAACATATTTATATACAGAGAAGGACAGTTATAGAGTATAAGTGTAGTGCACACCTAAGACATTAAGAAACAGTCAAACAGAGAAACTCCAGGGACTTTCAGCCTAAGAAAGTCAGAAAGTACATAATTTTATGCTTTTACACTTTGGGATGGTTAAGGAGTCTAAGAAAATACGGTTGACCAAAATCCATTGTTTTATACCAGCAGCCATGTTAAAACAATTGTCATAGGCAATTTCACAAACTGTGCATAGTATGAGTGAACTCTTTTAGTTCCTGCATGCAAAATTATGTGCAGAGGGTAGCAAGTACTAGAATCACATGAATATAATTGCAAAGAAAACCTGAAATTTTCATCAATTACTGCTTTAGCTCTCATGTGAGGAAGGGATTGGAACCACCCTTCACATAACATAGGGAACAATTAGCAATGATGTAGAATTAGTTTGAGGATGCTATCTAGAATACAGAAGAATATTCAGATCTGGAGTTACCAATCCTTAGGAAAGGGAGAGAAATGTCAAAATCAGAGCCCTTATGCATAATTCACGATAGCTAAGTTTTGGAAGTGAACTATATGTTTACAAATGAATGAATAAAAAACTTTGGCATTTACATGCACTGGAGTATGAACAACTTGAATCACTTGTAGAAAAATGGATACACCTTGAGACAATGTTATGGAAGTAAAGCAACGTACAAGCTTAAATATCACATGGCTTCCCTATATGAGAAATCTAAAATATAAAAAAGATCAGAGTAAAAGATAAGAAGAAGTAGAGATAGAGCCTTTCTCAAAGGAGAAAGGGATTTCAAGAGGAGGATGTGGGAGGGGAGGAAGGGAAAGGACAGGAAATAAAAAATTAAAATGTATCAGGCATGCGTACCAAATACACACAGGTATGTAAATATTATACACTGTAAATATGTACAAAAGGGGGAGAGGATCAAAAGATGTGGAGGGGAGAGAATGGAAAGGAAAGGAGGATCAAAAGAGGAATTAAGATGTTTTATGTACATGTACCAAGTTCCCACAAGGACTATAACCTAGCCCTATTTTATTTTAAATATAACCTACAGATTGTAAAAGATAATCTATAAAAAATGACAGTGAATATCATATCTAAGAGAGAAACTTGATAATCTTCCCTAAGGCAGGAAACAAGGCATTTATATCTTCACTAACTACTCCTGTTCCAGTATCTTACTAGAATTTCTGTCAAATGCATTAAGATAAAAAAGGAAATAAAAATTTACTGGAATACAGAATTAAGAAAGAATAAATAAAAGTATACTTATTTGATGATAGTGTGACTATGTGGAAAATTAAAAAAAACTGAAAACAAGTAAAACCTCCTGGAGTCAGTAAGCAGTAGTTAATAAAGTTACAAAGCTCAATCTTGACAAAAGTTGATGTTTTTCTGTATATACTAACTGGACTTTAAAATTGTTACAGAGGGGGCCTGGCCCTAGCACAGGCCTTTAAGCGGCTGCTTCCACAAAGCTGTCA
>NW_004524602.1:1268813-1278965 GCF_000260255.1 Octodon degus
CTCTCTCTCTCTCTCTCTCTCTCTCTCTCTCTCTCTCTCTCATAAATAAATAAAAAAATTAAAAAAATTGTTACAGAATAATATCATTTACATTATTATGCACATATAGAAAACCATATATATGTATTATACAAATTATATGAGGAAAACTACAAAACTCTGATAGAAAAACAAACAAACAAGCACCTAAAGACAATCTTTACTCAGGGATAGGAAGACCCAATAGCAATGAGATGTTAGTTCCTTCTGACTTGATCTGTACATTCAGTGCCATCTCAATCAAAACCTACACAGATGACTCTGTAGATAATGACAATCTGAACCTAAAGTTTACATGGAAAGTAGAAGATCCATGAAGAGCCAACCCAATACTGAAAAAGAACAAAGTTGGAGGTCTGACATCAGCCACCTTAAATTTTCATGATAAAGCTACATGAAAGAAGAGTATGAAAGAGTAAAGAAGAGAGTATGGCACTGCTGGCAAAATATTAGTAGATGAATGGGACAGAACAGAGAACAGAATTTGACCCACACAAACAAGATCAGCTGGTTGCTGACAAAAAAGTGCCACAGTTTGGATGCTGGTGCTTCCCAAAGCTCGACCCTTGGGTGGTGCTGTTGGGAATAGTGGAACCTGTAGGAAGCAGGATCTATGGGAGGTCTGCAGGTCGCTGAAGCCCTAGCTTCCTCTTCTCCTTTGCTTCTCAGGTTATAATGCAAGTGATTTGTTCTGCCACTATCTCTCATCAATGGCAGAGGCCCAGTGAAAAGGGACCAGCCTGATTTTGGCTTGGAACCTCCAAAACCATGACCGGAAATAAGCCTTTTCAGGCCGGCCAGATAGCTCAGCGGATTAAAGTGGCTGCTTAGGCAGACACAGCAGCTGGGGATTCAATCCCCAGGCCTGCCTTGCTGGCCCTGCCCCCGGGGGCACACTGAAATGGTGGTTAAGACTGGGCATGGTGGCACACACTTGTAATCCCAGCACTTGGGAAACTGTAAGTAGGAGGATCATTACGAGTCTGATCTACATAGTGAAACCCTGTGAACCCTGTACCAAATACAAACAAAACAAAACAAAAAACCAAAAAGCCAAGTCTCTTCTCTCTATAAATTAATTGCCTTAGGTATTCAAATGTAGTAACCAAAAACTGACTAATACAAGCAGAAAGGTGATCCAAGGGAGAAGGGACAGTCATTCAAAAAGGTAGTGCTGAAGAAAAGCAGATATGTAGACCAATTAAATAAGGGAGAAGACCCAGAAACAACCTAATATACCTACAACCATCTGATTGTTGAGAAATGGGGCAAAACATATGCTAGAGAAAAGAGCCTCTTCTACATGTGGTGCTGGGAAAACTTGCTATCTACTCAGACAAGATTGAAACTAGAAACCTACCCTGTACTGAAATAAAAATCGATCAAAGACCTACATATGAAAACAAATTTTTTTTTTGAAAACAAATTTTGAAGTTGCTGGGATATACCATACAGGAAATACTTGAAGCCAGAGGTATAGTAAAGACTTCCTGAATAAAACTTCAATAGCATATGAAATAATGTCAAGAATCAAAGAATGGAACTGTATAAAATTTTTAAAAAGTAACACAAAATGTTTGATATAGGCAGTACTTTTATAAGATATGCTGGTAATTGCTCCCTGTAATTTTTAAAATAAAAATTCAGTTATGAATTATGGTTAAAAAAAGTTCTGCACAGTGAAGGAAACAGAGTGAAAAAGACAACTTATGGAGTGAAAGAAAATCTTTGGTAGCTACTCTTCTGAAAGGGGACTAATGCCTACGATAATATAAGGAGCTAAAAACAGAAACACCCCAAAACAAAGAACCCATTTAAAAATGGGTAAATAGACTAACGCTTCTCAAAAGAAGTATAAATGGGCCTTAAGTACATTTAAAAAATGTTTAGCATCTTTAGCCATTAAAGAAATGCAAATCAAAATAACCTTGTGATTCTATCTTATTCCAGTCAAAATGGCTATGATCAAGAAGACAAATAGGGGTTGGGGAGATGGCTCAGTAGAATAAGCACTTCCCTGGCAAGTGTAAGGGCCTGAGTTCAATCCCTGGTTCTGCCAAAAATAAAATAAAATAAAAAAGAACATAAATAACAGAATACTGGTAAGAATGAGGAGTTGGGTGGGAGGGGAAGGAATCCTACATTGTGGGAATATAAACTATAGTATAACCACTGTGAAAATCAGTATGGAAAGACTTAAAATAATGGAAAATAAAGATTTCATTTGACCCAGCTATACCCTTCCTGGGTATATTTCCCAAAGAAAGATATCATACCATACTGACACATGCATAGCTATGTTTAGAGCAGCACACGCCAATTTATTCCAAGTTTGGAAACAGCCTAAATGTATGTCAACAGATGAACAGACAAAGAAACTGTGGTCTATAAATGCAGTTGAATATTATTTAGCTACAAATAGATATTAAATCATGTTGTGTGCAGAAGAAAAATGGATGGAGTGGAAAGCTTCGAGAGCCTCACTGAGCTATGTCCCACTCCCAACCATTGCAGAAGCCACGCTGAACCCCAGAGAGCTTCAGGAACATCAGTGAGCTGTGATCTGTCAAATGGAGGAAGCCATGCTGAGCCCCGTAAGCTTCAGAGCCTTGGTGAGCTGTGCCCCATTTCCTTACTATTGTGGGATCTGCAGGCCTGGTGAACTTTGGGAGCTTCAAAAATGACAAAACAAAAAAGCAAGAGGCAATCTCAGACCTCAAGCCCACTAAGATCAAGTCTAGAAGACATGGACATAGAAGAACTTGGAAGTCGCACATCTGGAATTTTTGAAATGATAGCAAATGGAGTAAAGAAACAACTTCATTAGGCAATAGGAGAAATAAGATCACAAATAATCATCTCTCAGGTAAAAAAAGAAATGACCACAGTAAAGAAAGAATTACTCAGCACATCTAAAGAAGACACAGATAAAAAATAGAGGAGCATAGAAAAATGATGGAAACACTGAATGAAGAATACAGGAAAGAATTAGAATACATGAAACAGATTCAAGCAGCTAGCCAGGAAATGAAGAATTCTATTGAAAGTTGGAAAAACCACTTCAATGAAACTAAAGACAGAATTTTAGACCTTGAAGACAGCATTGCAGCTAGTGATCTCAAAAGCAAAGGTCTGTTAAAAATAACAAGGAACCAGAAAATTTGAATTCAACAGCTGCAATGTGATGCAAAGAAAAGCAATATAAGACTGTTAGGTGCAAAGAAAACAGCAGCAGTCAACACATAAGACATAAAAAGACTACTTGTAGAAGTAGCAGCAGAAAATTTCTCAAGCATGGAAAAGAATCTGACATACACTACATAAGGCATATGGAACTGCAATTAGTCAAAACCAAAATAATCTACATCCAGACATTTAATAATCAAGACTCCAGAGATTAAGCAAAACAACACAATATTAAAATCTGTTAGAGAAAAGAAACAGATCATCTATAAAGGAAAGCCTACCAAAATCATGGCAGATTTTTCAACACAAACTTCAAGTCAAAAAGAGCTTGGAGTGAAGTATTCCAAGTACTGAAAGAGAACAACTTCCAACCTAGAATTATGTATCTTGTAAAACTATCTTTCAAAATTAATGGAGAGATAAGATACTTCCACAACAAAGAACAACTGAAGAAATTTATGACTACCAAACCAACCCTACAAAGAGTAGTGAAAGATATTCTAGAAAGATATAAAAATAACCACAACTTCAAGAATAACATGGAAAGGGACCACCAAACAGAGCAAGCAATCAGAGACGAAAAGTAGGGAACCAACAGCAGTAAAATAACATGATAACCATATAACATGAACCCAGAAAAAAGCAGGGGTACCTATTCTGTTTGTAGATAATATTAAGTTCAAACCAAGAATGATCAAAAGAGTAAAGATCACTACATACTTGGTAGGGGAAAACTGTAAGAGGAAGTAATAACAATCATCTATATCTATATCTATATCTATCAAATACAGGAGTACTCAACTATATAAAACAGATTTTGACAGACATAAAATATCAAATGAGCAATAACACAATTGTAATGGAGAACTTTAACACCCCATTGTCACAAAGGGATATCAACTAGGCAATAAATCAGCAAAGAAATAACAGAACGAAACCAAACTTATAAGGAAATGAACTTAACAGACCTTTACAGGTGTGTCATGTAACAACATCAGAATACACATTCTTCTCAGCTGCTGTCTCCAAAACAGACTATCTACTAGCATGTACAACATGCTTAAGTAAAGGCAAAGGAACTGAAATTATCCCATGCACATTATCTGACCACAGTGCAATGAGACTGGAAATTGACAAAAGAAGTTGCAAAAACTCCATAAATAAATGGAAATTAAATAACACCCTCATGAACATTTAACAGCTGAAAGATAAAATTAAAAGACATTAAACAATATTTAAATCACAGGAAAATGCAGATACAACTTACTAGAACCTGTAGGATACAATGAAAGTAGTCTTAATAGGGAAATTTAAGGCAATAAATTCTCACATCAGGAAAACAGAACAAACCCAAGCAAACAACCTTCTGCTATGCCTTAAGCTTCTAGAAAGAGAATAGCAAATCAAGCCCAAAGCCCAAAGAAGGCAGAAAATTATAAAGGTCAGACCAGAATTTAACACAATGAAGACTAAGAAAACAGTACAAAGAATTAATGAATTAAAGAGTTGGTTCTGGGACCAGAAAGATAGCTTGGCGGTCTAAGCACCTGCCTGGCAAGGACCCAGGTTCAATTCATCGTACTGCATGGTGTGCTGGTCCCCCACCAAGCCAGCCACTGAAAAGGGGCATGGGGGTGTACACCTGTAATACCAGCACTGGGGAGGCTGAGACAGGAGGATGACTATGAGTCTGAGCTGCGTAGCAAGACCTGTAACAAATAAATACATAAATAAATAAATTTTTAAAAAGAGCTGGTTCTATGAAAGAATAAAAATGGATAAATCCCTAGCTAATCTTATGAAAAAATGAAAGAAAGACCTCAAATTCACGCAATAAGGAATGAAAAGGTAGAATCACTATAGATCCTATGAAGAATCAGAAGATCATCAGTACCTACTTTGAAAATTTGTACTTGCAGATGTTGGGAAACACAGAAGAAATGGACAGATTCCCAGATATGTATGAACTACCAAAGCTGAATCAAGATGATATAAAAATCCTGAATAACTGAATATCCATTAATGAAACTGAAAATATAATTTAAAAAAAAACCATATGAACAAAGCAAAGCCCAGGTCCTGATGGATTCACAGCTGATCTACAAGAAATTTAAAGATTTAATGCCAATTCTTAAATTCCTCAATGAAATTTAAAGAGAAGCAATTCTCCCAAACTCATTCCTGGAAGCAAATATTACCCTGACACCAAAACCAGAGAAAGACCTAACCAAAAAAGAGAACTATAGGCCAGTCTCCCTAATGAGCACAGATGCAAAATCCTCAATAAAATACTAGCAAACAGAATGGCAGCAAAATCATCAAAAAGATTATATACCATGACCAAGTAGGATTCATCCCAGGAATTTAGGGATGATTTAATATATGCAAATCAATAAATGGTAATATACCACATCAACAGAGCCAGATAAAAATCATATGATCATCTCAATAGAAGCAGAAAAAGCTTTTGACAAAGTCCAACACTCATTCATGATAAAAAAACCCTACAGAAAATTGGAAAGCATGGTCTTTGCCTCAATCTGATACAAGCTATCTATGACAAACCAGCAGCCAACATCACACTAAATGGGCAAAAACTGAAAGCTTTAACTTTAATATTTTTTAAAT
Organism: Octodon degus; assembly: GCF_000260255.1. Taxonomy (NCBI): domain Eukaryota; kingdom Metazoa; phylum Chordata; class Mammalia; order Rodentia; family Octodontidae; genus Octodon; species Octodon degus. The sequence goes on from NW_004524602.1 coordinate 1,274,667, forward strand.
TTTTATTTATTTATTTATTTATTTATTTATTTTTGTGTGTGTGTGTGTGTGTGTGTGTGTGTGTGTGGCCAGCTCAGCCCACCAGGGGGCAGGGCTGGCTAGCATGTGGTGCTGGGGGATTGAACTGCGGTCGCTGTGCTTTGCTAAGCTTGTTCTAAGTAGGTGCTTTAGACCACTGAGCCATCTCACCAGCCTAAATGAAAGATTTGAACTCTTGTTTTGTTTTGTTTTGCAGAACCGGGGATTGAACTCAGGCCCTTGCGCTTGCCAGGGAAGCACTTATTCCACTGAGCCATGTACCTGGCCCTTGCTTTAACTTTAAAATCAGGAACAAAACAAGGATGTCCCCTGTCATCACTCCTATTCAATATAATTTTGGAAATATTAGCCAGCACAATTAAATAAGAGAGAAATAAAATGAGTAATTATTGGAAAGGAAGAAGTGACATTAACATTATTTGCAGATGACATGATACTCTAGACAGAAGACCTCAAAAACTACCAAAAGACTTACAGATTTTTTAATTATAATTTTCTTTTATTTTGAAGAGTAAAAGCAAAAGCAAGAGAAACAAAAACAAACACAGAAATGGGGTAACATACAATAATACATATGTTATAGATTTCAGAAACAAGAATAGCTGATTAACTATTATTATGGAAGGGTCTACAGAGTGTTCAAGGTCTCACTACTAGATTGGACTTAAAGTGATTCTCTGGTTTACAGCCTCCCTAGTACTGGGATTCCAGACACGTACCACCACACCCAGTCTCAATTGCTGTCTCAGTGTACCCTGGGGGTGGGACCAGCACAGCAGGCCTGGGGATCAAATCCCAGCCCCAGAGCCTGCAAGCAGGCACTAAGCTATTTGGCAGGGCCAACAGTGATTGATAAATTATCTATTTTTATCATCAAATTTGTTGCTCAGATTAACAGATACAGTTATGCAAGATTGGACACATGATTATACCACATGCTTTCAAGAAATCTTAAATTTTTGTTCTTGTTTCTCTTTTCCTTTTATTATCTTTTTCTAAAAAATTTAAAGAGATACCAAGATAACAGGTATTTAAAATATGGTTTTTGTATTACATATTGCTGTCCTCATTCCAGAAAGAATGGTTATCATAAAGAAGTCAACTAATAACAAATGTTGGAGAGGCTGCGGGGAAAAAGGAAGATTTCTCCACTGCTGGTGGGAATGTAGAGTGGTACAACTATTATGGAAATCAGTGTAGAGATTCTTCAAAAAACCAGGACTGGATATCCCATTCAATCCAGCTATTCCCCTTCTGGGAATTTTCTCAAAAGAACTGAAAGCATCACATCATAGTGATATATGTGCACCCATGTTTATAGCAGTACAATTTGTCATAGCCAAATTTTGGAAACAACCAAGATGCCCATCACCTGAGGAAGGGATGAAAAAGATGTGGTATTTTTATACAACGGAATATTAGTTATAAAGAAAGACAACCCTGAAGCCTTCATATTTTAAGTAGATGCAATTTGAGGCTATACTTATAAGTGAAATAAAGCAGACCCACATGTGTAAGTATCATATTGTCTCCCTAGTGTAAGAACCCAAAAGAAATAAAACCTGAAAGATACAGTTAAATGGAAAGAAATGAGATTTAGGGATTAAACAATGAAGAGGAGAGAAAGGAGAAAAGATAGGACAAAAGGTAGGGGGAAAACATACAAGTATATATACAAGAAGGCTGAGGTGATTATGCTAAGAATTTCCATCAGTTTTTTTTAAATAGCAGTTAATATGTAGAATCCTAACCTTGACTAAGTCTGTATGCTGACATCTGTGAAGTAAGCAAGACTTACAGATTTAATAATCAAATTAAGCAGCATAGTTGGATACACAGTGAAGACTCAAATATCAATAGAATTCCTGTACACAAACAACATTATATCACAATACCATCCAAAAAAATAAATGAAAAATACTTAGGAACCAATTTAACAAAGGAAAAAAAGATCTATACAGTGAAAATTATAGTACTCTGAGAAAAGATTGAAGAGGATTTCAGAGAATGGAAAGATATTACTTGCTCCTGGATAGGAAGAACCAACATTGTATAAATGGCCATACTCCCTAAATTTTTATATTGATTCAATGCAATCCCAATTAAAATATCATTAGTATACCTCACAGATCTAGAGAAAACATTCCTACAATTCATCAGGAACCAGAAGAGACCTAGAATAGAAAAAAAAAAATCCTGGACAAGAAAGGCAAGGCAGGAAGTATCACAATCCCTGACTTGAAATTATACTACAAAGCTACTGGGATAAAATCAGCACAGTCTTGGCAAAACAAACTAGACCTGAGGATCAGTGGAACAGATTCAAAGATGCAGACAAAGCTACAAACAAACTCAGCCATCTTATCTTTGACAAAGGGGCCAAACATGTTCCCTGGAAGAAAGACAGCCTCTTTAATAAATCGTTCTGGAAAAACAGGCTTTCCATATGCTGAAGATTATAAAATTAGACCCACAGCTATCACCATGCACTAAACTAAAGTCAATGCATTAAAGATATAAATATTAAAACAGAAACACTATATCTTCTGGAGGAGAAAGCAGGTAGACATCTTGAAGACATAGGGGTAGGCAGAGAGTTTATGAACAAAAATCAAACTGCATGGGAAATACTGCAAAGAATCAACACCTAGGATCCTATCTCATTGAAAAGTTTCTGCATGTCAAAAGAAATCACCAACAGAGTAAAAAGAAAACCAATGATTTTCTTGGTTTTAGCCAACTTTCCCTTAGACAAAAGCCTTCTAGCTAGAACATATAAAGAATTTAAAAAATCAGGCCTCCAAAATTCAAAGAGCCTATCAAAATATGGGCATCTGAATTTCACACTTCTCAGATTAAGAAATACAAATGGCAAATAAATATGTGAAAAAAGTTCAATATTATCGGTCATTTGAGAAATGCAAATTAAAACAACAGTGAAATTTTATTCTCACTGCAGAAAGAATGGCTATTACCAAGAAGTCAACCAATAACAAATGCTGGAGGGGTTGTGGGGAAAAAGAAATACTTTTCCACCATTGGTAAGCATGAAGACTGGTACATGTACTATAGAAATCAGTGTGGAGATTGCTCAAAAAGCTGGGATTAGAGGTCCCCTTCCACCCAGCTACTCTCCTCTTGGGTATTTTTCCAAAAGAAATGAAAACATCCTGCCATAGTGATATAAGTGCACACATGTTTATACCAAGGCAACCTGTCAAAGTTAAATCTTGGAAACATCCCAAATGCCCATCAACAGAGGAATGGATAAAAAAGATGTGGCACTTTTATATAATGGAGTATTACTCAACTATAAAAAAGATATACTAGGGGCTTTTATAGGTAAATAGATATAACTAGAAACCATAATCATAAGTGAAATAAATTAGACCTGTATACATAAACATAATATTGTCTTCCCTAGTGTAAGAACCTGAAAGAGTACTTGAAATCCAAAAGGTACAATAGATACTGTGAAAGGGAAAGAAACTTTCAAAGGAAAGAACTGGGATGAGGGAAAGGAGAAAAGAAAGAAAGAAGAGAATAATATATTTATATATACAGGATAGTGTGGATAATTTTTTTTTTTCCAGAACCAGGGATTGAACTCAGGCCCTTGAGCTTGCCAGGGAAGCGCTTATTCTACTGAGCTATCTCCCTGGCCCCAATAGTGTGGATAATTGTGCTGCTGATTTTTACTGGTCTATTGAAAGGAACAGTTAGTGCTTAATTTTTGTGTTCCTTTTAATTTTTTGATCAATTTTGTATGCTTATCTCTGGTAATCTGACCAACTAACTTGAAGACAATATACAGTATAACAACCATTGTTCAATTCCTATCATCTTGTTTTATGAATTCTGTATCATTTCTAATGTTTTTTTCTTCTTTTTTTTTGTATTTTAGGGAAGGGTCTACAGGGTGTTCAGGGGCTCATTTCTAGATGGGACTCGTAGTGATCTGCCTGTTTACAGCCTCCTGAGAGCTGGGATTACAGGTGTGTGCCACCACACCAATCTCAACTGCTGTCTCAGCATGTCCCGGGGGGTGGGGCCAGCATAGCAGGCCCTGGGATCAAACCCCTGCTTGCAGGTGCTTTAATCTGCTGAGCTATTTGGCCAGCCCATGTTTTGTTTTTTAAAAACTAATTTTTATTCTTTTTTTTTTTAATCTTTACAATTCAACATAAAGCTGTAGAAGTTTGTGTATTTATAATGGGATAAAGCTTATTTTTCACAAGACCTCAAAATAAGGACTAGAAC